>NC_079493.1:38295096-38648329 GCF_030052815.1 Hevea brasiliensis
AATGGACAGAGTATTTAAGAAGTTGCACTGCCAAGATGAACTAAAGTTTGAGTATTTTGTGTCGCTACTGCAAGGGGATGCGTATGATTGGTGGAAGACCATCCCCCATAGCTTGGCTGAACCACCAGTGCCGACCTGGGATGACTTCATCAGAGAATTCAGACAGAAATACATCCCAGATGCATATGTTGATTAGAAACTGCAAGAATTTTTGAGTTTGAAATAAGGGAATAGATCAGTGGCAGAGTATGAAAGGGAGTTCTCCCCCTTAAGTCATTATGCTGGGAGTCTCCTTTCCACCAGTAAGGCAAGATGTAAGAGATTTGAGACGGGTTTGAAGCCCAGCATAAGGATGCAAGTTGTGGGATTTCGACACAGCAACTTCTCAGAGCTCATGTCTCAAGCACTTGAGTTGGAAAGAATAGAATCAGAAGCAACCCCAGTAAAAGAAAAATAAGAGAAAGCTGAGAAATCAGAAAAAGATAAGGGGGAAAAGTTAGTAGAGCAGAGTTCTGGTGGTACCTCTGGAAAGAAAAAGAAGTTTAGTGGACCCAGCAGGGGTCGAGGTGGAAGATTTGGTAGGGGCAGATTTTCCGGACAGAAACCCCCTAGGTCTGGTCAGTAGTCGAGTAGGGGTTCACATTTTGCCCGCCCCTGTAAGACTTGTTGCAAGATTCATGGGGGGGAATGTTATTAGGCCACTGGAGCCTGCTTTAACTGTGGAGGCAAGGGTCATTTAGCAAGAGACTGCACTAGTGCTCCGTCTTCGAGATATGGTCCAGCTCCTACTACTACCGAGGGATCTATTCAGAGTCCTGCTCCCAGAGGTTCACAGTCAGTTGGTAGAGGAAGAGGCAGAGGTAGAGGCACTGCTTCAGGCAGTCAAGGCACAGTTGGTCAGTCTGCACAAGGAAGTGCGTCAGCCAGAGTTTACACGATGAGACAGCGAGAAGAGGCTGAGACTTCCGATGTGGTAGCTGGTACATTCTCTATCTCTGATCAAGAAGAATTTGTATTATTTGATCTAGGTTCAACCCATTCATATGTTAGTGCTAGCATAGTCTGTTCACTTACTGTTCCATGTGTGCAAATGGGTTTTAAAGTGCTAGTAACTAGTCCGTTAGGACAAGAGGTCCGGGTTAACAGAATCTATAGAGACTGTCCTTTGGTGATCCAAAGACATGTTTTCCTATCAGACTTGATTGAAATGCCCTTCAGAGAGTATGATATCATCTTGGGCATGGATTGGTTAGCCAGGCATCACGCCATGATTGACTGTAGACTGAAGACAGTCACTTTTGGTCTCCCTTTGTACGGTGATGTGGTAATACATGGGGAGAGGCATTTACTGCCATCAAACATCATTTCGGCTGCACTAGCCAGAAGGATGATCAGAAAGGAGTGTGAAGCATACTTGGCACATGTGATAGACACCCAAGTGGGGAGCCCAACACTAAGGGACATCCCTACGGTATGTGACTTTCCGGATGTGTTTCCTGATAAATTGCCAAGATTACCTCCAGAAAGAGAGGTGCAGTTTGAAATTGATGTTATGCCTGGTGTGGACCCAATCTCCATAACACCATATAGAATGGCACCTGCAGAATTGAAAGAGTTGAAAGTGCAGTTGCAAGAATTGCTTGACAAGGGCTTTATCTGCCCTAGTGTGTCACCTTGGGGAGTGCCAATGTTGTTTGTTAAGAAAAAAGATGGCACTCTCTGTTTGTGTATTGATTATCGATAGTTGAATAAGGTGACAATAAAGAATAGATATCCATTACCCCACATTGATGACTTGTTTGATCAGTTGAGGGGTGCAGCTGTATTCTCCAAAATTGACCTGAGATCAGGTTATTATCAGCTGAAAGTACAAGAGCAGAGTATTCCTAAAACTGCCTTCAGAACCCGTTGTGGCCATTATGAGTTTTTGGTTATGCCATTCGGGTTAACTAATGCTCCGGCTGCTTTTATGGATCTGATGAACAATATCTTCAGACCATACCTCGACCAGTTTGTGGTGGTATTCATTGATGATATATTGGTCTATTCGAGGAATGTAGAAGAGCATGATAGAAATCTGCAGATTGTACTGCAGACTTTGAGGGAGAAACAGCTATACGCCAAATTGTCGAAATGTGAATTTTGGCTAAAAGAAATATCTTTCTTAGGGCATGTAGTATCAGAAGAGGGCATCAAGGTAGATCCAAGTAAGATTGAAGCTGTCCTTAATTGGAGGCCACCCAGAAATGTTACAGAGATTCGCAGTTTTCTGGGTTTAGCTGGATACTACCGTAGATTTGTAAAGGTATTTTCCATGTTGGCATCTCCATTGACTAAGCTACTCTGAAAAGATGTAAAATTTCAGTGGACGGATAAATGCCAACAGAGTTTTGATGAATTGAAGAAATGTTTGAATGAAGCTCCAGTCCTTACTTTACCTATTCTGGGTAAAGAATATACAGTTTATAATGATGCGTCTCACAATGGGTTAGGCTGTGTATTGATGCAAGATCGAAATATCATTGCCTATGCATCACGCCAGCTGAAACCGCATGAGAGGAATTATCCGACACATGACTTAGAGCTTGCAGCTATTGTGTTTGCTCTTAAGATCAGGAGGCCCTATTTGTATAGGGAGAAATGTTACATCTATACAGATCATAAGAGTTTGAAGTATTTGGGCACTCAGAAGGAGTAGAATTTGAGACAGAGGAGATGGTTAGAGTTAATAAAAGACTATGATTGTCTGATAAACTATCAGCCAGGGAAAGCTAATGTTATGGCTGACGCCTTAAGTCATAAAACTATGGCAAGTCTATGGGTTACTCCTTTGTCTATGGTACATGAGTTGAGATCATTGCATGCCAGCTTAGAGATTAATGATGATGGGCAGACAGCAGTTGCATGGCATGTACAACCAGTGTTGATTGATCAGATTAGAATGGCTGCTCAGAATGATCAGAAGTATCAGAAGCTGATGGAAGAAGTCTGACAGGGCAAGAAACCAGAATTCTCAATAAGAGATGATGGTTTACTGCTACACCAGGGCAGAATGTGTGTTCCTAATGATGTTGATTTGAGGCAGATCATTTTGAAGGAAGCACATGAGTCTCCTTTTTCCATGCACCCTGGTGGCACAAAAATGTATAGAGAGCCAAAGGAGCATTACTAGTGGATGGGTATGAAAAGAGATGTGGCAGAATTTATATCCAAATGCCTAACTTGTTAGCAAGTAAAGGCAGAGCATCAAGTACCCGCTGGGTTATTACATCCACTACCAGTACCATAATGGAAATGGGAGAGAATAACGATGGATTTTGTGATGGGACTTCCGAGGACACAAAAGAGTCATGATGCAGTATGGGTCATTCTTGATAGACTAACCAAGTCTGCTCATTTTCTGCCAGTTCGGATGGACTACAGTTTAGAAAGATTGGCCAAGTTATACATTGATGAGATTGTGAGACTGCATAGAGTGCCAGTATCCATCATATCTGACAGAGATTCTAGGTTCACTTCTAGATTCTGGGGTAGTCTTCAGAGAGCCCTAAGAACTAGATTGAACTTTAGTACTGTATTCCACCCACAGATAGATGGCCAGTCTGAGAGGGTAATTCAGATTTTGGAGGACATGCTACGGGCTTGTGTGATTGAATTTGAGGGCAGTTGGGATACACACTTGCCTTTGATTGAGTTTGCTTACAACAACAGCTATCAATCAAGCATTGGGATGCCTCCATATGAAGCTTTATATGGCAGAAAATGTAGAACCCCATTGTGTTGGGATGACATGAGTGAAAGAAAGATGATTGGACTCGAAATTGTTCAATAAACTGAAGAGAAAATCAGGGTGATCCGAGATCGACTTAAGACTACATCAGACCGTCAGAAGTCCTACATTGATTTGAAGAGAAGAGATATTGAGTATGCAGTGGGTGAGAAAGTATTCCTCAAGGTTTCCCCTTGGAAGAGAATTATGAGATTCGGCAAAAAGGGGAAACTGAGTCCTCGTTTCAATGGGCCATATGAGGTTCTGGAAAGAGTGGGTCCTTTGGCATATCAGTTGGCACTACCTCCAGAGTTAGAGAAGATACATAATGTCTTCCATGTGTCTATGTTGAGGAGCTATCGATCAGACCCATCTCATATACTACTAGTGGAAGAAATTGAAGTGAATCCAGACCTCACATATGAGGAAGAACCTATAGAGATTCTAGCTTATGAGGTGAAGCAGCTACGGAATAAGGAGATACCGTTGGTAAAAGTGCTGTGGAACTATCATTCGGGCTAGGAGGCTACTTGGGAACTAGAGGAGGACATGAGGAGACAGCACCCACAGCTGTTCAGAGATTGATACCAAGTAAAATTTTGAGACGAAATTTATTTTAAGGGGGGGGGGGGGGGAGGGGAGAGAATTGTAACACCCCTATTTGTATAGCCTGGTATATTTCACTGTTTTGGTGACCGATGTCGGTCCAGACAATTAAGGGGATTAGGACCACACTTAAGACAACTAGAGAAGCCATAAACACAAATAATTAGTAATTGCCAATTAATTAAGTATAAATAAGAAAAACAGAACATAAGAAGTTAAACGAGCCGAGAGTCACAACGATGGGTGACCTTCTCGGGAAGGACTGCGAAGTCATTTTAAACTCAAATTTCGAACCGTAAAATGTGACGCTGCGGTCCTTAGGACCATTACGAACACAGTGGAAAAGAGAAAATCACGAAAAAAAATTATTAAGTCAGTCAAATAATTAGGTCAGAGAGCCGAACGAAATATTAGAATATTTGCAAACCGGGATGAACCGGCGAGGGGCAATTTCGTCAATTGACCCCGAGAGCTGACTCCTGACCTAACTGTCAAATAAAATTAGAGAAAAGAAAATTTCAGAGTCGGGAATTAAATTAAAGAACTAATAAAAAAATTAAAAAAAAAGGAAAAGAAAAGAAAAAGTTAATTACATCACCTTATGACATCAAAATGATGTCAAAATTAATTATTTTAATTCCCACAATTTTTGACCCATTCAAATATATAAAACAAGACTTAAAATACATAAAGACAAAAAAAAATCACCCTTCTACCTCAAAGAAATCAGCAGCCATAGCTTTTCCCAAACCCCACCATTGATCCTCCATGAAAGCTTGAATACAAGCTTTTAAACACCCATTTGACCCTACCTTACCCCAAATTCTCCCATAAAAACTTGATTTAATCACTTGAGAAGAAGATTGGTCATTAAAGAAAGAAGAAAAGAAGAAAGAAAATTGGAGAAAAGGGGAGTTAGAAGTTGCTACACAAAGGTTAGTGATTTAAGTTGCAAATAAGTTTATTACTTGTGTTTATAACTTAGTTAACTTAGAAATATGCTTAAAATGAAATAAAAATATGTGTGAGGGACTAAACTGAATTTCGGCCAGCAGGTGATGGGAGTATAATTGCATGGTTTGATGGATTTAATTGGGTATATAAACCTTAGTTAGTTAAATGACTATGGTTAAAGGCATAGAATCAACTAAATGCAAGAGTTTGTGTAGTTAGGGTTTTGGACATTAGGGTTTAGAGACCAAAAATGTGAGGAAGTGGTAAATGGTGTCTTTGACCTAATGTGAAGTGAAAAATGGTCATTTATGACCTAATTAAGTATGTTAGAAGTGTTGGAATTAAAACCAAATTTGGAGGGAGTGTGGTCATGCTGCTGGCAGACCAAAAATGAAATTTTATAAGTCCAATTAGTATGGGACCAATTGGTGATGAAAATAGACACTAAATGACATAATTTTCATTTAGGAAGCATGCCAAAAAAGTGACCAAAACCTAGCGAACAAATTGACCAAAGTTGAAAAATCACAGTCTGCCTCTGTACAAACTGACCAAATGAACAGTGTTTGTTCATTTAGTCATAACTTGAGCTAGGTAGGTCAAAATGACCTGAAATTTACCAGTGGTTAGATGGCATATAGACCTAAAACTTTCATGAAGAAAACCAAACCAAATTATGCCATTAACCCAATCAAATTACTGAGCATATTTGGATCACTGAATTTACAGGACTGCAGATTTACCATATGAACAGTAAAGTTTCAATGGCTATAACTCTCTCTAGAAAACTCCGATTTAAGCGATTCTTGAACCGATGGAAACCTAAGACATAGTAGAACATTTCATATGAAGAAAATTAGACCAAATTATGGACTTAACTTGATCAAATTGCTGAACGAAGTTGGATTAATAAATCTGCAGCATGAACAGTAACTGTATGTTAGACATAACTTGAGCTACAAAACTCCAATTGGAGTGATTCAAAAAGAAAAATAAAATTAATATAATAAGGAACATTTTCTATGAAGAAAGTTTTGACAAATTCCAACAAAAAGATGACCAATGGAATAGTACAACTAGGGACACCAAAACTGAAAATTTGGCAATTTTGCCTAAAAGACCTAAGTTTTGAGAAAATGACCAAAACCAACAAGTTTAGTGACCAAAATGTGGTATGTGGGTGAAGTTGGAATTCCCATACCTATTAAGCCTTAGAAAGTCAACAATTTGACTTGAATAGTGTAGTGAATAGTAACCCGAAACACAAAAATTAAAGAACGTCGAGAGTAACACGTTAGAGTTAGGTAAAAGTGAAGTTAAATTTATTTTTGGATTTATGCTAAGTTATGGTACTGAAATACTGTAAAATTGTTTGTTTCAGTTGAAAAGAATACCAGGAAAGAACCCGAGGAACCGAGTCAAGGCCAAGAGGCGACTCGCTTGAGGTTTGTGCACAACATGACTATGCTTTAAAATTCATTGATTAAGTGAATGAAATATGCATTTTACTTTTACTTTGAATTGTTGAAAGTTTATTGTGACCTTATTTATAATGTTTTAATTTAAATTGTGAAATTTATTGTGTATATTTGAAATGACAATGTTTGGCAAATTGTTAAGATGAGTTTTGAAACCACAGTGTCATGACCATATATTTGAATACCTCACTAACACGACTAGTGGAGGTAATTAGTTTCGAATTTTGATTCCTTCTCCTGAGAAGTGTTGAGGTGTGCCAGTAGAAGAGGATGTGAATGGATATCCATATATTTGAGCTAGCTAGCCTTGTAATGTGATTTCTCTTTAGCCTCTGGCTATTGAGATTCTATTTGTTTCGAATGGCATGAACTAACTGTGGATTTTATGAAATGTGATTTGATACTTCAAAATGAAATTGTTTGGGATTAAAATCTCATAATTCATGTTTTGTATTTAATTTTCATATTCAGTCTAATTTTTGAATAAATATGATTTAAATTCTGCATAAAGATTATTTTAGTATGTTGTGCACCACTGAGTCCTAGTACTCGGCGATAGCTTTTATTGCTGTCGCAGATACAGAGACTAGAGGAGCAGCAGACTGAGCTACTGAAGATTGAGGATTTATCAGCTTGAAGTTATCGGGTTCAATTTATACCCTACCTGTAAATATTTATTTTGATGTATGTATTGCACATAAATGTATGGACATGTAAATCGGTCTTGAGCAGTTTGTACAAAGTTTGTATAAAGTTGTAATAAATTTAGTGGAATTTTCATATTGTAAATTTTGGTATGATGTATATATATATATAGTTTGTTGTCTTTAATGAATGAAAATGTTTTATTTTAATTTGAATGAAATTGATAGATATCGTTTTACTGATGATTGAACTTTGAAAATTGAGAAATGTTGACTGTTGAATTTGAGATTTGAGAAATTGTTGAGATGGATTGTGAAATTGAAGTAGTGGTTGAGAAAATTTTTGGAAGTGCTTTTTATAGGTATTTGAAGAACTGTTTTCTCAAAATATAAACGGAACTCTGTCAAAATTTTTATAAAATTTGCGAAAAATAAAATGGGCCAAAAGTTTTAACTAGTTTTTAATTTCAATTAAATGTTTTAAACACCTATTAGAAAACGCTCACCACTTAACAAAAGTAAGAAATTTTTTTTAAAATCCCTTGTAGGGTACTTAATGAGTTATCGGTAGGTGAAGTTCAGTAGTTCATTAGGTATTCTACGGGATCATGTTATGCCTTACAGAGGGGTAAAGTGTGACACTATGTTTAAGACACCTAGTTAAGCCTTGAACACAAATAATTAGTAATTGTCAATTAGTTAAGTATAAATAAGAAAAACAGAACACAATAAGTTAAACAAGCTGAGAGTCACAGCGATGGGTGACCTTCTCGGGAAGGACTGCGAAGTCAATTTAAACTCAAATTTCGAATCATAAAATGTGACGCCGCGGTCCTTAGGACCATTACAAACATGGTGGAAAAGAGAAAATCACGAAAAAGAATTGTTAAGCCAGTCAAATAATTAGGTTAGGAAGCCGGAAGAAATATTGAATTATTTGCAAACTGGGTCGAACCGGCATGGTTCAAATGGCTATAACTTGAGCTACAAAACTCCAATTAGAGTGATTTAAAAAGGAGAATAAACTTAAGACAATAGGCAAAATTTTCTATGAAGGAAGTTTTGCCAAATTCTAACAGAAAAGTGACCAATAGAACAGTGCAACTTAAGACACCAAAACTGAAAATTTACAAATTTGCCTAAAAGACTTAGATTTTGAGTAAACAACCAAAACCAAAAAATTTAGTTACCAAAATGTGGTATGTGGGTGAAGTTGGAATCCCCATACTTATTAAGTCTTAGAAAGTTAACAAATTGACTTGAATAGTATCATGAATAGTAACCCCGAAATTCAAATTTTAAAGAATGTCAAGTTTAGCACATTAGAGCTAGATAAAAGTGAATTTAAATTTATTTTTGGATTTATGTTAAGTTATGATACTGAAACACTGTGAAACTGTGTGTTTCAGTGGAAAAGAATACCGGAAAGGAACCTGATTGAGTCAAGGCTAAGAGGCGACTCGTATAAGGTTTGTGCACAACTAACTAATTTGTTACTTTTCACTTCTAAATTGATTTGAACAAGTTTATTTTATACTCAACTCAACTCAACTAAGCCTTTATCCCAAAAATTTGGGGTCGGCTATATGGATTCGCTTTTTCCACTCTGAACGATTTTGGGTTAAATCCTTAGAAATGTGTAATGCTTCTAAGTCATGCTGTACTACTCTCCTCCAAGTCAATTTAGGTCTACCCCTTTTTTTCTTTCTATCCTCTAGCCTAATGTGCTCTACTTGTCTAACTGGAGCCTCCGTATGTCTATGCTTCACATGACCAAACCACCTCAATCTCCCTTCTCTCAACTTATCTTCAATTGGCACCACTCCTACCTTTTCTCTAATACTTTCATTACGGACTTTATCTAGTCTAGTATGGCCACTCATCCACCTTAACATTCTCATCTCTGCAACTCTTATCTTAGATGCATACGACTCTTTCAGTGCCCAACACTCACTACCATATAGCATAGCCTATCGTATGGTCAGACGGTAAAATTTTCCTTTCAACTTATTGGGAATCTTACGATCATATAAAACTCCCGTGGCACGTCTCCACTTCAACCATCCGGCTTTAATCCTATGACTAACAGCCTCACATTCCCTATCTACTTGAAGGATCGAGCCTAGATATTTAAGGTGATTACTTTGAGACAGTACAACTCCATTCAAAGTAACTCCTTCCCTATCTTCAGTTTGGCCTTCACTGAACTTGCAATGCATGTATTCTGTCTTCGTTCTACTTAACTTAAAACCCTTTGACTCTAAAGTACTTCTCCAAAGTTCTAGCTTCCTATTGACTCCTTCTCGTGTCTCATCTATCAGAACAATATCATCCGCAAACATCATGCACTAAGGAATACTCTCTTGTATATGTTTCATTACGTTCATCTAAAACTAATGTAAAAGGTAAGGGCTTATGGTCGATCCTTGGTGTAATCCAATTGAGATCGGAAAATCTCTTGTGTCCCCTCCCACCGGCGCACAATAGTAGTTGCTCCTTCATACATATCTTTCAATACTTGTATATACCTAATAGATACCCTCTTTTGTTCTAACGTATTCCATAAGACCTCTCTTGGAACACTATCATAAGCCTTCTCCAAATCAATAAAACCATGTGTAGATCTTTCTTCCCATCTCTATATTTCTCCATCAAGCTTCTAATGAGAAAGATCGCTTCAATAGTTGAAAGACAGGGCATGAAACCAAATTGATTGAGAGAGATAGAATTATCATGATGTAGTCGATGCTCCACAACTCTCTCCCACAACTTCATAGTATGGCTCATGAGTTTAATTCCCTATAGTTTGAGCAACTCAGTATGTCTCCTTATTTTTAAAAATAGGTACTAAAATACTCTTCCTCCATTCATCAGGCATTTTCATTTAGTTTAGAATCTTATTTTATAATTTAGTTAACCATGCCACTCCCATATCTCCCACATACTTCCACTCTTCAATTGGTATTTCATCTGTTCCACACGCTTTACCCACTTTCATTCTCTTAATTGCTTCCTTTACTTCTAAAGATCTAATCCTTCTAGTATAATTTACATTCTTTTCTATTGTTCTATAATCTATAGTCACGCTATTTCCATTTTGACTATTATTAAAGAGATCATTAAAATAATTTCTCCATCTTTCTTTAATGTCCTCATCTTTCACCAACACTTTTCCTTCTTTATCCTTAATGCACCTAACTTGATTGAGATCTTGACATTTCCTTTCTCTACTCCTTGCTAATCTATAAATATCTTTCTGCCCTTCTTTAGTTCCAAGTTTCTCATATAACTTTTCAAAGGCCTGTGCTCTTGCTTGGCTAACTGCCTTTTTTGCCTCTTTCTTTGCTATCTTGTACTGTTCATATGCCTCATTATTATCACATTTAGGTAATTTCTTATACCATTCCCTTTTTCTCTTCACTGCCTTTTGTACTTCCTCATTCCACCACCATCTCTCTTTTGAGGGTCGTCCATGTCCTTTAGACTCCCCAAGTACTTTTCTAGCTACTTCTCTAATCTTTGATGCCATCTGTATCCACATATCATTGGCCTCCATATCTAGCTTCCATACTTCAGACTCAAGAAGCTCATTTTTGAACTTCACTTGCTTTACTCCTTTGAACTCCCACCACTTTGTTCGAGCTACACTATTTCTTCTGACCTTACTTGAATTGTTCCTAAACTTGACATCCAAGACCACCAACCTATGTTGACTTGTTAAAGCCTCTCCTGGAATGACCTTGCAATCCTTGCATAGAGCTCTATTTGTCTTCCTGGTTAAGAGGAAGTCAATTTGGCTTCTATGTTGCCCACTTTTGAAAGTCACTAAATGTGACTCTCTTTTATAAAGTAGGTATTTGCTAGTATTAGGTCGTATGCCATAGCAAAATCCAGGATGCTTTTTCCCTCCTCATTTCGACTGCCAAAACCAAAACCTCCATGAACATTCTCATAACCTTGCCTATCACTTCCTACATGTCCATTCAAATCTCCACCAATGAAAACATTCTCTTCATTCGGTATGCTTTGCATTAAATCATCCATATCTTCCCAAAACCTTTGTTTACTCTCACTGTCTAGTCCTATTTGTGGGGCATAAGCACTAACTATATTTATTGTTTCTCCGTCTAGTACTAGCTTTACTAGTATAATTCTATCTCCTACTCTTTTCACAGCTACTATCTGCCTTTCAATGTCCTGTCTATGATTATACCCACTCCGTTCTTGTTTCTCTCCTTTCCAGAAACCACAATTTGTACCTCGAATTACCCACTTCCTTACTTTTCTCTCCTACCCATTTAGTCTCTGAATGCAAGCAATATTCACCCTTCTCCTTTCCAAGGTATCCACAAGCTCCATTAATTTTCCCGTAAGTGATCCAACAGTCCAAGTACCCACCCTGATCCTCCTCCTATCCTGCTCCTTCCTAATTGGTCTCCTTCTATGAGATCTTCTAGTATTTTCTATGTCTATCTGGTGTGCTGTTCCCCTATTTGTTCTATTATCCGCCTTATGGACTAACTTCTTTACCCACACCCGCCCATGATGTGGGAACCCTTGCTCACTTAACACCACACCGGCGCCAGCATGGCGCGCCGCTTCGGTGAACGCCCTACACCCTTGCATATTTATCACTACACCCGGGCTCCGATGTAGCGCGTCGTTAGTAGAGGACGCCCCAACGTTTATATCATTTGAATCCATATCATAGGGTGTGACAAAATTTTTACGCTGGTTGTCACCTACCGCAACCCTCCTCCTTTATTCGGGCTTGGGACCGGCTAAGCGCAAACTACTTAGGCGGAGTTAACAAGTTTATTTTATGATTTATAATTTTGTTGTGTTGAGGATTTTAATTTGTTGAATGAAATTATATAAATTAAATGTAAATTTTTTTTATGCATTTAAGGATTTATTGCATGGTTTTGAGGATTGTAAATTTTAAGTTTGATGTGTTGCCAACCTTGAGCATGAATTTATGATGATTAAATATGTTAATGATTTGTAAATACTTTGTAAATAGAAATTGTTTTGAATATGATTTGAAAGCACAGTTGACATGACAAAATTTGTTGTGAATTCTCATTAGCTTGTCTAGTGAGATATCTCCTCCACTAGATGGGGCGAGTTCCTTCCTCTCTGGCTTGCCAGTTGGGGAAGAGTTTGAATGAGTACTCATATATACTAGCTAGTCTTTGTTCCTTCCTTTTAGCCTTGGTTATTGGGAGAGTGTGAAATGTTATGGTGTACAACACAGCATCTATTTGAATTTTGGGTCATGGGTTCAATTGTGTGAATTGTTGGCAAAGCCGTTTAAATTATGCATAGTTTGATAAATTGTGGTTGAAATAAATAATTTGTTAGTGATCCAAAATATTTTTGTATTGTTTCGGGATTTAAAAGAAATGTAGATAAATAGTTACTATTTGATCAAAATGTTGTTCAAATAAATAATTTGCATGAATGAAAATATTGATTTCTGAATGTTATGAATTTTGAAGAATTTAGAAATTTTAAATGTTTATTTGTTATGAATTGTCAAGCATAACTTGTATTAAGTTTTAAATTATTAGTTTGTGCACCACTGAGTTCACCACTCAGCGATAGCTTTGTATGCTGTCACAGGTGAAAGAAAATATAAAGCAGCTGAGCAAGATTACTAAAAGCCATAGTGAGACTATTTTCGGGTATATCATAGGTATACCCTTGTACTTTAGATTTTGATGTAATTCTGTAATTGTATATATAAAATTTACTTTGAGCAGTTGTACCAACTCTTTTATAATATATTTTTGGATTGTAATGAAATACAAATTATTATAAGGTTATCTTGAGATTTTATGTATTTATAAAGTTTTGCACTACTAAATTTTTTTATGATCCCATGAATGTAAATATTAATTTTGTTACCTTAATGAGATATTTCAATGTTTGATTTAATTTAAACTGCATATTGAGTTGCTTGTGTTGATTTGTGAAATGAGATTGAATAATGGAGTTGTGATTGAGAAAAATATTAGGAGTATCTTTATTTTTAGGTTTTGAAGAACTGTTTTATTAAAATACAGACGGCACTCTGCCAAAATTTTTGTAAAAATTACGGAGATTTTAAATATCTAAAAATTTGATTTATGTTTGGACTTTAAATAAATGTTTTTAATATTTTTTATTTGGAGAATTGAGTTTTGAATATAATCACACTGAGTCAGAGGTCTGTGTACAATACTTTTTATATTCACTGCTTTTACTAGAAAATTTATTTGGAGAATTGAGTTTTGAATAATTTTTGATTGTTTTGACTTGGGAATTTTATTTGGAAATTATTGTGTTGCCTACTTTGCAAATGGAAATTTTGAGATAAAATATGATTTATGATTTGTATGAAATATTTAAATATTGTGATTTGGAATTGTTTTGATTCACACTTGGCATGATAATATTACTATGTTCCTCCTCCATTTATGGGGTGAGTGTGATTATATTCCTCCCTCTTTGACTTGCTAGTCTGAGGTGAGTGTGGATGAGTACTCATTATCTAGCTAGCTACCTCCCTCATTAATTTTGATTAGTGGGGTGAGTATGCCTTGTCGTGATGTACACATGGCATGCTCGGAAAAATTTTGTGTCATGACCTAAGTTGTATTATTGATTGACAATACTGTGTTATTAAATTATTTGATTAAATTTGTGTTATATGAGCTTTAAAAAATTGTGAATTGTTTGGATTGTAAATTGTCAATAAATGTTTTACATACTGCATTTTAAATTGTTATTGTGCACCACTGAGTAAATTTTACTCAGCGATAGCTTTTTCATTGCTGTCGCAGGTAGACAGACGGACAGAGCAGCAGAGTAGGCTGCTTGTATTACATTTTGAGATTTCACCGGGTATATTGAGTATACCATATTTTGTAGTTTTTGTTGTAATGTATTTGCACTGTATGTATATATTGTACTTGGTCTATAGCAGTTGTAAACTAAAATTATAAATTATTTTGGCTTGTAAAAATATTATGGTATATTTATCTTATCTCAGCTTTTGGAAATACTGAAAAATTGATTGTTGAGCTGAATTGATAATGTTGAGAAATTTATTGTGTTGAACAAATTTATTGGAGTTTGGGATTGTGAAATATATTGGAAGTGCTTTTTACAGGTTTTTTTGGAAGAACTGTTTTATTTAAAATACAGATGGCACCCTGTCAAAATTTTTACAGAAATTATTGATACTCAATTTTGTTATTTTGTTTCATTTCGGTTAAAAATTTTTAACACCTGTCAATAGTGCTCACCACTATAAAAAGAAGTAAGAAAAGGTTTAAAATCCCTTGTAGTGTATTTAATGGGTTATCAGTAGACGAATTTTGGTAATTCATTAAGTATACTATGGGATCATGTCATGCCTTACGGAGGGGTAGGGTGTGACACTCAGACCATTCTAGTCAACACTTTAACTATTATTTATAATATTTTTTTTATTACATTTGCACCAACTATTCTAATTTTTACTTCCATAATTTTTTTTTAATCTATTGATATTCTACAGCTTATTTTTCACTAATGTGTAGTCATTACTTTCTTTTGTACTAAACTATAACCTTTCAATATTCAAACTTTAGAGTTTTAAGCCCTAGGTTTGGACTTTCAAACTCCTTTCCAATAAGAAAACTTTACCTTATCATAACCTATTCTTATTTTTGTGTACTATTGGTTAGTACGTAGCTCTACACAATAAATCCCAAGTCAGTACTGTAATCTGCAACTTATAGTACAAATATCAAGAATATTGCATAGTTACTATGATATATCCCAATAGATCAAACTTCCTTATATCTTATTTCTTTCAAATCCACTAATATCTTAAACTTATTTTGATTATGGTATCCACTGACACCTATCAATAGTAATAACTTTACCCGCATCTAAGGTGGCTATATTACTATAACTTACTTTTAGGTTCTCTTGCCTTACCTAATTAGGCTTACTAATTAACTTTACAAATTCTTGTATGCTAGCGAATATTTTTCACTGACAAACTCTTCCAAAATTAATTTTAAAAAGACTAGTCACTAACATATCAAAATTGTTTTTTTATTTATTTATTTTATACATATACATATCTTAATTAAGAATCGAGAAAATACCAGCAACTATGTCAGAAGTCTCATCCTCGTCCCTCTGTCGCATAGTGTATACTCTCACTGGAGCATCACCTTGTCCTGATTGATTCACAGTACTCTGACTTCCAGGTATACTACCCCTACCTCTGCCTCTACCTCTACCAACTACTGGTGAACTCTTCGGGGTAGTAACTTGGGCTGATCCTTCTGGCGTGGTAAATGATCCATAACGGCGTGGACTTACGCAATCCTTAGCAAAATGACCAGTCCCTCCACAATTAAAACATGCTCACATTGCTCTATAACATACTCCACTATGTGGTTTACCACAAGTTTCACAAAGTCGATCCGACAGCGTATTTCTGTGTGTCTGTTAAGTTTGCTGATCAGATTGGGATGGTTTGTAACACCCTCCCGATAACCACTCCGTACATCCTACTGTTCCGGTGACCGGTGTCGGTCCGGACAGCTAGAATGTCCGGAAAAATATTTAAACTAAAGTCAGGAACCATAATTAACTCAAATACTAATAAGAAAAATTTAGTAAAAATTTTAGAAATAAAATAAAACCAAGTTAAATGAGCCCGGTGCCCTAGCGATGGGTAACCAGAGGGAAGTTGCGGTTCTCGCAACGAGGAGCCCTAGACCCGGGGGAAAAATTATAAAATAATTTTTGGGACTCCAGAGAAGGGTTATTGAGGTTCCCATGGCATTAGAATGCCAAGAAAATACC
The DNA here is from genome assembly GCF_030052815.1 of Hevea brasiliensis. Taxonomy (NCBI): domain Eukaryota; kingdom Viridiplantae; phylum Streptophyta; class Magnoliopsida; order Malpighiales; family Euphorbiaceae; genus Hevea; species Hevea brasiliensis. The sequence goes on from NC_079493.1 coordinate 38,311,401, forward strand.
TAGAAAAATTTTTCAATCGGTACAGACAATTTTGACCCGTTAAGCTAAACGGAGGGCATTTTGGTCATTTCGCCTTCTGAGGTGATTTTTGGCCGACTTGTCCAGTTGAGTAAATAATTAATATGACATAAATATGAAGAAACATTACTAGAAATTAAATTGAACTTGAGTAGTGATGAAAAGAAAAGAAAAATCAAAGAAAAGCTTATTTATGACATCATGGTGATGTCATTAAGAAATTATGACCAATCACAATTAAGCCATCCTTTGACTAACTATTAAAAGAGATAATTGAGACTAAGAAATAAAAGAAAAACCAGCAGCCACCCCCTTTCCCATTCCAGCCGAAATCCCTATCCTTTCTCCCTCCATTAATCTTCAATCAAAAGCTTGATTTTTCCCTTGTTTACACCACAAAAACCTAACTTCTCTTCATTAAAGCTTTACCCCACATCTTAAACAAGCTCTTGGCAGCCAACAAGAGGAAAGAAATTGAAGTTTGGGGCTTGGAAAAATTCTGCCACTTGAGGTTAGTGCACCTATGTCCATTAAACTCTTTATTTTCATGGTTTGGGACTTGAAACTTAGTGAGAATTGTGATTTAAATGAACAAACACCTATGTCTATGAGCTCTTGAATTTCGGCTGCCCTAAATATGGAATAGGAGGGAGTGTTTTTAGGAGCTTGAAGTGAATTAGAGTTATGTTGGAAGTTTATAAACACAAGAACAATGATTAAAGAGCTAACTAAGATATATTGTATAAAAAACATGAATTTGAATTAGGGTTTTGTGAGAAAAATGTAAACTTGGTTTAGGAAATTATTAGAGAGCATTTTAATGATCAATTAGTGACCATTTTAGGTAATTTGACCAACAAATGGACTGAAAAATAGGATTGCAAAGTGAGGTTGCAGGCTGCCCTAGGACAGCAGCATAGGGACTGAAAATTCAGTCCATTTGCACTGCCATAACTTGGGCTGTGTTAGTCCAATTGGTGTTTGGCCAATTGTACATAAAACTAGGCTTATAATGGCACATTTTTGCTGAAGAAACCATGCCCAAAAGACCAAAGCAAGAGGACCAAAACTTGGCCCCAATCCAGATACCTTGCAACTGGTTCTGCATAATTGACTAAATGAATAGTAACTGTTCATTTGGCCATAACTCACTGTAGATATGGTCAATTGACCTGAAATTTTTACAGAAATAAGTTAAGACATAGACAAACAACTTTCATGAAGGAACATAACCCAAATTATGGCCAGAACCTAACCTAAATGGCAGTGGAAATTACTGTTCATGTTACTGTAGATATGGTAATTTCTGCAGAATGAGAATCCGGCCAGCTGTGGTTTGTGGACCATATCTGGAGCTACAAAACTCCAAATGGAGTGATTCAAAAAAGAAAATTCAATTAGACAAAATAAGGAACAACTTTCATGTTTTACATTTCTTCAAATTCCCACAGAAACAGTGTCCAGTGGAACAGTGAAGTTGACTCACCAAAACTGAAAATTCTGCTTGTGTTGGTTTACACTTTGAAATGGTATTAACACTTAATGCCAACAAGTTTTAAACACCAAATGTGGTATGTTGGGAGTGCCAAAGTCAATGTACATATTTTCTATCCAAAAGTCAACATTTTTGTTGACCAATGAGGTGAATAGTAACACCAAAAACATGAAATTCACAAATTGAAGAATTTAAAAGTTTCAAATGCCCTAGTATACCTAACAAGATTGGTTTGGATAGTTTAGCATGCCAATAGGGTTCAGTTAGCAGTACTGCACATGGCAATATGCCATTCCGTGATTTCATGGCTTTTAGCCATTCTGACTTTGTATTGAGACTTGGCCTTGTGCCTGATATTATTCTGACTTGTTAGCTATTACATTTGCACAAGGAGATGCATATGTGACCGATGGTGTGACGGCCCGAGGTGCTAGGTACCCAGTGCCAGTTTACCCGTTATCTAGTCCAGTCGTCTAGTGTAGGTTACTTGGGGCAACCAAATGAATAAAAGTGAACAACGTTAACGAAATAATGGATATACCAATACCAAACAAAGAAAGCATACACATTCTATACACATTCATTTTCTTGCTATTTTCTTCTATTATATTATTGCACCACTAAGCATTATTGCTTAGCGCGTTGCTTTTGCCACGCGTAGGTACTGGAGACCTCGATCGTGAGCCCAGTAGACCACAGACTGGGTGAGTCCATCCGGCAGTTCTGCTCAGTGTCCATGTCACCTCAACTTCTGCTGTGCCTTGGTAGGACACTAGGTGTCATTTTGACATTTTGTAACTTAATTTTGATTTTTCTTCATATGTAATTAAACTTGTGTAATGTATATTGATGTTTATGTAAATTATGAAAATTGTATTTGTTAATGGAAAAGTAAATGTTTACTTGTGATTTATATGTGATCATCACATGTGAATGATGAATGAGAGTTGAAATTGAAATGTTGAGATCTTGATATTGGAGTTGAGAATGATTGAATTTGTTTATTGGAAGTGTTTTTAACAGGTTCCGAAGAACTGTTTTCTCCATTTTTAGCCGGTACTCTGCCGGATTTTCTTTAAAATTTTCGGAACCTCAAATAAATTATAAATCAATAAATGACTTAAATGAGTTATATTTTACAAGTTATATTCAAAATTATGATGAAAATTAATTAAGGTATATTAGAGTGTGCCGGTACACCGTGTGGCATTACTTACTCGGGTATACAGTACAAGGGTAAGGGGTGTCACATTTAGTGGTATCAGAGCACGGTTTAGGCGTTTCTGGTCCTAGATTGAGTCCATACCATGCATTGCATTTGTAAGAGTCGAGGTGACACTAATGCAGATCTGCTTGTTTTTTTTTTTCTTATTTTGAATAGGATATGGATCCTTCATCTCAAAGAGCCGTTGAGGAGGAAGTGGAGAGTCCACCTGTAGTAGCTGAGACTGGGGGTAGGGGAGAACCTACTCCGCCAGCTTAGGCAGAGCCTGCTCAGCCTCCACAGGCCATGTTCCAGCAAATGGCCGACTTCTTTAGACAGATGGCTGGAGTAATGCCAGCAACCCCCCCCACCACTCCACAGTAAATCACACTGGAAAGGCTAAGAAAGTTTAGGGCGGTGGATTTCTTCGGAAGAGAGAAGATGACTGCATCGCGGTAGAATTGGTTGAACAGAACGGGCAGAGTCCTAAAACAACTTCACTGCACCCCAGAGCAGAACTTAGAAGCTGCTGTATCCTTGTTACAAGACGATGCCTACGAATGGTGGGACACTGTGTCCAGTGAAGTGCAGCCAGAAGCTGTAACTTGGGACTTCTTTCTTTCAGAATTTAAGAAGAAATATGTGGGTACTGTATATCTGGAAGAGAGAAGAAGAGAGTTTATTAATCTGAGGCAGAGGCAGTGGTCAGTGGCCGAATATGAAAAGGAATTTGTTCGATTAAGCCGCTACGGAAGGGAGATAGTCCCTAATGAAGCTGAAAGGTGCAAGAGATTTGAAGAGGGATTGAATGACAATATTAAGATACAGCTCACTGCCTTGGGAATCATAGAATTTAGCAAGCTAGTGGAAGCAGCAATAAGGGTTGAAAAAGTGAGAATCAGTGAGCAGACCAGAAGGGAGAGACAGCAGAAGAGGGGACCCGGTCAGTCTAGCTCAGCTCCTACATTTGGAAAGAAGTTCAAGGGTCCACACGCATGCAGTTCAGCTCACCAGATGGTCGTGGTCGGTCTCGGGGCCCAGCCACGCTTCACCCTAGGAGAGGTCACCCACACCATCGGTGGGCGCTCTCGAGGATGGGGTTCAGGGGACCAGCCCCAACATCTTCTGCATGTCCACACTGCCTTAAATGGCACAAGGGGGAGTGTTGGAGAGTAACTGGTGCCTGTTTGAGATGTGGGTCGACAGAACATCAACTGAAGAACTGCCCACGCAGAACTACTACAGCTGCTCCGACACAAGCAGATGCACTGCTCTGCACCGCACTACGAGAGGTAGAAAATCGGCAAGTCGGTCGTTGGACCATCTCGAGGCTCGCATCGAGCGCAGAGAGGCCAGATAATAGACCACCTGCCAGAAATTATGCCTTGAGAGCTCAGGAGGAGCAAGATGCCCCGGACGTCATCAGGGGTACGTTCTCCCTCTACAATACTCCTGTGCATGCATTGGTGGATCCAGGATCCACTCATTCCTACATTTGCATCAACCTACCCGTAGAAAGGGGGATACTAGTAGGGGAGAGTGACCAAGACATTCTGGTCACTAATCCATTGGGCCACAGTGTAGTGGTGAACAAGGTATACAAGGGTTGCCCGTTAAGGATTCAAGGGTTTGAATTCTCGGCAGACCTAATTGAGTTGCCCTTTCATGAGTTTGACGTGATTTTGGGAATGGACTGGTTGTCACATCATCAGGCAATAGTTGATTGCAAATTGAAGAGAATTTCTCTAAAAACTTCAGAGGGTAATGAGATCACAGTTGTGGGGGAAAGGACAGATTTCTTGTCCAATGTCATCTTAGCCACAGTTGCAAGAAGAATGATGAGAAAAGGCTATGAAGCCTACCTAGCACATGTGGTGGATACTAGGCAGGCTAAGCCAAACCTGAGTGACATATCCACAGTGAGAGACTTCCCAGAGGTATTTCCTGAAGAGTTGCCTGGTTTGCCACTAGGAAGGGAAGTTGAATTTGCTATTGAGACACTGCCGGGTATAGCACCCATTTCCATTGCTCCTTATAGGATGGCACCCACTGAATTGAGGGAGTTGAAAACTCAATTGCAAGAGTTGCTGGATAAGGGGTTCATACGCCCCAGTGTGTCACCATGGGGAGCTCGGTCTTTGTTTGTGAAAAAGAAGGATGGGACTTTGAGGCTTTGCATTGATTACCGACAGTTGAATAAAGTGACTGTGAAGAATAAATATCCGTTGCCTAGAATTGATGATCTGTTTGATCAGTTGAAGGGAGTAGGAGTATTTTCTAAGATTGATCTCAGATCAAGGTATCATCAGTTGAGGGTGAAAGTTGTAGATGTGCCCAAGACTGCGTTCAGGACCCGGTATGGGCATTATGAGTTTCTGGTGATGCCCTTTGGCCTAACAAATGCACCAGCGGCATTCATGGACCTTATGAACCGTATCTTCCATCCATACCTGGATCGGTTCATAGTGGTCTTTATTGATGATATTCTGGTGTATTCCAAGACCAGGGAAGAACATGATGAACATTTGAGGATTGTTCTGCAAACCCTGCGGGAAAAGAAGCTGTATGCTAAGTTGTCCAAGTGTGACTTTTGGCTGAATGAGATTGCATTCCTTGGACACATAGTGTCAGCTGATGGGATTAGGGTGGATCCCAAGAAAATAGAAGCAGTGATGGAATGGAAGCCTCCCAGGAATACAACTGAGGTTAGAAGCTTTTGGGGGCTAGCTGGGTATTACAGGAGATTTGTGAAGGGATTTTCCCTAATAGCTGCTCCAATGACCAAGTTGTTACACAAGAATGTCAAATTTGACTGGAATGACAAGTGTCAGACCAGTTTTGAGAAGTTGAAGGCTATGTTGACAGAGGCACCCGTATTAACACAACCAGTGTCAGGAAAGGACTTCGTGGTCTACAGTGATGCCTCTTATAATGGGTTAGGGTGTGTATTGATGCAAGAGGGGAAGGTGGTCGCCTATGCTTCCAGGCAGTTAAGGCCACATGAACAGAACTACCCTACCCATGATCTAGAGCTTGCAGCAATTATCTTTGCACTGAAGATATGGAGGCATTACTTGTATGGTAAAAAGTGCTACATTTACACAGACCACAAGAGTCTAAAATATTTGCCAACTCAGAGGGAGCTCAACCTTAGACAGAGGCGATGGATTGAGTTCCTGAAGGACTATGATTGTGTGATTGACTATCATCCTGGGAAGGCAAATGTAGTTGCTGATGCTTTGACCAGAAAGTCCATCACAGCTTTGAGATCATTGAATGCCCGTCTAACTTTGATTCGACATGGAACTATTTTGGCTGAGTTGCAAGTGAGGCCAAACCTGCTACAGCAGATTTTAGATGAGCAAAAGGCAGATGGGAAGTTAACGGCCATTATGAGCAAAATCCCAGAAGGAAAAGCAACTGACTATGAGGTAAAAGCAGATGGGTGTCTGTACTACAAAGGAAGACTATGTGTACCAGATGAGGGGGAATTGAAGGCCAGTATTCTGAAAGAGGCGCACACTAGTGTATATGCTATGCACCCAGGAAGTACAAAGATGTATCATGATCTGAAGCTTCAGTATTGGTGGCCTGGTATGAAGAAAGACATAGCTGACTATGTGACTAAATGCTTGACATGTCAGCAGGTCAAGGCAGAACATCAAGTTCCATCGGGTTTGCTACAGCCTATACGCATACCTGAATGGAAATGGGATCGGGTCACCATGGATTTTGTAAGTGGCCTACCTCTCACCCGAAAGAAGCATGATGCAGCATGGGTAATAGTGGATAGATTGACCAAGTCAGCACACTTTCTGCCAGTTAGGACTGACTACTCACTAGAGAGGTTAGCGGTTGTATATCGCTGAGATAGTTAGACTGCATGGAATTCCACTTTCCATCATATCTGATCGAGACCCAAGGTTTACATCGAGATTTTGGAAGAAGTTGCATGAATCCTTGGGTACACAACTCCATTTCAGCACAGCTTTCCATCCTCAGACGGATGGGCAATCCGAAAGAGTAATCCAGGTAAACAATTGAACCAATTGAATTAGTACAAATATTGAACTAAAAATATAACAATAACATGAAATATATGTCAGGTCCTTGAGGATATGCTGAGGAGTTGTGTCATTGAGTTTGAGGGAAGTTGGGATAGATACCTCCCACTGGCAGAATTTGCATACAACAATAGCTACCAAGCTAGTATCCAAATGGCCCCGTATGAAGCGCTGTATGGGAGAAAATGTAGAACTCCAATGTACTGGACTGAATTGGGCGAAGATAAACTGGTAGGGCTAGACCTGGTGAAACAGGCTGAGGAGAAGGTAAAATCAATCAAAGCCAACTTAAAGGTGGCCTCAGACAGACAGAAATCTTATGTCGACCTGAAGAGGAAAGAAATAGAATATGTGGTTGGCGACAAAGTGTTCCTCAAGGTGTCACCGTGGAAGAAAGTGCTGAGGTTTGGAAGAAAAGGTAAGTTAAGCCCTAGGTTCATTGGCCCATATGAAGTCATTGAACGTGTGGGTCCAGTGGCCTATAGGCTAGTTTTACCACCAGAGCTGGACAAGATCCACAATGTGTTCCACGTGTCTATGCTTAGAAGATACCGCTCAGACCCTTCACATGTCATTTCCAGAGAAGAAATTGAAATACAACCGGATTTGACATATGAAGAAGAACCTCTACGGATCTTGGCTCGGGAAGTGAAAGAGTTGAGAAACAAGCAGATTCCACTGGTGAAAGTGCTTTGAAGGCACCACAACACCGAGGAGGCAACTTGGGAAAGTGAAGAGACGATGAGGCAACAGTTCCCTCAACTGTTTGCATCAGGTAAATTTTGAGGACGAAATTTAAATTAGAGGGGAAGAGTTGTAACACCCTCCCGATAACCACTCCGTACATCCTACTGTTCCGGTGACCGGTGTCGGTCCGGACAGCTAGAATGTCCGGAAAAATATTTAAACTAAAGTGAGGAACCATAATTAACTCAAATACTAATAAGAAAAATTTAGTAAAATTTTTAGAAATAAAATACAACCAAGTTAAACGAGCCCGGTGCCCTAGCCATGGGTAACCAGAGGGAAGTTGCGGTTCTCGCAACGAGGAGCCCTAGACCCGGGGGAAAAATTATAAAATAATTTTTTGGGACTCCAGAGAAGGGTTATTGAGGTTCCCATGGCATTAGAATGCCAAGAAAATACCTAGAAAAATTTTTCAATCGGTACAGACAATTTTGACTCGTTAAGCCAAACGGAGGGCATTTTGGTCATTTCGCCTTCCGAGGTGATTTTTGGCCGACTTGTCCAGTTGAGTAAATAATTAATATGACATAAAATATGAAGAAACATTACTAGAAATTAAATTGAACTTGAGTAGTGATGAAAAGAAAAGAAAAATCAAAGAAAAGCTTATTTATGACATCATGGTGATGTCATTAAGAAATTATGACCAATCACAATTAAGCCATCCTTTGACTAACTATTAAAAGAGATAATTGAGACTAAGAAATAAAAGAAAAACCAGCAGCCACCCCCTTTCCCATTCCAGCCGAAATCCCTATCCTTTCTCCCTCCATTAATCTTCAATCAAAAGCTTGATTTTTCCCTTGTTTACACCACAAAACCCTAACTTCTCTTCATTAAAGCTTTACCCCATATCTTAAACAAGCTCTTGGCAGCCAACAAGAGGAAAGAAATTGAATTTTGGGGCTTGGAAAAATTCTGCCACTTGAGGTTAGTGCACCTATATCCATTAAACCCTTTATTTTCATGGTTTGGGACTTGAAACTTAGTGAGAATTGTGATTTAAATGAACAAACACCTATGTCTATGAGCTCTTGAATTTCGGCTGCCCTAACTATGGAATAGGAGGGAGTGTTTTTAGGAGCTTGAAGTGAATTAGAGTTATGTTGGAAGTTTATAAACACAAGAACAATGATTAAAGAGCTAACTAAGATATATTGTATAAAAAACATGAATTTGAATTAGGGTTTTGTGAGAAAAATGCAAACTTGGTTTAGGAAATTATTAGAAAGCATTTTAATGATCAATTAGTGACCATTTTAGGTAATTTGACCAACAAATGGACTGAAAAATAGGATTGCAAAGTGAGGTTGCAGGCTGCCCTAGGACAGCAGCATAAGGACTGAAAATTCAGTCCATTTGCACTGCCATAACTTGGGCTGTGTTAGTCCAATTGGTGTTTGGCCGATTGGACATGAAACTAGGCTTATAATGGCACATTTTTGCTGAGGAAACCATGCCCAAAAGACCAAAGCAAGAGGACCAAAACTTGGCCCCAATCCGGATACCTTGCAACTGGTTCTGCAGAATTGACCAAATGAATAGTAACTGTTCATTTGGCGATAACTCACTGTAGATATGGTCAATTGACCTGAAATTTTTACAGAAATAATTTAAGACATAGACAAACAACTTTCATGAAGGAACCTACCCCAAATTATGGCCATAACCTAACCTAAATGGCAGTGGAAGTTACTATTCATATTACTGTAGATATGGTAATTTCTGCAGAATGAGAATCCGGCCAGCTGTGGTTTGTGGACCATATCTGGAGCTAAAAAACTCCAAATGGAGTGATTCAAAAAAGGAAATTCAACTAAACAAAATAAGGAACAACTTTCATGTTTTACATTTCTTCAAATTCCGACAGCAACAGTGTCCAATGGAACAGTGAAGTTGACTCACCAAAACTGAAAATTCTGCTTGTGTTGGTTTACACTTTGAAATGGTATTAACACTTAATGCCAACAAGTTTTAAACACCAAATGTGGTATGTTGGGAGTGCCAAAGTCAATGTACATATTTTCTATCCAAAAGTCAACATTTTTGTTGACCAATGAGGTGAATAGTAACACCAAAAACATGAAATTCACAAATTGAAGAATTTAAAAGTTTCAAATGCCCTAGTATACCTAACAAGATTGGTTTGGATAGTTTGGCATGCCAATAGGGTTCGATTAGCAAGATCGCACATGGCAATATGCCATTCGTGATTTCATGGCTTTTAGCCATTCGACTTTGTATTGAGACTTGGCCTTGTGCACGATATTATTCTGACTTGTTAGCATTGCATTTGCACAATGGGAGATGCATATGTGACCGATGGTGTGACGGCCGAGGTGCTAGGTACCCAGTGCCAGTTTACCCGTTATCTAGTCCAGTCGTCTAGTGTAGGTTACTTGGGGCAACCAAATGAATAAAAGTGAACAACGTTAACGAAATAATGGATATACCAATACCAAACAAAGAAAGCATACACATTCTATACACATTCATTTTCTTGCTATATTCTTCTATTATATTCTTGCAACACTAAGCATAATAGATTAGCGAGTTGCTTTTGAAACGCGTAGTAAATGGAGACCTCGATCGAGAGCCCAGTAGACCACAGGTGGGTGAGTCCATTCGGCGATTCGCTCGATGTCCGTGTCACCTCAACCTGTGTGCCTTGGTAGGACACTAGGTGTCATTTTGACATTTTGTAACTTAATTTTGATTTTTCTTCATATGTAATTAAACTTGTGTAATGTATATTGATGTTTATGTAAATTATGAAAATTGTATTTGTTAATGGAAAAGTAAATGTTTACTTGTGATTTATATGTGATCATCACATGTGAATGATGAATGAGAGTTGAAATTGAAATGTTGAGATCTTGATATTGGAGTTGAGAATGATTGAATTTGTTTATTGGAAGTGTTTTTAACAGGTTCCGAAGAACTGTTTTCTCCATTTTTAGCCGGTACTCCGCCAGATTTTCTTTAAAATTTTCGGAATCTCAAATAAATTATAAATTCAATAAATGACTTAAATGAGTTATATTTTACAAGTTATATTCAAAATTATGATGAAAATTAATTAAGGTATATTAGAGTGTGCTGGTACACCGTGTGGCATTACTTACTCGGGTATACAGTACACGGGTAAGGGGTGTCACATGGTTTCTCTCCAGAAGATCTACCTCTATGCGATTCGTGCGAGCTAGATCCTCTAAAATGTTTTCTTTTCTCCGAACTACTTTTTGTAGATTGACCAGTAGCTTTTTTTATTTTCTCTTTCTCTTCTGTACTCTTTTTCACTGCCCCTTCTGATTCTATCCTTTCTAGTTCCAGGGCTTGTGAAATCAATTTAGAAAAATTCTAGTGTCGGAACCCCACCACTTGCATTCTCAAGCTAGGCCTTAACCCAGCCTCAAACCTCTTACACTGGTCTCTGGGGGTGGTGACCAAACTTTTGGCATAGTGGCTTAGTCGAGAGAAATCCCGCACATACTCTGCTACAGTTCTGTCCCCTTGCTTCAAACTTAAAAACTCTTGCAGCTTCATGTCTACATAAGAATTGGGGACCCATTTTTGTCGAAATTCCCTTAAAAAGTCTGCCCATGTGAGGACTGGTGGCTCTACCAGGCTGTGGGGGATGGTCTTCCACCACTCATATGCATCCCCTTGCAGAAGTGATACTGAATATTCAAACTTCAACTCTTCTACATACTGTAGCTTTCTGAAAACCCGTTCCATTCTCTCTAACCACTGTTCTGCCTCCAGTAGATCCGTAGTACCCTTAAACTTGGTGGCCCCAAATTTCATTAACTTTTAATATTGCTGAGCCAGAGGCTGTGATTGTGCTGCAAGTGCTTGCATATGAGTTTGAGGTGGCACATTTTCCGCCATTTGTTGGAAAAACGCAGCTATCTACTATGTAAACTGAGCAGAAAACTGCGGTGCTTAAGGAGGAGCTGGAGTGGCTGAGCCACTCACATTCTGGAGTGCTGAAGCTTTTCCTCGGGCCTCAGCCTCGACAAATTGCTCTATGGAATAATCTCCCTCTTCCATTCCGTTTTCCAGAAATTTTCTACTCTCTGATAACAAACACAAGGAGGTTGACCTCCGTTAGTGCATATTCATGATGTAAATATATCATATGTATCAAACATTTGAGCAGTTGTATTTATCGACAAAATATTTCAAATTTACAGTTCAAAATTTATTTTAAAACCTTTGCTCTGTACCACTAAAACATGTCACACCCTACCCCTTAGTAAGATGTAACATGATCCCGTAAAATACCTAATGAAATACCGAACCTCGCCTATCGGTAACTCATTAAATATACTACAAGGGATTTTAAAATCATTTTCTTACATTTTGGAAGTGGTAAGCGTTTTAGTTGGAATTAAAAACATTTAATTGAAGTTTGAAAACTAGTTAAGATTTTTATCCCATTTTATTTTTTCACAAATTTTATAAAAATTTCGGCAGAGTGCTGTCTATATTTTGAGAAAACAGTTCTTCAAATGCCTGAAAAAAACACTTTCAATAATTTTTTTTTTTTAACAACTCCCAACCCAATTCAACTCAAGTCAACACAATTCAATTTAATTCCACAACTCAACTAAAAATTTGTCATCTCAAAATACTTCACAAATTCATTTCAATTTTACAAATAGTACTAAATTTACAAATACAGATCTTAATTTACAAAAAGAAAAATTAAAATATCATTATTACAATTTATTATATATTTGCTTAACTTTACATTGATACATAAGACATTACAATATTTACATCAAATAACTACAAGGTATAATTAAATACCTGAACAAAAAGATCGGCGAAGGCCTTGCCAATTAAAGACTCACCTCTTGCTTTTTCTTGCTCTTATCTGCGACAGCAAAATAAGCTATCGATGAGTATAAAAATACTCAGTGGTGCACAATAAAGTATAAAATGCGTAATATAAAACATTTATGAATAATTCATAATTCAAAAATCTCACGATCACATTTCACAAATTTTTCAAATCACATTTATAGCAAATCATAATTTAAATATTTCACAATTTCCAAAACTTAATATAACACGAATTTGATCAAATAATTTAATAATCATAGTGTTGCCAATCAATAACACAACTTAGGCCATGATACAAAATTTCCAAACATGCCGTGTTGTACACCACGAGAAGGCAAACTCACCCCACTAATCGAAATCAATGAGGGAGGTGGCTAGCTAGCTAATGAGTACTCATCCAAACTGACCCCTCAGACTGGGAAGCCAGAGAGGGAGGAATATAGTCAAATATCAAACTCACCCCACAAGTGGAGGAGGAACATATTAATATTGTCATGCCAAGTGTGAATTAAAAAAAATTTAAATCAAGTTATTCAAATATTTTATGCAAAACACAATCAATTTCCAAAGTCAAATTTCCATTCCCAAAGTGGCAACACATAGTTCTCAAAACCCATAATTAACACAATAATTTCACAATGCATAACTAAACAATTTTTTTATGAGAAAATGATAAATTAAGGTTTATTATGCACAAACTTGACGTGAGTAGCCTCTAAGATTTGACTCAGTCTCTTAGACCTTCCGGGTCTTTTTCAGCTGAAACACGAAATTTATAGTGTCTCAGTATCTTTGCCTCACAATAATTCCAATAATTAATCCCAATATGCTTAAACTTATATTCTTGAAAATTTTCATGTTGAGGTTACTATTCATAGTACTATTCAAGTTAAAATATTAACTTTCTTATGCTTAAAAGGTATGAAACTCCAATTATACCCACATACCACATTTTGGTTACTTAACTTATTGGTTTTGTCATTTTCTCAAAACTTAAGTCTTTTAGGTAAACTTTCAAATTTTTAGTTTTGGTCACCTATTTTGCACTGTTCCATTGGTCATGTTGCTGTTAGAATTTGGGCAAGTTTCTTCATAGAAATTGTTCCTTATTATCTTAACTTTATTTCTCTTTTTGAATCACTCCATTTGGAGTTTTGTAGCTCAAGTTATAGCCATTTGAATCATGGCTGTCGGTTTGGTCTAACCTAGATTTCTTGGCAAATTTCTGGGTTCTGGCAATTTTAGGTCACCAACTTTGGGTGGCTCAATGAATTGGTTAAGTGCATAATTTGGGTTTGTGTTCCTCATGAAAGTCTTAGGTATATATCTCAGTTTTCTACTGGTAAAATTTCAAGTCATTTAGACCTGCCAAGCCCCAGTTATAGCCAAATGAACAAACACTGTTTATTTGGTCATTTTTGTACAGGGCAGCATACCTAATTCCTGATTTGGCCAATTTGTTCACTATGCCATGGTTACTTTTTGGGCATGATTCTTGAATGAAAAATGTGTCATTTTATGTCTAGTTTCATTCTCAATTGACCTGACACCAATTAGGTTTGTAAATTTTTAGTTTTGGTCCCTGAAATGGACCTTGGTCCTGCTGCCAGCAAACTAACCACATCCAATCCAAATTTAAACCTAATTCTAACACTTCAAACATACCCTAATTGGTCACATATGACCATTTTTCAGCTCAAACAAGTTCAAACACACCATTTGACTATTTCTCTAATTTTTGTCTTCCAAACCCTAGGTGCCAAAACCCTAACTCACTTGATTTGTTACATTTTATTAGTTCCAAACATACAAACACCATTTCTCAACTCATTCAAGCTCTCTAACATATTTAATTCAATCAAACACATGAAAATCACTCCTCTGCATAGGCTGGCCCAAATTTACATATAGTCCTCCAACAATTGTTTTCTTTTCATTTTAAGTTCAGTTCTAAGTTAATTAGACTAAACATAAATACTAGACTACAAATTCCAAGTTTAGATGACTAACCTCTTTCTTTGGATTTCAAATTTCTTAAAATATTCAATTTCTTTCTTTTCTTTGTCCTCCAATCTTCTTTTCTACTTGAGTTAGCAAGTTTTAATGGAGATTTTGGGAACAAAGTGAGGTTTTGAAAGCTTTGATCAAACTTCCATGGGAGTTGTTTCAATGGTGAGAATGGGAGAGAGTGGGGCGGCACATTTGGGTGAGGAAGAAGGAAATCTAATTTTCTTTTATTTTTTATGCATTTTTATTTCTTTAAAAATGTTTTTAACTTAGTCAATTTAGGTAGGAAATTTAAAATGAATTTTGACATCATGATGAGTCATAAGGGTAATGCAATAAACTTTTTCCTTTTTCTTTTTCTTTTGTATTTATTTTTCCATTAGTTCTTTAATTTAATTTCCAATTCTAAAATTTTCTTTTCTTCGATTTTATTTGATAGTCAGGTCAGGAGTCAGCACTAGAGGTCAATTGACCAAATTGCCCCTCGCCGGTTCGACCCGTTTTACAAATAATTCAATATTTCTTCTGGATCCCTGATCTAATTATTTGATCGGCTTAACAATTCTTTTTCATGATTTTCTCTTTTCCATTGTGTTTGCAATAGTCCAAAGGACAGCGACGTCACATTTTACAATTCGAAATTTGAGTTTAAATTGACCTCGCAGTCATTCTCAAGAAGGGCACCCATCGCTGTGACTCTCAGCTCACTTAACTTTTTATGTTCTGTTTTTCTTATTTATACTTAACTATTTGACAATTACTAATTATTTGTGTTCAAGGCTTCTCTAGGTGTCTTAAACATAGTTCTAATCCTCTTAATTGTTCGGATCAACATCGGTCTCTGGAACAGTGTAATTTACCAGGCTATGCAAATAGGGGCGTTACACTCATAAATCATGATTAACACTTAGCATAGTGTGTTATGACTACCCATTTAGTGATGAATTAAATTCATCCCTTACTTAGAACCTTGATCGCACATACCATGCACTAAAATCTCTCCATTATAAAATCCTTATCCTTGCTGGGACTATGGTACCTGTCAAGCTCTAATTACTTTGGATCATACGTCCTCATTGAAATTCTAATTCTTGATTAATAAGACTTTCCATTAGAAACTCATGCCTAACTAAGTCTATCTATCCTGGCTAGAAACTTTGTTTATCAAGAACAATTCACATAGTATAGAACTTTATCCCTATTTGCTTAGGATAATGAATCCTGTAACACCCCTCACCCGACTACAGTGTAGCAGAGCAAGGTGTGCTACATTCGGTGCTGGAGCACCCTATTTTATCTTACTTTATTCCTTTAATAATTTGATCTTGTTATATTTTAATATTAATTATTTTTCTACGGAGAAAGCAGCAGAGTTTCTCATATTTTATTACCAGTTGACGTATTTCACTATTCACCCATTTGAAATTTTCAATAATATTTTCAAATAAAGATCTCATTCATGCTCATCATTTCTGATAGTGTCCATACATTTCGATTCTTATTCATTACCATGCATATTCACTCATGCTCATTTCATATATCAAAATTCTCATATTTCTATTAATTTATATGATTTACAACTAATTACATAAAGTTCATAATTTACATGATATACAAATTACTTACAATTCCATAATTTACATTAATACAAACAATTCATAGGCCCTATCGACATGCATTGCCACACCTTACTCCTCTGTAAGGCATAATATGATCCCGTAGAATACCTAATGAACTATCCAACTTTACCTACCGATAACTCATTAAGTACCCTACAAGGGATTTTAAAACCGTTTTCTTACTTTTTGGAAATGGGGAGCATTTTGGTCGGAATTAAAAATATTTAATTGAAGTTTCAAAACTAGTAAAAAATTTTGTCTATTTTTATTTGTCCTCAAATTTTGGAAAAATTTCAGCAGAGTGCCATCTGTATTTTGAGAAAACAGTTCTTCAAAAACCTGTAAAAACACTTCCAATAATTATTTTCACAACTCCCAATCCAAATCAACTCAAGTCAACACAATTTAATTTAATTCCACAACTCAACAAAAACTTTGTCATCTCAAATTACTTCACAAATTCATTCACATTGCATATAATACTTAATTTACAAATACAGATCTTAATTTATAAAAAGAAAATCCAAAATAATATTATTATAATTTATTGTACAACTCCTCAACTTTTCATTAATACATAAGACATTACAATATTTACATCAAATAACTACAAGGGTATAAATAAATACCTGTACAAAAATATTAGTGAAGTCCTTGCTAATTCAGCAGCTCACCCTACTGCTTTTTCCTTGCCCTTATCTGCGACAGCAAAATAAGCCATCGCTGAGTATAAAAATACTCAGTGGTGCACAATAAAAATTTGAAATGCAATACACAAAACATTCATTGACAAATCACAATTTAAATATTTCACAACTATCAAAACTCATTATAGCACAATTTTGGTCAAACAATTTAATAAATATAGTGTTGTCAATTCATACACAACTTAAGCCATGACACAAAATTTCTGATCAATGCCGTGTTGTACACCATGACAAAGCAATCTATAACTCCACTAATCGAAATCAATGAGGGAGGTGGCTAGCTAGCTAATGAGTACTCATCCAATCTACAACCTCAACTG
This sequence comes from Hevea brasiliensis, assembly GCF_030052815.1. Taxonomy (NCBI): domain Eukaryota; kingdom Viridiplantae; phylum Streptophyta; class Magnoliopsida; order Malpighiales; family Euphorbiaceae; genus Hevea; species Hevea brasiliensis. The sequence goes on from NC_079493.1 coordinate 38,328,433, forward strand.
GTAAACCAGAGAGGGAGGAAAATAATCGATCTCAACCCCATAAATGGAGGAGGAATAATAAGGCACTGTCATGCTAAGTGTGAATCAAAAATCAATTTAAAACAATTTATTCAAATATTGCATGCAAAATCAAATCAATTTCCAAAGTCACATTTTCATTCAAAAAGTGGCAACACAAAAGTTCTTAAACTCATAATTAACACGAAAATTTCATAGTGCATACTAAATCAAATTTTTAATGAGAAAATGCTTAAATAGGGTTTATTGTGCACAAACCTGACGTGAGTCGCCTCTAGGCCTTGACTCAGTCCCTTAGACCTTCCGGATCTTTTTCAGCTAAAACACAAAATTTATAGTGTCTCAGTATCTTTGCCTCACAATAATTCCAATAATTAATCCCAATATGCTTAAACTTACATTCTTGAAAATTTTCATGTTGGGGTTACTATTCATGGTACTATTCAAGTCAAAATATTGACTTTCTTATGCTTAATAGGTATGAGAAATCTAATTATACCCACATATCACATTTTGGTTACCTAACTTATTGGTTTTGGTCATTTTCTCAAAACTTAAGTGTTTTAGGCAAACTTTCAAATTTTCAGTTTTGGTGACCTATTTTGCACTGTTCCATTGGTTATGTTGCTATTAGAATTTGGCAAAGTTTTCTTCATAGAAATTGTTTTTTATTATCTTAACTTTATTTCCCATTTTGAATCACTCCATTTGGAGTTTTGTAGCTCAAGTTATAGCCATTTGAACATGGCTGGCCGGATTGGTCTAACCAGTTTTACGGGCACCAAACTGGTTACAGCGGTTTAGGCTAGTAACTTTGGGTGGCTAAATGACTTGGTTAAGGGCATAATTTGAGTTTGTGCTCTTCATGAAAGTTATAGGATGTCTCAGATTTCCACTGATAAAATTTCAGGTTATTTGGACTCGCCTAGCCCAAGTTATGGCCAAATGAACAAATACTGCTCATTTGGTCATTTTTGTACAGGGCGGAACACCTAATTCCGGATTTGGTCAATTTGTTCACTATCCTATGGTCACTTTCTGGGCATGATTCCTAATGAAAAATGTGTCATTTTGTGTCTAGTTTTATTTTTAATCAGCTTCACACCAATTGGGTTAGTAAATGTTCAGTTTTGATCCCTGAAAGGGACCTTGGTCATACTGCCTGCATAATGACCATATCCAATCTGAATCTCCATTTGATTCCAACACTTTCAACATACCACAATTGGTCATACATGACCATTTTTCAGATCAAACTAGGTCAAACACACCATTTGACCAATTCTCAAAGTTTTGTCTCCCAAACCCTAGGTCTAAAATCCTAACTCACTAATTTTGTTACATTTTACTAAATCAAAACATATAAACATACTTTCTCAACTCATTCAAGCTTTCAAACATGTTTAATTCAATCAAAATCATGCAAATCATTCTCCTATATAGGCTTGCCGAAATTCACATATAGTCCTCCAACAATTGTTTTCTTTTCTATTTTTCATAATTTCTAAGTTTATTCAACTATAAACACAATAATTAAACTAGAATTACAAAGTTTGGCTTACTAACCTTGGTATAGCTTTTCAATCTTCAATTTCTTCAACTTTTTCTTCTTTCTTTCTCCTTTAATCTTCTTTCCAAGGTTTGCTTATAATTTTTCTTCAAGAAAATTAAAGGATTTATAGTGAAATTTGGTGTTTAGAAAGCTTAAGAATAAGCTTTCATGGAGGAATTTTGAGAGAGAGACAAGAGAGAGAGAGAGATGGCAAGAATGGAAGCAGAAGACTAAAATGGTTTCCTTTTTTTTTTTTTCATTTGTGTATATTTATCCATAATTTGACTTAGTCAATTTAAGTAATTAAATTAAAATGAATTATGAAGTCATGCATGATGTCATTTATGTGATGTTATTAATCTAATTTCCTTTTCTTTTCTTATTCTTTTATTTTTCCTATACTTCTTTAATTTAATTCCCGATTATGAAATTTTCTTTTCTCTGATTTTATTTGACAGTTAGGCTAGGAGTCAGCTCTAAGGGTCAATTGACCAAATTGCCCCTCGCCGGTTCGACTTGGTTTGCAAATAATTTAAAATTTTTTTTAGATCCCTGACCTAATTATTTGACCGACTTAACAATTCTTTTTTGTGATTTGCTCTTTTCCACTGTGTTCGCAATAGTCCTAAGGACCGTGGCGTGACATTTTATGGTTCGAAATTTGAGTTTAAATCGACCTCGCAACCCTTCTCGAGAAGGTTACCCATCGCTGTGACTCTCGGCTCATTTAACCTCTTATGTTCTGTTTTTCTTATTTATACTTAACTAAATAACAGTTACTAATTATTTGTGTTCAAGGCTTATCTAGTTGTCTTAGACGTGGTTCTAATCCCCTTAATTATCTGGACCGACACCGGTCACCGGAATAGTGAAATATACCACGCTATGCAAATAAGGGTGTTACAATTCTCCCCCCCTTAAAATAAATTTCGTTTCGAAATTTTACCTGGTATTAATTTCTGAACAGCTATGGGTGCTGTCTCCTCATGTCCTCCTCTCGTTTCCAAGTAGCCTCCTAGCCCGAATGATGGTTTCACAGTACTTTTACCAACGGTATCTACTTGTTTCGTAGCTATTTCACCATATAAGCGAGAATCTTTATGGGTTCTTCTTCATATGTGAGGTCTGGATTCACTTCAATTTCTTCTACTAATAGTACATGAGATGGGTCTGATCAATACCTCCTTAACATGGACACATGGAAGACGTTATGTATCTTCTCTAACTCTGGAGGTAGTGCCAAACGATATGCCAAAGGATCCACTCTTTCCAGAACGTCATATGGCCCAATGAAACGAGGACTCAGTTTCCCCTTTCTGCCGAATCTCATAATTTTCTTCCAAGGGGAAACCTTGAGGAATACTTTGTCGCCCACTGCATACTCAATATCCCTTCTCTTCAAATAAATATAGGACTTCTGACGGTCTGATGCAGTCTTAAGTCGATCTTTGATCACCCTAATCTTCTCTTCAGTTTGCTAAACAATTTCAGGCCTAATCATCTTCCTTTCACCTACATCATCCCAACAAAGGGGAGTTCTGCATTTTCTACCATACAAAGCTTCATATGGAGGTATCCTAATGCTTGATTGTTAGTTGTTGTTGTAAGCAAACTAAATCAAAGGCAAGTGTGTATCCTAGCTGCCCTCAAATTCAATCACACAAGCCCGTAGCATGTCCTCCAAGATCTGAATTACCCTCTCAGACTGGCCATCTGTCTGTGGGTGGAATGCTTTACTGAAGTTCAATCTAATTCCTAGGGCTCTCTAAAGACTACCCCAGAATCTAGAAGTAAACCTAGGATCTCTATCTGACACAATTGATACTGGCACTCCTTGCAGTCTTACTATCTCATCAATGTATAACTTGGCCAATCTTTCTAAACTATAGTCCATCTGAACTGGCAAAAAATGAGCAGACTTGGTTAGTCTATCAACTATGACCCATACTGCATCATGGCTTTTCTGTGTCCTCAGAAGTCCCATCACAAAATTCATTATTATTCGTTCCCATTTCCTTTTTGGTACTAGTAGTGGATGTAATAACCCAGTAGGTAATTGATGCTCTGCCTTTACTTGTTAACAAGTTAGGCATTTGGAAACAAATTCTGCCACATCTCTTTTCATACCCCTCCACCAGTCATGCTCCTTTGGCCCTTTATACATTTTTGTGCCACCAGGGCGCATGGCAAAAGGAGGCTCATATGCTTCCTTCAAAATGATTTGTCTAAAGTCAATGTTATTAGGAACACATATTCTGCCCTGGTGAAGCAGCAGACCGTCATCTCTTACTGAGAATTCTGGTTTCTTGCCCATTCTGACTTCTTCTAATAACCGATACTTACGATCATTACGGCGACCATTACGATCTGATCAATTAACACTGGCTGTACATGCCATGCAACTGCTGTCTGCCCCTCATCATTAATCTCTAAGCTGGCATGTAATGATCTCAACTCATGTACCATAGACAAAGAAGTAACCCGTAGACTTGCCATAGTCTTGTGACTTAAGGCATCGGCCACAAGATTAGCTTTCCCTAACTGATAGTCTATCAGACAATCATAGTCTTTTATCAACTCTAACCATCTTCTTTGTCTCAAATTCAACTCTTTCTGGGTGCCCAAATACTTCAAACTCTTATTATCTATGTAGATGTATCACTTCTCCCCATACAAATAGTGCCTCCAAATCTTAAGAGCAAACATAACAGCTACAAACTCCAAGTCATGTGTCAGATAATTTCTCTCATGTGGTTTCAACTGGCATGATGCATAGGCAATGACATTTCGATCTTGCATCAATACACAACCTAACCCATTATGAGAAGCATCACTGTAAACTATGTATTCCTTACCCGGAGTAGGTAAAGTTAGGACTAGAGCTTCAGTTAAACACCTCTTTAATTTATTAAAACTCTGCTGGCATTTATCCATCCACTAAAATTTCACATCTTTCCTCATAAGCTTGGTCAATAAAGATGCTAACATAGAGAACCCTTTTACAAAAAGGCGATAATATCCAGCTAACCCTAGAAAATTGCAAACCTCAGTGATATTCCTGGGTAGTCTCCAATTAAGAATAGCTTCTATCTTGCTAGGATTTACCTTAATACCTTCTGCTAATCTATGTGCCCCAAAAAGGATATCTCCTTCAGCCAAAATTCACACTTCGATAATTTGGCGTATAGTTGTTTCTCCCTCAAAGTTTACAGGACAATCCGTAGATGTCTATCATGCTTTTCTACACTCCTCGAATAGACCAATATGTCATCTATGAATACCATAACAAACTGGTCGAGGTATGGTCTAAAGATAGTGTTCATCAGATCCATAAAAGCAGCCGGAGCATTAGTTAACCTGAATGGCATAACCAAGAACTCATAATGGCCATAGCAGTTCTAAAGGCAATTTTAGAAATACTCTACTCTTGTACTTTCAGCTGATAATAACCTGATCTCAGGTAAATTTTGGAGAACACAGCTGCATCCCTCAACTGATCAAACAAGTCATCAATGCTGGACAATGGATATCTATTCCTTATTATCACCTTATTCAACTATCGGTAGTCAATACATAAACGAAGAGTGCCATCCTTCTTCTTTACAAACAACACTGGTGCTCCCCAAGGTGACACACTAGGGCGAATGAAGCCCTTGTCAAGCAGCTCTTGTAACTGCACTTTCAATTCTTTTAGTTCTGCTGGTGCCATTCTATATGGTGTTATGGAGATTGGGTCCACACCAGGCATAACATCAATTTCAAACTGCACTTCTCTTTCTGGAAGTAATCCTGGCAATTCATCAAGAAACACATCTGGAAAGTTACATACTGTGGCGATGTCCCTCAATGCTGGACTCCCCATTTGGGTGTCTATCACATGTGCCAAGTATGCCTCACACCCCTTCCTAATCATTTTTCAGGCCAGTGCAGCTGAAATGATGTTTGACGGCAATAACTACCTCTCCCCATGTATTACTATATCACCATACTGAGGGAGACCAAAAGTGACTGTCTTCAGTCTACAGTCAATCATTGCATGATGCCTGGCTAACCAATCCATGCTGAAGATAATATCATAATCTCTGAAGGGAATTTCAATCAAATCTGATAGAAAAACATGTCCTTGGATCACCAAAGGATAGTCTCTATAGATTCTGTTGACCCTAACCTCTTGACCTAATGGGCTAGTTTGTCACACCTTACCCCTCTGTAAGGCATAACATGATCACGTAGAATACCTAATAAACTACCATACTTCACCTACTGATAACTCATTAAGTACCCTACAAGAGATTTTAAAACAATTTTCTTACTTTTATAAGTGGTGAGCATTTTCTAATAGGTATTAAAATCATTTATTCAAAGTTGAAAACTAGTTAAAATTTTTGGCCCATTTTATTTTTTCGTAAATTTTATAAAAATTTTGGCAGAGTGCCGTCTGTATTTTGAGCAAACAGTTCTTCAAATTCCTGTAAAAAGTACTTCCAATAATTTTTCTCAACAACCTCTTCAAATTCACAATTAATCTCAACAAATTTCTCAAGTTTCAAAATTCAACAATCCTCATTTCTCAATTTCCAAAAAAATTCAGTAATCATCAAGATACTGTCAATTAATTCATTCATTTATATTTTATTAAAGATAAACAATTTATATATACATCATACTAAAAATTTACATTAAAAGAAATTCAAACTAAATTTTATTACAAACTTTGTACAAGCTGCTCAAGACCAATTTTACATGTCCATACAATTACGTACATTACATACATCAAAATAAATATTTACAGTCGGTTATAAATTATACCGGATATAACTTCAGGATAAGCCGCTCCACAATCCTCAGCAGCTCACTCTGCTGCTCCTCTAGTCTCTAAATCTGCGATAGCAATAATAGCCATTGTTGAGTACTAGGACTCAGTGGTGCACAACATACGAAAATAATCTTTATGCAGAATTTAAATCACATTTATTTAAAAATTGGACTGAACATGAGAATTTAAATACAAAATATGAATTATGAGATTTTAATCCAAACAAGTTCATTTCGAAGTGTCAAAACACATTTCATAAAACCCACAGTTATATCATGCCATTCGAAACAAATATAATCTCAATAGCCAGAGGCTAAGGAGAAGTCACATCATAAGGCTAGGTAACTCAAATATATGGATATCCATTCAATTTCTTCTTCTACTGGCACACACCTCAACACTTCAGCTAGAGAAGGAATCAAAATTCGAAATTGATTACCCCCACTAGTCATGCTAGTGAGGTGTTCAAATATATGGTCATAACACTGTGGTTTCAAAACTTATCTTAACAATTTGCTAAACATTGCCATTCCAATATACGCAAATAACTTTCAACAATTTAAATCAAAAGCATCATAATAATGTCACAATTTAATATTTCACATTATTCAAAATAATATGCAGAAGATAATTTACAAAAATTATTTGTTGTGCACAAACCTTAAGCGAGTCGCCACTTGGCCTTGACTCGATTCTTCGGGTTCCTTCTTGGTATTCTTTTCCACTGAAACACACAGTTTCACAGTGTTTCAGTATCATAACTTAGCATAAATCCAAAAATAAATTTAAATTCACTTTTACCTAGCTCTAATGTGCTAAACTTGACGTTCTTGAAATTTTGTATTTTGGGATTACTATTCACTATACTATTCAAGTTAATTTGTTGACTTTCTAAGGCTTAATAGGTATGGGAATTCCAACTTCACCCACATACCACATTTTGGACACTAAATTTGTTGGTTCTGGTTGTTTACTCAAATCCTAAGCCTTTTAGGCAAATTTGCAAATTTTCAGTTTTGGTGTCTTAAGTTGCACTATTCCATTGGTCATTTTACTGTTAGAATTTGGCAAAACTTTCTTCATAGAAAATGTTTCCTATTATCTTAAGTTTGTTGTCCTTTTTGAATCACTCCAATTGGAGTTTGTTGCTCAAGTTATAGCCATTTGAACTATGGCTGCCGGATTGGATTTAACCCAGATTTCTAGGCAAATTTTGGTTCTGGCAGTTTTAGGTCACCAACTTTGGGTGGCCAAATAACTAGGTTAATGGGATCATTTGTGTTTTTGTTCTTCATGAAAGTTTAAGATCTATATCTCATCTATCCACTGGCAAAATTTCAGGTCATTTACAACTGCCTAGCTCAAGTTATGGCCAAATGAACAAACAACATTCATTTGGCGATTTATCTGAGCGGTGAGAATTTCGGTTTGGTCAATTTGTTCACTAGGTTTTGGTCACTTTTTGGGCATGATTCCTAAATGAAAATTGTGTCATTTTGTGTCTATTTTTATTCTAAATTGGCATCACACCAATTGGACTTGTAAATTTTCAATTTTGGTCCCTCAAAGGGACCTTGGTCCTGCTGCCAGCAGCATGACCACATTGAATCCGAATTTAACCTCAACTCCAACACTTCCAACACACTTCATTTGGTCACAAATGACCATTTCTCACCTCAAACTAGGTCAAAGACATCATTTACCAATTTCTCACATTTTTGTCTCTAAACCCTAAGTGTCCAAAACCCTAATTCACACTAATTATTACATTTGATTGATTCAACACATCTTAACATACTTTTACATCTCATTCAAGCATTCTAACAAGTTTAATGCAATCAAACTCATGCAATTCATCCCCCTTAATAGGCTGGCCAAAATTCCCTTTGGTCCTCCACAAATGTTTTTATTTCATTTTAAGTTTATTTTTAAGTTCAATAAGTTAAAAATGTAGAAATCAAACTAAAAGTGTAAAGCTTGCTTACTAACCTTTCTTAGAACTTCAAATCCTTCAATTCTCTATCTTTTGCCCTTTCTTTCCTCTTTCAATCTTCTTATTAGGTTGAGGTAACAAGCTTTGATGAGGTGTTTATGGAAAATATTAAGGTTAAGTGAGGAAATTTAAGCTTGAGTGCAAGCTTCAATGGAGGACAACCACGGAGATGAGAGGGAGAGGTGGACGGCCACTTAAAGAAGATAAGTGTTTTTCTTTTCTTTTCTTTTCTTTTTCTTTTATGAGTTTATCTCTTAGGAAGACCAAAATTTATCTAAATTAAATAAATTTTAATTATAATATTTATGGCATCATGCTTATGTCACCATATGATGTCATTACATTTTTAACTTTTTCATTTTTCCTTTTTTTCTATTTATTTTTCTATTAGTTCTTTAATTTAATTCTCAACTCCAAAATTTTCTTTTCTCCAATTTTATTTGACAGTTAGGTCAGGAGTCAGCTCTCGGGGTCAATTGACCAAATTGCCCCTCGCCGATTCAACCCGATTTGCAAATAATTCAATATTTCTTCTGGCTCCCTGACCTAATTATTTGACTGGCTTAACAACCTTTTTCCGTGATTTTCTTTTTTCCACTGTGTTTGTAATAGTCTTAAGGACTGCGGCGTCACATTTTACGGTTCGAAATTTGAGTTGAAATCGACTTTACAGTCCTTCCCGAGAAGGTCACCCAACGCTGTGATTATCGGCTCGTTTAACTTCTTATGTTCTGCTTTTCTTATTTATACTTAACTAATTGACAATTACTAATTATTTGTGTTTATGGCTTATCTAGTTGTCTTAAGTGTGATTCTAATCCCTTTAATCGTCCGGACCGACTCTGGTCACCAGAACAGTGAAATATACCAGGCTATATGAATAGGGGTGTTACAATTCTCCCCCCCTTAAAATAAATTTCATCTCGAAATTTTACCTGATATCAATCTACGAGCATTTGTGGGTCTTTGTCTCCTCATGTCCTCCTCTCGTTCCCAAGTAGCCTCCTGGCCCGAATGATGGTTCCACAGCACTTTCACCAACGGTATCTACTTATTTCGTAGCTGCTTCACCTCATAAGCCAGAATCTCTATGGGTTCTTCCCCATATGTGAGGTCTGGATTCACTTCAATTTCCTCTACTGGTAGTGTATGAGATGGGTCTGATCGATACCTCCTCAACATGGACACATGGAAGACATTATGTATCTTCTCCAACTCTAGAGGTAGTGCTAAACGATATGCCAAAGGACCCACTCTTTCCAGAACCTCATATGGCCCAATGAAACAAGGACTCAGTTTCCCCTTCCTGCCGAATCTCATAATTCTCTTCCAAGGAGAAACCTTGAGGAATACTTTCTCACTCACTGCATACTCAATATCCCTTCTCTTCAAATCAATATAGGACTTTTGATGGTCTGATGCAGTCTTAAGTCGATCTCTGATCAATTTGATTTTCTCTTCAGTTTGTTGAACAATTTTGGGTCCAATCATCTTTCTTTCATCTACGTCATCCTAACACAATAGGGTTCTACATTTTCTGCCATACAAAGCTTCATATGGAGGCATCCCAATGCTTGATTAGTAGTTGTTGTTGTAAGCAAACTCAATCAAAGGCAAGTGTGTGTCCCAACTGCCCTCAAACTTAATCACACAAGCCCGTAGCATCTCCTCCAAGATCTTAATTACCCTCTCAGATTGGCCATCTATCTGTGGGTGGAATGCAGTACTGAAGTTCAATCTAGTTCCTAGGGCTCTCTAAAGACTAGCCCAGAATCTAGAAGTGATCTAGGATCTCTATCTGATACGATGGATACTGGCACTCCATGCAATCTCACAATCTCATCTATATACAACTTGGCCAATCTTTCTAAACTGTAGTCCATTCGAACTGGAACAAAATGAGCAGACTTAGTCAGTCTGTCAATAATGACCCATACTGCATCAGGACTCTTCTGTGTCCTCGGAAGTCCCATCACAAAATCCATCATTATTCTCTCCCATTTCCATTAGTGCGGTAATGGATGTAACAACCAGTAGTACTTGATGCTCTGCCTTCACTTGCTGATAAGTTAGGCATTTGGAAACAAACTCTGCCACATCTCTTTTCATATCCATCCACCAGTAATGCTCCTTTAGCCCTCTATACATTTTTGTGCCACTAGGGTGCATGGCAAAAAGAGATTCATGTGCTTTCTTCAAAATGATTTGCCTTAAATCAACATCATTAGGAACACATATTCTACAGTGTGATGAGACCATCATCTCGATTGAGAATTACGGTTTCTTACCTGTAGGACTTCTTCTAATAATTTCTGATACTTCTGGTCATTCTGAGCAGCCGTTCTAATCTGATCAATCAACACTGGCTGTACATGCCATGCAACTACTGTATGCCCATCATCATTAATCTCTAAGCTGGCATGCAATGATCTTAACTCATGTACCATAGACAAAGGAGTAACCCATAGACTTGCCATAGTCTTGCGACTTAAGGTGTCAGCCACAACATTAGCTTTCCTTGGCTGATAGTCTATTAGACAATCATAGTCTTTTATCAACTCTAACCATCTCCTCTGTCTCAAATTCAACTCTTTCTGAGTGCCCAAATACTTCAAACTCTTATGATCTGTGTAGATGTAACACTTTTCCCTATACAAATAGTGTCTCCAGATCTTAAGAGCAAACACTATAGCTGCAAGCTCCAAATCATGTGTTAGATAATTCCTCTCATGCGGTTTCAGCTGGTGTGATGCATAAGCAATGACATTTCGATCTTGCATCAATACATAGCCTAACCCATTGTGAGAAGCATCACTATATACTGTGTATTCTTTACCCGGAGTAGGTAAAGTCAGGACTGGAGCTTCAGTCAAACATTTCTTTAATTCATCAAAACTCTATTAGCATTTATCCGTCCACTGAAATTTCATATCTTTTCTAAGCAGCTTGGTTAATGAAGATGCCAACATGGAGAATCCCTTCACAAATTGACGGTAGTATCCAGCTAAACCCAGAAAACTGCGAATCTCCGTGATATTTCTGGGTGGCCTCCAATTAAGAACAGCTTCTACCTTGCTAGGATCTACCTTAATACCCTCTGCTGATACTATGTGCCCCAAAAAAGATATCTCCTTCAGCCAAAATTCACACTTTGATAATTTTGTGTATAACTGTTTCTCCCTCAAAGTCTGCAGTACAATCCGTAGATGTATCATGATATTCTACACTCCTCGAATAGACCAATATATCATCTATGAATACCACAATAAAGCGATAGATGTATGGTGCGAAGATAGTGTTCATCGGATCCATAAAAGTAGCGGAGCATTAGTTAACCGAATGGCATAACCAAGAACTCATAATGGCCATAGCGGGTTCTGAAGGCAGTTTTAGGAATACTCTGCTCTTGTACTTTCAGCTGATAATAACCTGATCTCAGGTTAATTTTGGAAAACATAGCTGCACCCCTCAACTGATCAAACAAGTCATCGATGCGGGGCAATGGGTATCTATTCTTTATTGTCACCTTATTCAACTGCCGATAATCAATAAACAAGCAGAGAGTGCCATCCTTCTTCTTTACAAACAACACCGCACTCCCAAGGTGACACACTAGGCGGATAAAGCCCTTATCAAGCGACTCTTGCAAGCTGCACTTTCAACTCTTTCAATTCTGCAGGTGCCATTCTATATGGCGTTATGGAGATTGGATCCACACCAGGCATAACATCAATCTCAAACTGCACCCCTCTTTCTAGAGGTAATCCTGGCAATTCATTAGGAAATACATCCGGAAAGTCACATACTGTAGGGATGTCCCTCAGTGCTGGGCTCCCCACTTGGGTGTCTATCACATGTGCCAAGTATGTTTTACACCCCCTTCTGATCATTCTTTTGGCAAGTACAACCAAAATGATGTTTGATGGCAGTAAATGCCTCTGCTCATGTATTATCACATCACCGCATAGAGGGAGACCAAAAGTGACTGTTTTCAATCTCTGATCAATCATGGCGTGATGCCTGGCTAACCAATCCATGCCCAAGATGAGATCATACTCTCTAAAGGGCATTTCAATCAAATCTGACAGAAAAACATGTCCTTGGATCACCAAAGGACAGTCTCTATAGATTTTGTTGACCCGAACCTCTTGTCCTACCGGACTAGTTACTAGCACTTCAAAACCCATTTGGACACATGGAACGGCAAGTGAACTGACTATGCTAGCACTAACATATGAGTGGGTTGAACTCGGATCAAACAACACAAATACTTTTTTATTAGAGATAGAAATGTACCAGCTACAACATCAGAAGTCTCAGCCTCTTCTTGCTGTCTCATTGTGTAGACTCTAGCTGATGCACATCCTTGTCTTTGACTACCAGTACTTTGCTGCCAGTGCCTCTACCTCTGCGTCTTCTTTCTAGAGGTTGTGCCAAAACTTTGTTCAACTAAATAGATCCTTCGGAGTGGGTCCGTATCGTGAGCATCTGTACTATCTAGCAGCAAGCCCTTTCCTTTCCTCCATAGTTAAAAAGGCTCAGCAGTCGCCCATGGCTCATTCTCCCCTTGCCACTTGTCTCCCACTCAGTCGCGGGGGGAGAGAACCAACCCCCGGTTTTGGCTGACAGACCACTGGGGGGTTTCACGAGAGAAGAATCCCCTTCCAAATCGCCACACCGACCCCTAGGTAGGTCCACTCATTTCTTCTTTCTTCTAGGGTACCACCAAACTTTGTTCAGCTGATTTTTCCCCTTATCTTTCTACGATTTTTAACTTTTTCTGATTTTTCTTTTGTTGGGGTTGCTTCTGATTCAATCCTTTCTAACTCATGTGCTTGATACATGAGTTCTAAAAAATTGTTGTGTCTGAATCTCACTACTTGCATTCTCAAACTGGGCTTCAAACCAGTCTTAAATCTCTTGCATCTTGCCTTGCTGGTAGAAAGGAGACTCCCAGCATAGTGACTTAAGCGGGAGAACTCCCTCTCATACTCTGCCACTGATTTACTCCCTTGCTTCAGACTCAGAAATTCTTGCAACTTTTAATCCACATATGCGTCTGGGATGTATTTTTGTCTGAATTCTCTGATGAAGTCATCCCAGGTCAGTACTGGTGGTTCAACTAAGCTGTGGGCTATGGTCTTCCACCAATCATACGCATCCCCTTGCAATAGTGACACAGAGTATTCAAACTTCAATTCATCTTGGCAGTGCAGCTTCTTGAACACTTTATCCATTCTTTCAAGCCATTGCTCTGCCTTAAGCGGGTCTACTGCACCCTTAAATTCTGTAGCCCCATACTTCAATAACTTATCATACTATCTAGCTGAAGGCAGTGGTTGTGCCACAGGTGTTTGGGGTGGAGCTTGAGCAGGCATACCCCCAACCATTTGTTAAAACATCGCAGCCATCTGCTGTGCAAACTGCAGAAGCTGCGGCATTTGTGAAATTGGTACTCTTGACCCCTTGACATTCTGAAAGTGGGGCTTCCACTTGTGCCTCAGCTTCAACAAATTGCTCGACTGAGCGATCCCCTTCTTCCATTTTAGTCTGAAGTTAGGGTGTCTCCTAAACAAATAACACAAGGAGATTTCCCTCCGTTAGTTCATATTTATGATGTAATGCACTGTATGTAACAAATATGGACATTGAGCAGTTGTAATTAACAAGGAAAGACACAAATTCTCAAGTTAAAACATACTTCAAAAATTTTGCTCTGATACCATTAAAACATGTCACACCTTACCCCTCTGTAAGGCATAACATGATCCCGTAGAATACCTAATGAACTACCATACTTCACCTACCGATAACTCATTAAGTACCCTATAAGGGATTTTAAAATAATTTTCTTACTTTTATAAGTGGTGAGCATTTTCTAATAGGTATTAAAATCATTTATTCAAAGTTGAAAACTAGTTAAAATGTTTGGCCTATTTTATTTTTCCATAAATTTTATAAAAATTTCGGCAGAGTGCTGTCTGTATTTTGAGAAAACAGTTCTTTAAATTCCTATAAAAAGAACTTCCAATAAATTTTCTCAACAACTTCTTCAAATTCACAATCAATCTCAACCAATTTCTCAAGTTTCAAAATTCAACAATCCTCATTTCTCAATTTCCAAAAAATTCAGTAATCATCAAGATACTGTCAATTAATTCATTCATTCATATTTCATTAAAGATAAACAATTTATATATACATCATACTAAAAATTTACATTAAAAGAAATTCAAACTAAATTTTATTACAAACTTTGTACAAGCTGCTCAAGACCAATTTTACATGTCCATACAATTACGTACATTACATACATGAAAATAAATATTTATAGTTGGGATATAAATTATACTCGATATAACTTTAGGGTAAGTCGCTCCACAATCCTCAGTAGCTCACTCTGCTGCTCCTCTAGTCTCTAAATCTGCGATAGCAATAACAGCGATCGCTGAGTACTAGGACTCAGTGGTGCACAACATACGAAAATAATCTTTCTGCAGAATTTAAATCACATTTATTTAAAAATTAGATTGAACATGAGAATTTAAATACAAAATATGAATTATGAGATTTTAATCCAAACAAGTTCATTTCGAAGTGTCAAAACACATTTCATAAAACCCACAGTTATATCATGCCATTCGAAACAAATATAATCTCAATAGCCAGAGGCTAAGGAGAAGTCACATCACAAGGCTAGCTAGCTCAAATATATGGATATCCATTCAATTTCTTCTTTTACTGGCACACACCTCAACACTTCAGCCAGAGAAGGAATCAAAATTCAAAACTGATTACCCCCACTAGTCATGCTAGTGAGGTGTTCAAATATATGGTCATGACACTGTGGTTTCAAAACTTATCTAATTGACAATTACTAATTATTTGTGTTTATGGCTTATCTAGTTATTTTAAGTGTGGTTCTAATCCCTTTAATTGTCCAGACTGACTCCGATCATTGAAACAGTGAAATATACCAGGCTATATGAATAGGGGTGTTACATAGTTACTAGCACATCATAGTCCATTTGTACATACTGGATAGAAGTAGAACACATCACACTAGCACTGACATATGAATGTGTGGAGCCAGGATCAAACAACACATATGCATCTTGGTCAATGATAGAGAAAATACCAGCTACTACATCTGATGTTTCAGCCTCCTCTCTCTATTTCATGATATAGACTCTAGATGGTGCACCTCTTAGTTCTGGCTGGTTAACAGTACTCTGACTTCCATGAGTGCTACCAGGACCCCTACCTTTGCCTCTACCTCGACCAGCTGGCTGTGACCCTGTAGGTGCAGAGACTTGGGTTGATCCCTCGGATGTAGCAGAAGGTCCAGATCGACACGGACTAGTATAATCCTTAGCAAAATGTCCACTCCCTCCATAGTGAAAACACACACCGGTGGCCTTGAAACACATCCCATCGTGTGTTCTACCACAAGTCTCACACTGCCAGATTGATAAAGCTCCTCAAGATGCTTGCTGGGTTTGCTGACTAGACCGAGGTGGTCTTTGGCTAGAGTATCTGCCTCTGCCAGATCTGCGAGAGCTGGATCCCCCAAACTGTTTCCTCTTCCTAGAACCACTCTCAGTAGCCTGGCCCATAGCGTTTTTAGTCTTTTCTTTCTCTTGAGTGCCCTTCTTCACCGCTCTTTCTGATTCTATCTTTTCCAGTTCCAAGGCTTGTGAAATCAGCTCAGAAAAATTCTGGTGCCTGAATCCCACAACTTGCATTCTTAAGCTAGGCCTCAACCCAGGCTCAAACCTCTTACATCTGTCTTTGGGGGTGGAGACTAAGCTTCCAGTATAATGACTTAGCCTTTAAAAGTCCCGCTCATACTCTGCTATTATTCTGTCCCCTTACTTCAAGCTCAAGAATTCTTGCAATTTCATATCTACATAAGCATCGGGAACCCATTTCTGCCTGAATTCCCTCAGGAAGTCTGTCCATGTCAGCACAGGTGGCTCAATCAGGCTGTGGGGGATGGTCTTCCACCATTCATATGCATCCCCTTACAATAGAAAGCAGTACTCGAACTTTAGCTCTTCTACACACCTTTGCGGTTTTTACGAAAATCAGTTCCATTCTCTCTAACCACTGTTCTGCCTTCAGTGGATCCATAGTGCCCTTAAACTCGGTGGCCCCAAATTTCATTAATTTTTCATATTGCCGAGCCGAAGGCTGTTGTGCTGCAGGTGCTTGTATCTAAGCTTGGGGTGGCACATTTCCTGCCATTTGTTAGAAAAATGCAGCCATCTACTGTGCAAACTGAGCAGGAAGCTATGGTGCTGGAGTAGGAGCTGGAGTGGCTGACCCACTCACGTTCTAGAGTGTTAGGGCTTCCCCTTGGACCTCAGCCTCGACAGATTGCTCCATGGAATGATCTCCCTCTTCCATTCCATTTCCCAAAAATTTCTACTTCCTGAGATCAAACACAAGGAGGTTGACCTCCGTTAGTGCATATTCATTATGTAAATATGTTGTATGTATCAATTAAAGACACTTGAGCAGTTGTACGTATCAAAGAAATATTCACATACATAGTCAAAATTTATTATAAAACCATGCTCTGATACCACTAAAACATGTCACACCTTACCCCTCTGTAAGGTGTAACATGATCCTGTAGAATACCTAATGAACTACCGAACTTCACCTGCCGATAACTCATTAAGTACCCTACAAGGGATTTTAAAACCATTTTCTTACTTATTGAAAGTGGGGAGCATTTTGGTAGGAATTAAAAACATTTAATTGAAGTTTCAAAACTAGTAAAAATTTTTGTCCATTTTTATTTGTTCGTAAATTTTGGAAAAATTTCAGCAGAGTGCCATCTATATTTTGAGAAAACAGTTCTTTAAAAACCTGTAAAAACACTTCCAATAGTTATTTTCACAACTCTCAACCCAAATCAACTCAAGTCAGCACAATTTAATTCAATTCCACAACTCAACCAAAAATTTCTCATCTCAAATTGCTTCACAAATTCATTCCAATTGCATACAGTACTTAATTTACAAATACAGATCTTAATTTATAAAAAGAAAATCCAAAATAACATTATTACAATTTACTGTACAACTGCTCAACTTTTCATTAATACATAAGACATTATAATATTTACATCAAATAACTACAAGGGTATAAAAAAATACCCGTACAAAAATATTAGCGAAGTCCTTGCTAATTCAGCAGCTCACCCTGCTGCTTTTTTCTTACCCTTAACTGTGACAGCAAAATAAGCTATCGCTGAGTATAAAAATACTTAGTGGTGCACAATAAAAATTTGAAATGCAATACATAAAAACATTGACCAATCACAAATTAAATATTTCACAATTATCAAAACTCATTATAGCATAATTTTGGTCAAACAATTTAATAAACATAGTGTTGCCAATTCATACACAACTTAAGCCATGGCACAAAATTTCCGATCAATGCCGCATTGTACACCACGATAAAGCAATCTACAACTTCACTAATCGAAATCAATGAGGGAGGTGGCTAGCTAGCTAATGAGTACTCATCCGATCTACAACCTCAACTAGTAAACCAGAGAGGGAGGAAAATAATCGATCTCAACCCTATAAATAGAGGAGGAATAATAAGGCACTGTCATGCTAAGTGTAAATTAGAAATCAATTTAAAATGATTTATTCAAATATTGCATGCAAAATCAAATTAATTTCCAAAGTCACATTTTCATTCACAAAGTGGCAACACAAAAGTTCTTAAACTCATAATTAACACGGAAATTTCAGAGTGCATACTAAATCAAATTTTCAATGAGAAAATGCTTAAATAGGGTTTATTGTGTACAAACCTGACGTGAGTTGCCTCTAGGCCTTGACTCAGTCCCTTAGACCTTCCGGGTCTTTGTCAGCTGAAACACGAAATTTATAGTGTCTCAGTATCTTTGCCTCATAATAATTCCAATAATTAATCCCAATATACTTAAACTTACATTCTTAAAAATTTTCATGTTAGGGTTACTATTCATGGTACTATTCAAGTCAAAATATTGACTTTCTTATGCTTAATAGGTATGGGAAATCCAATTATACCCACATACCATATTTTGGTTACCTAACTTACTGGTTTTGGTCATTTTCTCAAAACTTAAGTATTTTAGGCAAACTTTTAAATTTTCAGTTTTGGTGACCTATTTTGCACTGTTCCATTGGTCATATTGCTATTAGAATTTGGCAAAGTTTTCTTCATAGAAATTGTTTTTTATTATCTTAACTTTATTTCCCATTTTGAATCACTTCATTTGGAGTTTTTTAGCTCAAGTTGTAACCATTTGAACATGGCTGGCCAGATTAGTCTAACTCAGATTTTCTGGGCACCAAACCTGATTCTGGCAGTTTTAGGCTACTAAATTTGGGTGGCTACATGACTTGGTTAAGGGCATAATTTGAGTTTTTGTTCTTCATGAAATTGTGGGGCTATGTCTCAGCTTTCTACTAGTAAAATTTCAGGTTATTTGGACCTGCCTAACCCAAGTTATGGCCAAATGAAATCATTTGGTCATTTTTGTACAGGGCAGAACACCCAATTCCGAATTTGGTCAATTTATTCACTATCCTATGGTCACTTTCTGGGCATGATTCCTGAATGAAAAATGTGCCATTTTGTGTCTAGTTTCATTCCTCATTGGCCTCACACCAATTATGTTGGTAAATTTTTAGTTTGGTCCCTAAAAGGGACCTTGGTCATGCTGCCTGCATAATGACCATATCCAATCCGAATCTCCATTTGATTCTAACACTTCCAACACACCACAATTGGTCATACATGATCATTTTTCAGCTCAAACTAGGTCAAACACACCATTTGACCAATTCTCAAAGTTTTGTCTCCCAAACCCTAGGTCTAAAACCCTAACTCACTAATTTTGTTACATTTTGCTAAATCAAAATATATAAACATACTTTCTCAACTCATTCAAGTTTTCTAACATGTTTAATTCAATCAAAATCATGCAAATCATTCTCCTATATAGGCCGGCCAAAATTCACATATAGTCCTCCAACCATTGTTTTCTTTTCTATTTTTCATAATTTCTAAGTTTATTCAACTATAAACACAATAATTAAACTAGAAATACAAAGTTTAGTTTACTAACCTTGGTATAGCTTTTCAATATTCAATTCCTTCAACTTTTTCTTCTTTCTTTCTCCTTTAATCCTCTTTCCAAGGTTTGCTTATAATTTTTCTTCTAGAAAATTAAAGGATTTATAGTGAAATTTGGTGTTTAGAAAGCTTAAGAATAAGCTTTCATGGAGGAATTTTGATAGAGAGACAAGAGAGAGAAAGACAGACGGCAAGAATGGAAAAAGAAGACTAAAATGATTTTCTTTCTTTTTTTTTTCTTCATTTGTGTATATTTATCCATAATTTGACTTAGTCAATTTAAGTAATTAAATTAAAATGAATTATGAAGTCATGCATGATTTCATCTATGTGATGTCATTAATCTAATTTCCTTTTCTTTTCTTATTCTTTTATTTTTCCTATACTTATTTAATTTAATTCCCGATTCTGAAATTTTCTTTTCTTCGATTTTATTTGACAGTTAGGTCAGGAGTCAGCTCTAGGGGTCAATTGACCAAATTGCCCCTCGCCGGTTCGACCTGGTTTGCAAATATTTCAATATTTCTTTTGGATCCCTGACCTAATTATTTGACCAGCTTAACAATTCTTTTTTGTGATTTTCTCTTTTCCACTATGTTCGCAATAGTCCTAAGGACCGCAACGTCACATTTTACAGTTCGAAATTTGAGTTTAAATAGACCTCGCAACCCTTCCCGAGAAGGTCACCCATCGCTGTGACTCTTGGCTCATTTAACCTCTTATGTTCTGTTTTTCTTATTTATACTTAACTAATTGAAAATTACTAATTATTTGTGTTCAGGGCTTATCTAGTTGTCTTAGGCGTGGTTTTAATCCCCTTAATTATTCGAACCGACATCGGTCACCGGAATAGTAAAATATACCAGACTATGCAAATAGGGGTGTTACATTCATTGCTGAGGAGGTGACAACTTGAACACTTCTGACACTTCTGTAGATCTGGACTCCAAAAATCCTAGTCAACTGTCCACTGGGTTTTAGCTTCAGTACCTGCGCAAGGAAACAAATCCATTGTGCTAAGCATTACTGCTTAGTGGTAATAATAACAAGAAAATGATATACAATAAATAAAAAGAAATGGATCAAAATTTGGATACTCTGGAATTTAATCTAATTTCATATAATACTTCTAGTATTAACTATCCTTTATTCTAATTTATTTCTCTTCAGAAGCGCTCAATTCTTTCATAATAATTAAATTTAAATATCGATCCAATTCATTTCAATTCTTTTTGCTAAATAACTAATCTAATTTATTTTAAATATTCTTACTCATTTATTTAATTGCTAATATTTTCAGTTGCTAATATTCTTAACTTATTGTTTAGTCGAAGGCTAATTACATCTTATGATATTAACTCTTTCTAGCCTTTTATTAATCATTTTCTTGATGATTTTGAGCCTCTTTTTATTGTAATCATTCTTGTTCTTTATCTTGATATTTAATTTCCTTACTTCCTTTAATAATCAATTCAATTACATTTATACTTTTCCATGCCCAAGTAAACTACACAAATTGACCGGACTGGATAAACGGGTAAACTAGCACTAGGTATTAGGTACCTCGGGCCGTCACACCATCGGTCACAATGTGTCTCCCGGTGTGCAAACATAGTGGCTAATAAGCCATAAAAGCAATAAGGCATGAAGCCAAGTATAACATCATAATCAGTATAGCCATAGGCTATCATATCACAGAATGGCATGAAGCCATACGCAGTACTGCTATCAGAACCCTATTGGCATGCAAATCTATCCAAACCAATCACGCTACGCCTTCTAGGGCATTTAACACTTTTAATTTATGTAACTCTTTGAAATTGAAATTTTATGGCTACTATTCATTTCATTAGTCAACTAAAAAGTTGACTTTTCATAGACAATAGGTATATTGGTTCTAATATCACCAACATACCACATTTTGCATTCTAAAGTTGTTGGCATTGGTTGCCAATTCCATTTCAAAGCTTAGGGTTGGTTATTTAAAATTTTCAGATTTCAAGTGCTTGGCTTACTATTTCATTGGTAAATTTTTTAGTAAGAATTTTGCAATATTGTCTTCATGAAAGTTGTTTCTTTATGTGTTTTCTTTAATTCTCTTTTTGAATCACTCCATTTGGAGTTTTCTAGCTCAAGATATGCCACTTTGAGCAAGGCTGGCCGTATTGGTATCTACCCAAAAATTCTAGGCAGAATACCATTCTGCCAGATTTTGTAGTTCAACTTTGGCCAATAATTTCATTTGGTTAAGTCCAGAAGAGTTTATGTTCAACATAAAAGTTGTTTTAAATTGTCTAAACTTTTCATTGACATAAATTTTAGGTCAATTGGACCTTTCTACACTAAGTTATGACTAAATGAATAAACACTGTTCATTTGGTTATTTTGCCCAGGCAGAATGTGCATTACCCGGATTAGGTCAATTTTTAGGCCATTCTATTGTGGTTTTCTGGGTATGGTTTCTTCATCAAAGTTGTGCCATTATGTGTCTAGTTTCATGTCCAATTAGCCTTGCAGCAGTTGAACCTACACCTCTCAAGTTAGAGCTGCCAAAACTTATTGGACTCACATCTAGACCTGCAGGGCACATTGGACAGCATGCCTAACCTCCATTCCATTGGCACCATTCACTCAATTTCCTACTCAAACATGACCAAATGGTCACCAATTGACCATTACAACTTCTTTTCATCAATACATAAATAAAATCTCAAATTTGTGCCCAAACCCTAACTCTACCATTTCAATTCATGCATTAACTTACAATTCATTATCCTAATCATGAAATTAGTGTTAAGGGCAGCTATGAAGCCATTTTTAATTCAAAGGAATTCATCAAACCCTAACCCATCTATGGCTGCCAAAATCATGGGATATATATACATATACACATAATTTTCATTTCTTTTCTTACTAATTCAACTTAAATCATGTTCTTAAATAAGAAATTAAAAAGAAAGATGAAATATTAGGCACTAACCTCTTTTGGGAGCTAACTTGAGCTTATAAATCTCCTTAATTTCTTCTTCTAATTGCTGCTTAGAGATGGTTTAAGGTGTAAGATCAATTTTTCATGAAGAGATTATGAGGTTTTATGGTGTAGTTGGCTAGGATTTGAAGCTTAGGTGAGTGCATCAATGGAGGATTCTTTCTCTCATTCTCTCTCTCTTTGGTTCGGCTATTTGAGAAGAAGATGAGGCTATTGACTTTTTTTTTTAATCTCATTTTTTGTTTCATTTTTACCCCTTTAGTTAATTTATTAAATTGTGATTGGTTGGAGATTTTAGTTACATCATGCTTATGTCATAAATATGAATTTTATTTCATTTTTCTTTTCTTTTCTTTTCTACTCATTTTTAGTTAAATTTTTAGCAATATTTATTCACATTTTATGTCATAATAATTATTTACTTAACTGGACAAGTCGGTCAAAAATCATCTCAGAAGACGAAATGACCAAAATGCCCTTCGTTTGGCTTATTGAGCCAAAATCGTCTACACCGATCGAAAAAATTTTCTAAGCATTTTCTTGGTATTCTAATGCCATCGAAACATCAATGACTCTTCTCTGGAGTCCCAAAAACTATTTCATGAATTTTTCCCTGGGTTTAGGGCTTCTAGATGTGAAAACAGCAACTTCCCACTGGGTTACCCATCGCTAGGGCACCGACTCATTTAACTTTTTTGTATTTTATTTCTAAAATTTTTCCTTAATTTTTCTCATTACTATTTGAATTATTTATGACTCCTCACTGTAGTCTAAATATTTTGCAAGATGTTCTAGCTGTCCAGACCAACACCGGTCACCAAAATAGTAGAATGTACGAAATTGCTACAATGAGGATGTTACAACTCTTCCCCTCTAATTTAAATTTCATTCTCAAAATTTACCCGGTGTAAATAGTCGAGGAGCTGCTACTTCCTTATTTCTTCACCTTACCAGAGAAAACAGATTTCCATTAGTGTCACCTCGACTCATATGAATGTAATGCATGTTAAGCACACAATCTTATTCCATCTATCGATGCCTAGGCATGCCTAAACCGTGCTCTGATACCAATAAGTGTAAGACCCCTCACCCGACTACAGTGTAGCTGAGCAAGGCGTGCTACATTCGGTATCGGAGCACCCTATCTTATCTTACTTTATTCCTTTAATAATTTGATCTCGTTATATTTTAATATCAATTATTTTTATTACCAGTTGACGTATTTCACTATTCACCTGTTTGAAATTTTCAATAATATTTTCAAATAAAGATCTCATTCATGCTCATCATTTATGATAGTGTCCATACATTTCGATTCTTATTCATTACCATGCACATTCATTCATGCTCATTTCATATATCAAAATTCTCATATTTCTATTAATGTATATGATTTACAACTAATTACATAAAGTTCATACTTTACATGATATACAAATTACTTACAATTCCATAATTTATATTAAAACATACAATTCATGGGCCCTATCTACATGCATTGCTGAGGAGGTGACAACTTGAACATTTATGACACTTCTGCAGATCTGAACTCCAAAAATCGATCCAACTATTCACGGGTTTTAGCTTCGATACTGCAAGGAAACAAATCCATCGCGCTAAGCATTCTTTGCTTAGTGGTGCAATAATAACAAGAAAATGATATACAATAAATAAAAAAAAATGGATCAAAATTTGGATACTCTGAAATTTAATCTAATTTCATATAATACTTCTAGTATTAACTATCCTTTGTTCTAATTTATTCTTCTTCAGAAGCGCTCAATTCTTTCATAATAATTAAATTTTAATATCGTTCCAATTCATTGCAATTCTTTCTACTAAATAACTAATCTAATTTATTTTAAATATTCTTACTCATTTATTTAATTGCTAATATTTTCAGTTGCTAATATTCTTAACTTATTGTTTAGTCGAAGGCTAATTACATCTTATGATATTAACTCTTTCTAGCATTTTATCAATCGTTTTCTTGATGATTTTGAGCCTCTTTTTATTGTAATCGTTCTTGTTCTTTATCTTGATATTTAATTTCCCTACTTCCTTTAATAATCAATTCAATTACATTTATACTTTTCCATGCCCAAGTAACCTATACAAATTGACTGGACTGAATAAACGGGTAAACTAGCACTGGGTACCCGGTACCTCGGGCCGTCACACCATCGGTCACAATGTGTCTCCCGGTGTGCAAACAAAATGGCTAATAAGCCATAAAAGTAATAAGACATGAAGCCAAGTATAACATCATGATCAGTATAGCCATAGGCTATCATATCACAGAATGGCATGAAGCCATATGCAGTACTGCTATCAGAACCCTATTGGTAATGTGACACCTCTTACCCGTCTATAGTGTAGCCGAGCAAGATATGCCATGCAGTGTACCGGAACACCCTATTTTAATTCAATCATTTTTTTATTCTTCCTAATTTATTTTTTTTTTATAGTTATGAAGTACAATTTATGAAATATAATTCATTTAAGTCATTTATTGAAATTATAATTTATTTGAGGTTTCGAAAATTTTATAGAAAATCCAGCAGAGTACCGGCTAAAAATGGAGAAAACAGTTCTTCGGAACCTGTGAAAAACACTTCCAATAATCATTTCCAATCATTCTCAAACTCCAATAACCATCAACATGGGCTCAACATTGGCAATCATTTCAAGTTCTCAACATTAATCTACAATTTCATTCAAATTCAAAATCAACTAAAATTTCATGAAGACATTCTCAAATTATATTAATTAACAAAATTCTTCAAAATATGTATATCAACATATGATCACATAAATTTACTATTTACGTGAGTTCATAATTTACAAATCACAAACTACTACCTATTACAAAATGCAAAAACATAATTTCAAAAGGGACCTAAAAGTCCTACCATTGATGCACTGTAGATGAGAGGTGACTCTGACTCTAGGCAGATCTGTGACCTCACCCAGTCTGTGGTATGTTGGGCTCTCTGTTTGTCTCTCCAGAACCTACGCGTGGCAAAAAGCGACGCGATAAGTAATAATGCTTAGTGGTGCCAATAATAAAATAAAAAGAACTAAAAGAAAATAAATATGCAATGAGTGTATTGATGTCTCATGTAGACAAATTTTTAATAATTATTGGAAGTCTTATTTATTTGGTAGTTGTTATATTTATTATTTCATTAAATTTATCAACTTTCATTTTTGGTTGCCTAAGTAACCTATACTGGATGACTGGACTGGATAAATGGGTAAACTGGCACTGGGTATCAAGAACCTCAAGCCGTCACACCATCGGTCACATATGTGTCTCCCGTGTGCAATAGAACAGCTAATAAGCTGTAATAACATTAGGCACAAGGCCAAGTCTCAACACAATATCAGAATGGCTAAAAGCCATGAAATCACAGAATGGCATAATGCCATGTGCAGTACTGCTAACCGAACCCTATTGGCATGCCATCCTATCCAAACCAATCTTGCTAGGTGTACTAGGGCATGTTATACTTTTAAATTTTACAATTCTTGAAATTTAAGTGTTCATTTCATTAGTCAACTAAAATGTTGACTTTTGCATAGACAATAGGTATATTGGTTCTAATACTCCCAACATACCATATTTTCCATTCTAAAATTGTTGGTATTGGTTGCCAATACCATTTCTAAGCTTAGTGCTAGTTGTTCAAAATTTTCAGATTTCAAGCCTTGTGTTTACTGCTCCATTAGTCATTCGTATAGTAGGAATTTGGCAAAGTTGTCTTCATCAAAGTTGTTCCTTATTTTGTCAAGTTACATTTTCTTTTTTGAATCACTCCATTTTGAGTTTTGTAGCTCAAGTTATGGCCTAAAAACCACAACTGGCCGGATTGGATAGAATCCAAAATTCTGGGCAAAACTGGTTCTGCCAGATTTGGCAACCTAAGTTTAGTTGGCAATTTGACTAGGTTATGGTTAGAATTTGGATTTATGTTCTTCATGAATGTTGTAGGTCTATGTCTCAGCTTTCTGCTGGTAGAATTTCAGGTCAATTGGACCTTTCTATACTGAGCTATGACCAAATTAATAAACACTATTTATTTTGTCATTTTACCCAGGCAGAATGCAGGTCACCCAGATTAGGGCAATTTTTAGGTCAACTTAGTTTAGTTTTCTGGGCAAGGTTTCTATACCAAAGTTGTACCATTATATGTCTAGTTTTATTTCCAATGGGCCTTGCACCAATTGAACCTACACAACCCAAGTTATAGCTGCCCAAACAGGCTGGACTCACATCTAGACCTGCAGGTCACACAAGGCAGCTTAGCCAAACTCAAATCCCAAGAAACAACTCACTTCAATTCTTCATCATACATAGCCAAATGGTCACTAATTGACCATTTAAACTTTTATTCACCAACACATGAACAAGATCCAAGTTTTTGTGTCCAAACCCTAGCTCAAATTCATGGTTCACACAACACATGTCAATTAGGCATACTAATCCATTTCAAATTTATGTCTAC
Source organism: Hevea brasiliensis (assembly GCF_030052815.1). Taxonomy (NCBI): domain Eukaryota; kingdom Viridiplantae; phylum Streptophyta; class Magnoliopsida; order Malpighiales; family Euphorbiaceae; genus Hevea; species Hevea brasiliensis. Next base: position 38,355,460 of record NC_079493.1, read on the forward strand.
ACATCAACACCATTTCTAAGCCATTTTAAATCCATCAAAACCATCAAATACCACTCCCATAAAGCTGGCCAAAATTCCATTCTCAATTTCAGACATGATTTATCTTAATTTCTTAATTATTTGGTCATATTCAAACTAAATTTTAAGAAATAAACAAGATTAAGTAATTAACATGCACTAGCCTCTTTGGTCTCTTTATTGGGTTGTATAAACCTTGTAATTTCTTCACTTTATGATAATCAAAACCTTGTTCTTGATGTGGGGGTTAATTTTTGTGAAGGGTGTTTAGGGTTTTGGGGTGAGATTTGGTGAGTTTTAAAGCTTGTGTAAGCTTTAATGGTGGAAGGGCTAGGAGAAGAGGAAACGGCAAGGAGAAGAAGCTGATGACTTTTCCAATTTTTCTTTCTTTTTTTATCTTCTTTTATTACTTAATTTAGTGGCTTTTAATTTTGATTGGTGGAGATAGGGGTGATGACATCATGTGATGTCAAAATTGTCATTTAATATCATTTTCTTTCATTTTCTTGTCCACTTAATTTCAATTTAATTTTTAGCAATATTTATTCACATTTTATGTCATAATAATTATTTAATTAACTGGAAAAGTCGGCCAAAAATCATCTCTGAAGACGAAATGACCAAAATGCCCTCCGTTTGGCTTAACAGATTAAAATTATTTGCATCGATTGAAAAATTTTTCTAAGCATTTTCTTGGCATTCTAATGCCATAGAAACTTCAATGACCCTTCTCTGGAGTCCCAAAAATTATTTTATGAATTTTCCCCTGGGTCTAAGGCTCTTAGTTGCGAGAACTGCAACTTCCCACTGGGTTACCCATCACTAGGGTACCGGCTCATTTAACTTGATTGTATTTTATTTGTAAAATTTTTTCTAAATTTTTCTTATTAATATTTGAGTTAATTATGGTTCCTCACTTTAGTTTAAATATTTTTCCGGACGTTCTAGCTGTCCGGACCGACACTGGTCACCGGAACAGTAGAATGTACGGAGTTGCTACAGGGAGGGTGTTACAACTCTTCCCCTCTAATTTAAATTTCATCTTCGAAATTTACCTGATGCAAACAGTTGAGGGAACTGTTGCCTCATCGTCTCTTCACTTTCCCAAGTTGCCTCCTCGGTATTGTGGTGCCTCTAAAGCATTTTCACTAGTGGAATCTGCTTATTCCTCATCTCTTTCACTTCCTGAGCCAGGATCTGTATGGATTCTTCTTCATATGTCAAATCCGATTGTACTTCAATTTCTTTCATGGAGATAACATGTGAAGGATCTGAATGGTATCTTCTTAGCATAGATACATGGAACACATTATAGATCTTGTCCAGCTCTGATAGTAAAGCTAGCCTGTAGGCCACTGGACCCACACGTTCAATGACTTGATATGGGCCAATGAACCTAGGGCTTAACTTATCTTTTTTTCCAAATCTCAGTACCTTCTTCCACGGTGACACCTTGAGGAACACTTTGTTGCCAACCGCATATTCTATTTCTATTCTCTTCAGGTCAGCATAGGATTTCTGTCTGTCTGAGGCAACCTTTAAATTGGCTTTGATTAGTTTTACTTTCTGCTCAGTCTGTTTCACTAGGTCTGGCCCTATCAGTTTATCTTCACCCAATTCAGTCCAGCACACTGGAGTTCTACATTTCCTCCCATACAGTGCTTCATACGGGGCCATTTGGATGCTAGCTTGGTAGCTATTGTTGTATGCAAATTCTGCCAATGGGAGGTATCTATCCCAACTTCCCTCAAACTCAATGACATAACTCCTCAGTATATCCTCAAGGACCTGATATATATTTCATGTTATTATTATCATTTCAGTTCAATATTTATATTAGCTCAATTGGTTTCAATTGTTTGCCTGGATTACTCTTTCTGATTGCCTATCCGTCTGAGGATGGAAAGCTGTGCTGAAGTGGAGTTGTGTACCGAAGGATTCATGCAACTTCTTCCAGAATCTCAATGTAAACCTTGGGTCTCGATCAGATATGATGGAAAGTGAAATTCCAAGCAGTCTAACTATCTCACTGATATATAATTATGCTAACTTCTCCAGTGAGTAGTCAGTCCTAACTTGCAGACAGTGTGCTGACTTCGTCAATCTATCTACTATCACCCATACTGCATCATGCTTCTTCTGGGTGAGAGAAAGACCACTTACAAAATCCATGGTGACCCGATCCCATTTTCATTCAGGTATGCATATAGGCTGTAGCAAACCCGATGGAACTTGATATTCTGCCTTAACTTGCTGACATGTCAAGCATTTAGTCATATAGTCAGCTATGTCCTTCTTATACCAGGCCACCAATAATGAAGCTTCAGATCATGGTACATTTTTGTACTTCTTGGGTGCATAGCATAAACACCGGTGTGTACCTCTTTTAGAATACTAGCTTTTAATTCCCTATCATCTGGTACACATACTCTTCTTTTGTAGTACAAACACCCATCTGCTTTCACCTCATAGTCAGTTGCTTTCCTCTTTGAGATTTTACTCATAATAGTCATTAATTTCTCATCTACCTTTTGCCCATCTAAAATCTGCTGTAGTAGGTTTGGCCTCACTTGCAACTCAGCCAAAATAGCTCCATCTCGAGCCAAAGATAAACAGGCATTCAATGATCTCAGAGCGGTGATGGATTTACTGCTTAAAGCATCAGCAACTACATTTGCCTTCCCAGGATGGTAATCAATCACGTAATTATAGTCCTTCAGAAACTCAATCCATTGCCTTTGTCTAAGGTTGAGTTTCTTCTGGGTTGGCAAATATTTTAGGCTTTTATGGTCTGTGTAAATGTAGCACTTTTCACCATACAAGTTGTGCCTCCATATCTTCAGTGCGAAGATAATTGCTGCAAGTTCCAGATCATGGGTAGGGTAATTCTGTTCATGTGGCCTTAGCTGCCTGGAACCATAGGCGACCACCTTCCCCTCTTGCATCAATACACACCCTAACCCATTATGTGAGGCATCACTGTATACCACAAGGTCCTTTCTCGACACTAGCTGTGTTAACACTAGTGCCTCTGTCAACAGAGCTTTTAACTTCTCAAAACTGGCCTGACACTTATCATTCCAGTCAAATCTGACATTCTTGTGCAACAACTTGGTCATTGGAGCAGCTATTAACGAAAATCCCTTCACAAATCTTCTGTAATAGCCAGTTAGCCCCAAGAAACTTCTGACCTCAGTTGTATTTCTGAGAGGCTTCCATTCCATCACTGCTTCTATTTTCTTGGAATCTACCCTAATCCCACCAGCTGACACTATGTGTCCAAGGAATGCAATCTCATTCAATCAGAAGTCACACTTGGACAACTTAGCATACAGCTTCTTTTCTCTCAGGGTTTGCAATGGAATACACCAAAAATATCATCAATAAAGACCACTACGAACTGATCTAGGTATGGATGGAAGATACGGTTCATAAGGCCCATGAATGCCGCTGGTGCATTTGTTAGGCCAAAGGGCATCACTAGGAACTCATAATGCCCATATCGGGTCCTGAATGCAGTCTTTGGCACATCTGCATCCTTCACCCTCAACTGATGATACCCTGATCTGAGATCAATTTTGGAAAATACTTCTGCTCCCTTTAACTGATCAAACAGATCATCAATTCTAGGCAACAGATATTTATTCTTCACAGTCACTTTATTCAACTGCCGGTAATCGATGCACAACCTTAAAGTCCCATCCTTCTTCTTTATAAACAGCACTGGAGCTCCCCATGGTGACACACTAGGGCGTATGAACCCCTTATCCAGTAACTCCTGTAACTGAATTTTTAGTTCTTTCAATTCTGTGGGTGCCATCCTATAAGGAGCAATAGAGATTGGTGCTGCACCCGGTAGTATCTCAATAGCAAATTCAACTTCTCTTTCTGGTGGCAAACCAAGCAATTCTTCAGGGAACACATCTAGGAAGTCTCTTACTATGCGTATGTCACACATATCTGGCTTAGCCTGCCTAGTATCCATCAAATGTGCTAGGTAGGCTTCACAGCCTTTTCTCATCAGTTTTCTTGCAACTGTGGCTGAGATGACATTGGACAAGAAATCTGTCCTTTCCCCCACAACTGTGATCTCATTACCCTCAAGAGTTTTCAAAGAAATTCTCTTCAATTTATAATCAACCATTGCCTGATGATGTGACAACCAGTCCATTCCCAAAATCACGTCAAACTCATGGAAAGGCAATTCAATCAGGTATGCCAGGAATTCATACCCCTGAATCCTTAACGGGCAACCTTTATACACTTTGTTCACCATTACATTGTGGCCCAATGGATTAGTGACCAGAATGTCTTGATCACTCTCCCCTACCAGTATTCCCCCTTTTTATGGGTAAGTTGATGCAGATGTATGAATGAGTGGATCCTGGATCCACCAATGCATGCACAGATGTATTGTAGAGGGAGAATGTACCCCTGATGACGTCCGGGGCATCTTGCTCCTCCTGAACTCTTATGGCATAGGCTCTGGCAGGTGGTCTGCCCTCAGGCCTCTTTGGTGGCTCAGATGCAGGCCTCTATGATGGTCCCAATGCCTCAGATTTACTAGATTTCCTACCCCTTTATGGTGCAGGAGCAGGTCTGTCTGCTTGTATTAAAGCAACTGTAGTAGTTCTGCGTGGACAGTTCCTCAGTTGATGCTCTTTCGACCCACACCTGAAGCAGGCACCAGTCACCCTCCAACACTCCCCCTTATGCCACTTCAGGCAATGTGGACATGCAGAAGATGCTGGGGCTAGTCCCCTGAACCCCGTCCCTGGAGAGCTATCCACTGATGGTGTGGACTGACCTCTCCTAGGGGTGAACTGTGGCCTAGCCCCTGGGACTAACCCTGACCTTGTGGTTGACCTGAACTCTATGCAGGTGGACCTTTGAACTTCTTTCCTAGTGCAGGAGATGAGCTAGACTATCTCGGGCCCCTCTTCTGCTGTCTCTCCCTTCTAGTCTGCTCACTTATTCTAACCTTTTCAACTTTTATTGCAGCTTCCACTAACTTGGTGAAGTCTATGATTCCCAAGGCAGTGATCATGATCTTTATATTGTCATTTAATCCCTCTTCAAATCTCTTACACCTTTCGGCCTCATTAAGGACTATCTCCCTTCCATAGCGGCTCAGTCTAACAAATTTCTTTTCATACTCGGCCACTATTAGTTGTCTCTACCTCAGGTTAATGAACTCTCTTCTTCTCTCTTCTAGGTATACACTACCCTCATATTTCTTCTTGAATTCTGAGAGGAAGAAGTCCCAAGTTATTACTTCTGGTTGCACTTCACTAGACACTGTATCCCACCATTGGTAGGCATCATCTTGCAACAGAGATACAGCAGCTCCTAGATTTTGTTGTGGAGTGCAGTGGAGTTGTTTAAGAACTCTCCCTGTTCTGTTCAACTAGTTTTCAGCAGTAACAAAATCATCTTCTCTCTTGCCAAAGAAGTCCACTACTCTAAATTTTCTCAATCTTTCTAAATGTGATTTCTGCTGTGGAGGTGATGGTGGTGGTGGCATTACCCCAGCCATTTGTCTGAAAAACTCAGCCATTTGCTGGAACATGGCCTATGGAGGCTGGCGAGCTCTCTTGGAGTCGGAGCGAGTTCTCCCCTACCCCCGGTCTCGGCATTCTGGTGGAGCATGACTCTCCACTTCCTCCTCAACTGCCCTCTGAGATGTGGGGTCCATATCCTATTCAAAATAACAAAGACAAAGAGATCTGTATTAGTGTCACCTCAACTCTTACAAATGCAATGCATGGTATGGACTCAATCTAGGCCCAGAAACGCCTAAATTGTGCTCTGATATCACTAAATGTGACACCTCTTACCCGTCTACAGTGTAGCCGAGCAAGATATGCCATGCAGTGTACCAGAACACCCTATTTTAATTCAATCATTTTTTTATTCTTCCTAATTTGTTATTTTTTATAGTTATGAAGTACAATTTATGAAATATAATTCATTTAAGTCATTTATTGAAATTATAATTTATTTGAGGTTCTGAAAATTTTATAGAAAATCCGACAGAGTACCGGCTAAAAATGGAGAAAACAATTCTTCGGAACCTGTGAAAAACACTTCCAATAATCATTTCCAATCATTCTCAAACTCCAATAACCTTCAACATGGGCTCAACATTAGCAATCATTTCAAGTTCTCAACATTAATCCACAATTTCATTCAAATTCAAAATCAACTAAAATTTCAAGAAGATATTCTCAAATTATATTAATTAACAAAATTCTTCAAAATATGTACATCAACATATGATTACATAAATTTACTATTTACATGAGTTCATAATTTACAAATCACAAACTACTACATGTTACAAAATGCAAAAACATAATTTCAAAAGGGGCCTAAAAGTCCTACAACTGATGCACTGTAGATGAGAGGTGACTCTGACTCTAGGCAGATCTGTGACCTCACCCAGTCTGTGGTCTGCTGAGCTCTCTGTCTGTCTCTCCAGAACCTACGCATGGCAAAAAGCGATGCGCTAAGCAATAATGCTTAGTGGTGCCAATAATAAAATAAAAAGAACTAAAAGGAAATAAATATGTAGTGAGTGTATTGACATCTCATGCAGACAAATTTTTTATAATTATTGGTAGTTTTATTTATTTAGTACTTGTTATATTCATTATTTCATTAAATTTATCAACTTTCATTTTTGGTTGCTGAAGTAACCTATTCTGGATGACTGGACTGGATAAATGGATAAACTGGCACTGGGTATCAAGTACCTCGGGCCATCACACCATTGGTCACATATGTGTCTCTCGGTGTGCAACAGAACAGCTAATAAGCTGTAATAACATTAGGCACAAGGCCAAGTCTCAACACAATGTCAGAATGACTAAAAGCCATGAAATCATAGAATGGCATAATGCCATGTGCAGTACTGCTAACCAAACCCTATTGGCATGGCATCCTATCCAAACCAATCTTGCTAGGTGTACTAGGGCATGTTATACTTTTAAATTTTACAATTCTTGAAATTTAAGTGTTACTATTCATTTCATTAGTCAACTAAAATGTTGACTTTTGTATAGACAATAGGTATATTGATTCTAATACTCCCAACATACCACATTTTGCATTCTAAAATTGTTGGTATTGGTTGCCAATACCATTTCTAAGCTTAGTGCTAGTTGTTCAAAATTTTCAAATTTCAAGCCTTGTGTTTACTACTCCATTGGTCATTTGTATAGTAGGAAATTGGCAAAGTTGTCTTCATGAAAGTTGTTTCTTATTTTTTCTAGTTACATTTCCTTTTCTGAATCACTCCATTTGGAGTTTTGTACCTCAAGTTATAGCCTAAATACCATAATTGGCCGGATTAGACATAATCCAAAATTCTGGGCAAAACTGGTTCTGCCAGATTTGGTAAACTTAAGTTTGCTTAGAAATTTGACTAGGTTATGGCCAGAATTTGGATTTATGTTCTTCATGAAAGTTGTACGTATATGTCTCAGATTTCTGCTGGTAAAATTTTAGGTCAATTGGACCTTTCTACACTGAGTTATGACCAAATAAATTAACACTATTCATTTGATCATTTTGCCCAGGCAGAATGCAGGTCACCCGGATTAGGGCAATTTTAAGGTCAACTTAGTTTGGTTTTCTGAGCAAGGTTTTTATACCAAAGTTACGCCATTATGTGTCTAGTTTCATATCCAATTGGCCTTACACCAATTGAACCTACACAACCCAAGTTATAGTTGCCCAAACAGACTGGACTCACATCCAGACCTGCAGGTCACACAGGGCAGCTTAGCCAAACTCAAATCCCAAGCTGCAACTCACTTTAATTCTTCATCATACATAGCCAAATGGTTACTAATTGACCATTTAAACTTTCATGCACCAACACATGAACAAGATCCAAGTTTTTATGTCCAAACCCTAGCTCAAATTCAAGGTTCACAGAACACATGTGAATTAGGCATACTAATCCATTTCAAATTTATGTCTACACATCAACACCATTTCTAAGCCATTTTAAATCAATCAAAACCATCAACTACCACTCCCATAAAGCTAGCCAAAATTCTATTCTCAATTTCACACATGATTTATCTCAATTTCTTAATTATTTGTTCATATTCAAACTAAATTTTAAGAAATAAACAAGAGTAAGTAATTAACATGCACTAACCTCTTTGGTGTCTTTATTGGGTTGTATAAACCTTGGAATTTCTTCACTTTATGATAATCAAAACCTTGCTCTTGATGTGGGGGTTAATTTTTGTGAAGGGTGTTTAGGGTTTTGGGGTGAGATTTGGTGAGTTTTAAAGCTTGTGTAAGCTTTAATGGTGGAAGGGCTAGGAAAAGAGGAAATGGCAAGGAGAAGAATCTGATGACTTTTCTGATTCAGCTTTTCTGATTTTTCTTTCTTTTTCTATCTTCTTCTATTACTTAATTTAGTGGCTTTTAATTTTGATTCATGGAGATAGGGGTGTTGACATCATGTGATGTCAAAATTGTCATTTAATCTCACTTTCTTTCATTTTCTTTTCTACTTAATTTCAATTTAATTTTTAGCAATATTTATTTACATTTTATGTCATAATAATTATTTACTTAACTGAACAAGTCGGCCAAAAATCATCTTTGAAGACGAAATGACCAAAATGCCCTCTGTTTGGCTTAATAGATTAAAATTGTCTGTACTGATTGACAAATTTTTCTAAGCATTTTCTTGGCATTCTAATGCCATAGGAACTTCAATGACCCTTCTCTGGAGTCCCAAAAATTATTTTATGAATTTTCCCCCGGGTCTAGGTCTCCTAGTTGTGAGAACCGCAACTTCCCACTGGATTACCCATCACTAGGGTACCGGCTCATTTAACTTAGTTGTATTTTATTTCTAAAATTTTTCCTAAATTTTTCTTATTAATATTTGAGTTAATTATGGTTCCTCACTTTAGTTTAAATATTTTTCCAGACGTTCTAACTGTCCGGACTGGCACTGGTCACCGAAACAGTAGAATGTACGGAGTTGCTATAGGGAGGGTGTTACAGGCATGCCAACCTATGCAAACCAATTACACTAGGCCTACTAGGGCATTTAACACTTTTAATTTATGTAATTCTTTGAAATTGAAATTTTATGGCTACTATTCATTTCATTAGTTAACTAAAATGTTGACTTTTCATAGACAATAGGTATATTGGTTCTAATATCACCAACATACCATATTTTGCATTCTAAAGTTGTTGGCATTGGTTGCCAATTCCACTTCAAAGCTTAGGGTTGGTTATTTAAAATTTTCAGATTTCAAGTGCTTGGTTTACTGTTCCATTGGTAAATTGTTCAGTAAGAATTTGGCAATATTGTCTTCATGAAAGTTGTTCCTTTATATGTCTTCTTTAATTCTCTTTTTGAATCACTCCATTTGGAGTTTTCTAGCTCAAGATATGCCACTTTGAGCAAGGCTGGCTGGATTGGTATCTACCCAGAAATTCTAGGCATAATACCATTCTGCCAGATTTGGTAGTTTAACTTTGGCCAATAATTTCATTTGGTTAAGTCCAGAATTAGAGTTTGTGTTCAACATAAAAGTTCTAAATTGTCTAAGCTTTTCATTGACTTAAATTTCAGGTCAGTTGGACCTTTCTACACTGAGCTATGACCAAATGAATAAACATTGTTCATTTGGTCATTTTGCCAGGCAGAATTTGTGTTACCCGAATTTGGTCAATTTTTAGGCCATTCTACTGTGGTTTTCTAGGCATGGTTTCTTCATCAAAGTTGTGGCATTATGTGTCTAGTTTGATGTTCAATTAGCCTTGCACCAATTGAACCTACACCTCTTAAGTTAGAGCTGCCCAAACTTGCTGAACTCACATCCAGACCTGCAGGGCACATTGGACAGCATGCCTAACCTCCATTCCCTTGGCACCATTCAGTCAATTTCCTACTCAAACATGACCAAATGGTCACCAATTGACCATTACAACTTCGTTTCATCAATACATAAACAAAATCTCAAATTTGTGCCTAAACCCTAACTCTACCATTTCAATTGATGCATTAACTTACATTTCATTATCCTAATCATGAATTAGTGTTAAGGGCAGCTATGAAGCCATTTTTAATTCAAAGGAATTCATCAAACCCTAACGCATCTATGGCTGCCGAAATCATGGGATATATATACATATACACATAATTTTCATTTCTTTTCTTACTAATTCAACTTAAATCATGTTCTTAAACAAGAAATTAAAAAGAAAGATGAAATATTAGGCACTAACCTCTTTTGGGAGCTAACTTGAGCTTATAAATCTCCTTAATTTCTTCTTCTAATTGCTGCCTAGAGATGGTTTAAGGTGTAAATCAATTTTTGATGAAGAGGTAATGAGGTTTTGTGGTGTAGTTGGCTAAGATTTGAAGCTTAGGTGAGTGCATCAATGGAGGATTCTTTCTCTCACTCTCTCTCTCTCTTTGGTTCAGCTGTTTGAGAAGAAGATGAGGCTGCTGACTTTTTTTTAATTTCATTTTTTTGTTTCATTTTTATCCCTTTAGTTAATTTATTAAATGGTGATTGGGTGGAGATTTTAGTTACATCATGCTTACATCATAAATATGACTTTTGTTTCATTTTTCTTTTCTTTTCTACTCATTTTTAATTAAATTTTTAGTAATATTTATTTACATTTTATGTCATAATAATTATTTACTTAACTGGACAAGTTGGGCAAAAATCATCTATGAAGACGAAATGACCAAAATGCCCTTCGTTTGGCTTATTGAGCCAAAATCGTCTGTACCGATTGAAAATTTTTTCTAAGCATTTTCTTGGCATTCTAATGCCATCAAAACCTCAATGACTTTTCTTTGGATTCTCAAAAATTATTTTATGAATTTTTCCCTGGGTTTAGGGCTTCTAGCTGTGAAAACAGCAACTTCCCACTGGGTTACCCATCGCTAGGGCATCGGCTCATTTAACTTGGTTACATTTTATTTGAAAATTTTTTTCTTAATTTTTCTTATTAGTATTTGAATTATTTATGACTCCTCACCATAGTCTATATATTTTTCCAGACGTTCTAGCTATCCGGACCAACACTGGTCACTAGAACAGTAGAATGTACTGAATTGCTACAGTGAGGATGCTACAAATCCCATCTTCGTTGAACACCTATCTCCATGTACAACTAGTTAGAGTTGACACACGCTGGTATACCTATACATTGTACAAGTATGTAAGCGATATCAAACTTAAATCACCTATATATGTAACACCCCTATTTGCCTAGCCTGGTAAATTATACTGTTCTGGTGACCGGTGTCGGTCCGGGCAATTAAGAGGATTAGAATTACATTTAAGACACCTAGATAAACCCTGAACACAAATTATTAGTAATTGCCAGAAGGTTAAGTATGAATGAGAAAAACAAAGCATAAAAAGTTAAATGAGCCAGGAGTCACAACGATGGGTGGCCTTTCCGAAAAATGACTGCGAGGTCAGTCTTAACTCAAATTTCGAACCAGAAAATGTGACGCTGTGGTCCTTAGGACTATTGCAAACACAGTGGAAAAGAGAAAATTATGAAAAAGAATTGTTAAGCAGGTCAAATAATTAGGTCAGGGATCCGGAAGAAATATCGAATAACTTGCAAACCGGATTGAACCGGCAAGGGGCGATTTGGTCAATTCACCCCTAGAGCTGACACCTGACCTGACTGTCCAATAAAATCAGAGAAAAGAAATTTTTGGGATTGAGAATTAAATTAAAGAACTATTGAAAAATTTAGGAAAATGGAAAAAGAAAAGAAAAAGTTTTATTGCATCACCTTGGATGACATCATCTTGATGTCAAAATACAATTTTAATTTGCCTACCTAAATTGACCAAGTCAAAAGCATTTTTAAAGACTTAAAAATACATAAAATTGAAAAATTAAATCATTCTTCTTCTTTTTTTTTTCAAGTGTGCCGGCTCCCATTCTCTTCTCTCTCTTTTTTCTCTCAACTCTTCCATCTTGCCATCATGAAAGCTTATTTTAAAGCTTTCTAAACTAAAAATTCATCCATAGATTTTGATGTTTCCTTGGTTAAAACTTGTCCTTGGGTCTTGATTTGAAGATTGAAAGTGAAAAAGAAAGAAAAATTAGAGAGTTTGAGAAGATAGAAAAAGCTTCATTTGATGTAAACTTTCTTTTAAGTTAATTTAGTTATGTATGCATGGAAGTGAACTTGAAGATGAGGATTTAAATTTAGGAATCACAAAAATTATGCATGTCATGGTAAATCATGGAATTTTGGCCAGCCATGGTATTTAGGGTTTTAATGGTGTTTATTTAAATTAAACATGAATTGTGATGTGTTAAGAGGTGTTCAGCATGGTTAGTGAAGTGAACATGAATGAATGGTGTTAATTGGAAAATTAGAGTTCTTGACTTAGGGTTTAAGAGAAAAATTATAGAAAATGGTTAATGGATATAAATAACCTTATTTGAGTTGAGAAATGGTCAATTATGACCATTTGTGGTGTGTATGAATTGTTGGAAACAAGTTTAAATTCGGATTGGTGAGGGTCAATCTACAGGCAGCTTGACTTAGGTCCATTTCAGGGACTAAAACTAAAAATTTACCAACTCAATTGGTGTGAGGCCAATTGAGAATGAAACTAGACACAAAATGTCATATTTTTCATTTAGGAATCATGCCTAGAAAGTGACCATAACTTAGTGAATAATTAGGCCAAATCCAGAATTGGCAAACTAACCTCTACAAAAATGACCAAATGAATAGTAGTTACATAAATGACCATAACTTGGTCTAGGAAAGTCCAAATGACATGAAATTTTACCAGTAGAAAGCTGAGACATAGCCCTACAACTTTCATGAAGAAAATAAACCCAAATTTTGACCATAACCTATTTGAAAAGCCACCTGCATTCAACCTACAAAAACTGCCATTATCCAGTGAATGCCCAGAATTCTGGGTAAAACCAAATCTGGCCAGCCATGTTCAAATGGCTATAAATTAGGCTAAAAAACTCCAAATGGAGTGATTCAAAAAGGGAATTAAAGTTAAGATAATAAGGAACAACTTCTATGAAGAAAACTTAGCCAAATTTCTACAGCAACATGACCAATGGAATAATACAAAATATGATATCAAATTTAGAAAATTAAAATTTATACTTAGGAGACCTAAAATTTGAAGGAACAACTAAAACCAATAAAATTGGTAAACAAAATATGGTATGTGGGTATAATTAGATTTCCCATACCTTGTAAGTATAAGAAAGTCAATATTTTGACTTGAATAGTATCATGAATAGTAATCCCGACATAAAAATTTTCAAGAATATAAGTTTAAGCATATTGAGGCTAGAGTTGAGCATATACAAGTTTAATTATTGGATTTATTGTGAGATAAGATACTAAAACACTGTCAATTGTGTGTTTCAGCTGAAAAAGACTCGGAAAGTCTAAGGGACTAAGTCAAGGCTTAGAGACGACTCACGTTAGGTTTGTGTACAATAAATTATGTAATTATTTTCTAAGTTAAAATTTGACTTATTATGCTTTATGAAATCGTTATATTATTTATAATTTGTTTTGCCACTTTTTGACTGCAAAAATGATTTTTGCTTTTGAAATTGTTTAGGATCTTTCCTAAATTAATTGAGTACATTGTTTTGAATTGATTTTGTGTTCATACTTAGCATGACAGTACCACATTATTCCTCCTCCATCTATGGGGTTGAGATCGTTTATTTTCCTCCATCTCTGGCTTACAGTTGAGGTTGTAGATCGGATGAGTACTCATTAGCTAGCTAGCTACCTCCCTCATTGATTTCGATTACTGGGGTTGTAGATTACTTTGTCCTAGTATACAACACGACATTGATAGGAAATTGTGTCATGGTTTAAGTTGTGTATGAATTGGCAACACTATGTTTATTAAATTATTTGACCAAAATTGTACTATAATGAGTTTTGATCATTTGTGAAATGTGATTGTGAAATATTTAAATTGTGATTTATCAATGAATGTTTTATGTACTGCATTTCAAATTTTTATTGTGCACCACTGAGTATTTTTATACTTAGCGATAGCTTATTTTGCTGTCGCAGATAAGGGTAAGGAGAAAGCAGTAGAGTGAGCTACTATTGAGATAGAGGATTTGATGACCTTTTTGATGCAGTATTTATTTATACCCTTGTAGTTATTTTGATGTAAATATTGTAATGTCATATGTATTAATGTAAAGTTGAGCAGTTGTACAGTAAATTGTAATATAGTATTTTGGATTTTCTTTTTGTAAAATAAGATATGTGTTTGTAAATTAAATATTAAATGCAATGTGAATAAATTGATGAGATATTTTGAAATGACAAATTTTGATTGAATTGTGAACTTGATTTGCATTATGATGAACTAAGTTATTTTGGTGGTTGGGAGTTGTGAAAATAAATATTGAAAGTGCTTTTTACAGGTTTTTGAAGAACCGTTTTCTCAAAATACAGACGACACTCTGCCGAAATTTTTTCAAAATTTGCGGACAAATAAAAATGGACAAAAATTTTTACTAGTTTTGAAACTTCAATTAAATTTTTTTTTTAACTCCTACAAAAATGCTCACCACTTCCAAAAAGTAAGAAAATGGTTTTAAAATCCCTTGTAGGGTACTTAATGAGTTATCGGTAGGTGAAGTTCGGTAGTTCATTAGGTATTCTAGAGGATCATATTATGCCTTACAGAGGGGTAAGATGTGACATGTTTTAGTGGTATCAGAGCATGGTTTTGCAATAAATTTTGACTATGTATGTGAATATTTCTTTGATAAGTACAACTACTCAAGCGTCTTTAATTGATACATATGACATATTTACATAATGAATATACACTAACGGAGGTTAACCTCCTTGTGTTTGATCTCAGGAAGTAGAGAATTTTTGAAAACAGAATGGAAGAGAGAGATCATTCCGTGACAATGCCGAGTGAGGCCCAAGAGAAGCTGACACTCGAGCGTGAGTGGGTCAGCCACGCCATCTCCTACTTAGTTTGCACAGCAGATGGCTGCGTTCTTCCAACAAATGGTAGGAAATGTGCCACCCCAAGTTTAGATGTAAGCACCTGCAGCACAACCACAGCCCCTAGCTCAACAATATGAAAAACTAATGAAATTTGGGGCTACCAAGTTTAAGGGCACTATGGATCCACTGGAGGCAGAACAGTGGCTAGAACAGATGGAAAGGGTATTCAGAAAACTACAGTGTGCTGAAGAATTAAAATTTGAATATTAAGTATCTCTTCTGTAAGGGGATGCATATGAATGGTGGAAGACCATCCCCACGACTGGTTGAGCCACTGTCTTGACATGGACAGACTTCTTGAGGGAATTCAGGCAGAAATGGGTTCCCGATGCTTATGTAGATATGAAATTGCAAGAATTCTTGAGCCTGAAGTAAGGGGACAAGACTATAGCAGAATATGAGCAAGACTTTTCAAGGCTAAGCCACTATGCTGGAAGCTTAGTCTCCACCCCCAGAGATAAATGTAAGAGGTTTGAGGTTGGGTTGAGGCCTAGCTTGAGAATGCAAGTTATGGGATTCAGACACTAGAATTTTTCTGAGCTAATTTCACAAGCCCTGGAACTAAAAAGGATAGAATCAGAAGGGGTAGTGAAAAAGAGTACAGAAGAGAAAGAAAAAACCGAAAAAGCTACTAGTCAAACTACTGAGAGTGGTTCTGGGAAGAGAAAACAATTTGGGGGATCCAACTCTCGTAAGTCTGGTAGAGGCAGATTTTCGGGTCAGCAACCACCCCAATCCGATCAGCAGGCCCAGCAGGCACTTCGAGGAGCATTATCAGTCCGACAGTGTGAGATTTGTGGCAGAACACATGGTGGTGTGTGCTTCAAGGCCACCGGTGAATGTTTTAACTGTGGAGGGAGTGGACATTTCGCTAAGGATTGTACTAGTCCACATTGATCTGGACCTCTTGTCGCATCTGAGAGATCAGCCCAAGCCTCTACTCCAAGAGGGTCACAGCCATCTAGTAGAGGTAGAGGTAGAGGTAAGGGTAGCACCCCAGGAAGTCAAGGCACTGTTAACCAGCCAGAACCCAGTGACGCATTAGCTAGAGTGTATACAATGCATCAGAGAGAGGAGACTGAAACATCAGATGCAGTAGCTGGTGTTTTGTCTATCCTTAACCAAGATGCACATGTGTTATTTCATCCTGGCTCTACACATTCGTATGTTAGTGACTAGTCTTTTTAGAATCAGTTTTGGAAGAGTTTGTAAGCGAAAGACATCACCTAAAATATGATAAATTATTGAATATCGATAGATAAAAGAGTTATAGAAGTTAAAAGTTGAATAGTTAGTTCAGATGTAATAAAGAAATGTTACGAATATTAGCAAGATTGTTGACTAGAATAGTCAGAGGACCAATGATTAGGTAAATAGTATTTGTTAAAGTACTATGGACTATTATTTAGACTATGAAACTACCTAGAAATGTAAGAAAAACATGAGAAAATAACATGTATGACTATTTGTAGACAGATAGTGGACACAATTTCGAGGACGAAATTTCTTTTACGGGGGGGGGGTGGAATTGTAACGCCCCTATTTGCCTAGCCTGGTAAATTATACTATTCTGGTGACCAATGTAGTTCGGGCAATTAAGAGGATTAGAATTACATTTAAGACACCTAGATAAACCCTGAACACAAATAATTAGTAATTGCTAGAAGGTTAAGTATGAATAAGAAAAACAAAATATAAAAAGTTAAATGAGCCAGGAGTCACAACGATGGGTGACCTTCCCTGGAAATGACTGCGAGGTTAGTCTTAACTCAAATTTTGAACCAGAAAATGTGATGCCGTGGTCCTTAGGACTATTGTGAACATAGTGGAAAAGAGAAAATCATGAAAAAGAATTTTTAAGCAGGTCAAATAATTAGGTCAGGGATCCAGAAGAAATATCAAATAACTTGCAAACCGGATTGAATCGGCAAGGGGCGATTTGGTCAATTCACCCCTAAATCTGACACTTGACCTAATTGTCCAATAAAATCAAAGAAACAAAATATTTGGGATCGAGAATTAAATTAGAGAACTATTGAAAAATTTAGAAAAATGGAAAAAAAAAAGAAAAAATTTTATTGCATCACCTTGGATGACATCATCATGATGTCAAAATACAATTTTAATTTGCCTACCTAAATTGACCAAGTCAAAAGCATTTTTAAAGACTTAAAAATACATAAAATTGAAAAATCAAATCATTCTTCTTCTTTTTTTTTCAAGTGTTCCGGCTCCCATTCTCTTCTCTCTTTTTTCTCTCATCTCTTCCATCTTTCCACCATGAAAGCTTATTTTAAAGCTTTCTAAACAAAAAAGTCAGCCATAGATTTTGATGTTTCCTTAGTTAAAACTTCTCCTTGGGTCTTGATTTGAAGATTGAAAGTGAAAAAGAAGGGAAAATTGGAGAGTTTGAGAAGATAGAAAAAGCTTCATTTGAGGTAAACTTTCTTTTAAGTTAATTTAGTTATGTATGCATGGAGGTAAACTTGAAGATGAGGATTTAAATTTAGGAATTACAAAAATTATGCATGTCATGGTAAATCATGGAATTTTGGCCAGCCATGGTATTTAGGGTTTTGATCGTGTTTATTTAAATTAAACATGAATTGTTATGTGTTAAGAGGTGTTGAGCATGGTTAGTGAAGTGAATTTGAATGAATGGTGTTAATTGGAAAATTAGGGTTCTTGAGTTAAGGTTTTGGAGAAAAACTATAGAAAATGGTCAATGGATGTAAATGACCTTATTTAAGTTGAGAAACAGTCAATTGTGACCATTTGTGGTGTATATGAATTGATGGAAACAAGTTTAAATTCAGATTGGTGAGGGTCAATCTGCAGGCAGCTTGACCTAGGTCCATTTCAAGGACCAAAACTGAAAATTTACCAACCCAATTGGTGTGAGGCTAATTGGGAATGAAACTAGACACAAAATGGCACATTTTTCATTTAGGAATCATGCCCAGAAATTGACCATAACTTAGTGAACAATTAGGCCAAATCCGGAATTGGCAAACTGACCTGTACAAAAATGACCAAATAAACAGTAGTTACATAAATAACCATAACTTGGTCTAGGAAGGTCCAAATGACCTGAAATTTTACCGGTAGAAATCTAATACATAGCCCTACAACTTCTATGAAGAAAATAAACCCAAATTTTGACCATAACCTATTTGAAAAGCCACCTGCATTTAACCCAAAAAAACTACCATTATCTAGTGAATGCCCAGAATTCTGGGTAAAACCAAATCTGGCTAGCCATGTTCAAATGGCTGTAACTTAGGCTACAAAACTCTAAATGGAGTGATTCAAAAAGGGAATTAAAGTTAACATAATAAGGAAAAACTTCTATGAAGAAAACTTAGCCAAATTTCCACAGCAACATGACCAAATGGAACAGTATAAAATAGGATATCAAATCTGGAAAATTGAAATTTGTACTTAAGAGACCTAAAATTTGAAGGAACAACTAAAACCAACAAAATTGGTAACCAAAATGTGGTATGTGGGTATAATTAGATTTCCCATACCTTTTAAGCATAAGAAAGTCAATATTTTGATTTGAATAGTATCATAAATAGTAACCCCGGCATAAAAATTTTCAAGAACGTAAGTTTAAACATATTGGGGCTAGAGTTGAGCATATATGAGTTTAATTATTAGATTTATTATGAGATAAGATACTGAAACACTGTCAATTGTGTGTTTTAGCTGAAAAAGACCCGAAAAGTCTAAGGGACTGAGTCAAGACTTAGAGGCGACTCACGTCAGGTTTGTGCACAATAAATTATGTAATTATTTTCTAAGTGAAAATTTGACTTGTTATTCTTTATGAAATCGCTATATTATTTATAAATTGTGTTGCAACTTTATGACTGCAAAAATGATTTTTGCCTTTGAAATTGTTTGGGATCTTTCCTAAATTAATTGAGTACATTGTTTTGATTTGATTTTGTGTTCACACTTAGTATGACAGCACCACATTATTCCTCCTCCATTTATGGGGTTGAGATCGTTTATTTTCCTCCCTCTTTGGCTTACCAATTGAGGTTGTAGATCGGATGAGTACTCATTAGCTTGCTAGCCACCTCCCTCATTGATTTTGATTAGTAGGGTTGTAATTGCTTTGTCGTGGTGTACAACACGGCATTGATCGAAAATTTTGTATCATGGCTTAAGTTGTGTATGAATTGGCAGCACTGTGTTTATTAAATTATTTGACCAAAATTGTGCTATAATGAGTTTTGATAATTTGTGAAATGTGATTGTGAAATATTTAAATTGTGATTTATCAATGAATGTTTAATGTACTGCATTTCAAATTTTTATTGTGCACCACTGAGTATTTTTATACTCAGCGATAGCTTATTTTGCTGTCGCAGATAAGGGTAAGGAGAAAGCAGCTGAGTGAGCTGCTATTGGGATAGAGGACTGCGATGACCTTTTTGGTACAGGTATTTATTTATACCCTTGTAGTTACTTTGATGTAAATATTGTAATGTCATATGTATTAATGTAAAGTTGAGTAGTTGTACAGTAAATTGTAATATAGTATTTTGGATTTTCTTTTTGTAAATTAAGATATGTGTTTGTAAATTAAATATTAAATGCAATGTGAATGAATTGATGATATATTTTGAAATGACAAATTTTGATTGAATTGTGGACTTGAATTGCATTATGATGAACTAAGTTATTTCGGTGGTTGGGAGTTGTGAAAACAAATATTAAATGTGTTTTTTATAGGTTTTTGAAGAACTGTTTTCTCAAAATACAGACGGTACTCTGCCGAAATTTTTCCAAAATTTGTGGACAAATAAAAATGGACAAAAAAATTTTTACTAGTTTTGAAACTTCAATTAAATTTTTTTTCTTAATTCCTTCTAAAATGCTCACCACTTCCAAAAAGTAAGAAAATGGTTTTAAAATTCCTTGTAGGGTACTTAATGAGTTATCGGTAGGTAAAGTTCGATAGTTCATTAGATATTCTATGGGATCATGTTATGCCTTACACAAGGGTAAGGTGTGACAATATATGAGATAACTGTGTTAGCTCAAGTCAAGGGACTATATGTATTATTATGATTTAGATGAAAATATGTTGACAAAAGTAAGCTCCATCTATATGTGATCTATATGCTACTGGTTTAATCTACTTATCTTATAAGTGCCCACTGTATTTGTCCCGATGTTATAATGTCAGATAGCATAAGACTCACCATTCCACTTTTATTAGTATCTCATACTAATCAGTCAAAACAAATAGAGGTGATAGTTTAGCCAGATAGATCATGCCTAATAAAATATCCACGACTATGAATCATTATTTATAGCACTTGTATTAGATAATTTCATCACTCATATTCTTAACTATTTGAGAATGGAACTTTTGATAATGAGCTAATGGGCTTGTTCAATTAATCATAAACATGTTATGTTAAAATAAACATCAATGCCATTTATTGGGAATATGGTTTACAACACACAACATTAAAGTATTGATCTAAGGCGTACCACTAATAATCTCCCACTTGCACTAGAACTAATAACTAAACTAATAGGACTATTCTTCTAAAGATAACTATTTAACCATTGTCAATATAAGGCTTAATTAAAAGGATCAGTCGGTTTAACAGCTGACGCTATCCTTTATGCTACTTCCAACTAGTTTTCTGATTAAATGATTTAGCCTTTCTTGGTGTTTGGATTTTTAATGGAACCCAATCCTTCAGCCCAAGCTAAGGCACTATTGTTGTCACAGTTGAGAGATGTTGATAACATAATCAAAGGAACTGATTTAAGTTCCATTAGGAACTTCTAAATCCAAACAACTTATTTGCAACATCACATGTAGCAAAATGCTTGGCTTCTATAATAGAATCCACAATTGTTACCTTTATGGAACTTTTTCACTCATTTGCTTAACCACCACTGATTGACATAAAACCTTTAGAGAGACATTCTATCCATACCATTTAACTAAAAGTCAAAATCTATAAACTTTATTAGTTGCAAATTACTTTCTGTTTTTATCAAGTTTAATAACCCAAATGCTTCCAAAGTATTCTAGAATAATCTTGACATATACTTAGTGTTCCAAACCTAAGTATGAGTAGCATTTGCTAGTTACTAATAGCATATGCAACATCCTGCTTTGTACACAACTTAGCATACTCAACTTTTCTCTTTAAGAGTTATAGAAGACTTTCTTTAAGAAAGTTGGATGTTATTTCTTTTATGTAACATACCTATTAAGCACGTTGAACCTTTTCAACATTTTTTCCAATTATTGACCCATGGGAGAATCTTATCATTCTTATTTTCTTTATCTTTATACATGCAAAATGAAGAATATAGGTTTCCTTCCCTAAGTCATTTAAGGAGAAAGATTTATACAACTAAATTTTACATTCGCTATTACACTAATTGCCATTTCTTATTAATGAAATGTCATTCAAATACAAGCTCTGGAAAGTAGTTGCTCCCACTAACCTTCTTGTACATATAGAGCTCCTCAAAGTTTTGCTTAACACCATGAATGGAACACTTAAGCTCATACACTTAGGAACCTTTCTAAGATTATGTCTTCCTCTATATTTCCATTAAGGAAGATAGTCTTGATAACTAATTGCTAAAACTTCACAATCATTGTGTTTAATTATATTAGCATTAAAACCTAAATGAATTAAAGCATAACCTTAGGTAAGGAGGTTTCCTCATAGTCAACCCATTTCCTTTGATGCGAATCTTTTGTTATAATTAGCTTTGCCTTATAGGTCTCTACCTATTAATGAGAACTTGTCTATCTCTTGAACAACCTTTTAGCTTCCACTAGGTACCATATTTATAGGAAGGTTTACAATAACACAAATATGGTTCTTAATGAATTTTGGATCTCGTGGATTTTACCATTAATGAGAAATATATATATATCAAATATAATTTCTTTATTAATTGTACGATCACCTCTATGACCAATTTCTACATGAATGAACAACTTTTGTATATTCTCAAAATTCTATATATCTTCAAAAGATGAGACACAAAAATTAACTTCAAGGTACTAATAGTGACATAACTAATAGGTATAAGCTCATTATTGAAAGGATTTTCATCCATTTTATTTATTGTTAGATGAATCTTCATTTAATTTCATCTTCCTTACTTTGTCATTTTTTTTTCTTGCAGAAACTCTTTTCTGAAGAAAAATGACTTTGCTTATAACAACCCTTTACTTAGTAGGAAGATGAAACAATATCCTAGACTTCTTTTAGTATACCCAACAAATTTATCCTTTATTGGAATTCTCTTGTAAAAATTAACTTCTTAATTGTAATGACCCAAACTAGGAGTTGTTACCAGTGCTAGGGATTGGGTCAGTTTAAGGCTACCGGAACCCATAACAAGCCTAAAACCTGTGAAACATACATACATTCCTATATCTCATGCTCTTAACATACATCAAACCATTACACCCTAGTCCTTTCATCCCTGCATAAATATTCATAACATAATAATGGTTCATAATTTTAACCTTAACATGCATAAGATCCAAAGTGTAATGGTTTAACATGTGTACCTTCACAAGGGTTAATACAACATATACATCATCATACTTAGGCAGTAATTACATTTTTTTTTCTTATTTTCCTTTAATCACCAGCACAGTACTATCCATTCATAAATTACATGTCCATCTATCCATACATTATAAACAAAGGAAGGGCTAAAACTACCCCTAATGCTCTCTCTTGAAGGAAATTTTTTAGTCCTACAACCCTACGCCTGGGGGTTAGGGGAATGGGGTAAGCTTACACAAGCTCAGTGAGTAAACTAACCATCATTAACTTTATCATTCATTCATACAAGTGTAATGCATCATTCACATGGATTTTCACATCACAAACATTTCACGTAAGATGGACATTATCAATAATAGCTCCCTAAACTTTTCTTTTAAACATGACTTGTTTCATGTACCCAGTGGCAACTATCAGATCTCCCTTGAAGGGAAATGTCAAGATCTTCCCTTAGGATTTACTTGTGGATCCATAACATACATAATGTTACATAAACATAACATAGGGGGAGTAATGGGTCATCCAATATCCATTAATGCACCAATAACAATTTATGCAATTATGCAACATCTTAGTGTTCTAGATACATACATCCTAAATAAATATGACATGATCTATAAGGATGCTAATTAATTACCTGTAAATATTTGTTATTTTATTAAGTTTAGAGTTACTCATCTCTTATAGCCTATCAACCTCCTTACTCAAACGGGAGCTATTATTAGATCCTCACCCTTTCGAGTCCCTCAAGCTCTATCCTATAAAATCAGACCCTAGAGTATTGTACATGGCTCTAAAACTCCATACATAACATAAACATCCTATTCTAGGCCCTTAGGAACCATGAAATTTGGTTTTGGAACCTTAGAATTGAAGGAGAAAATAAATGAGTACAACCAAGTTTGGTTGACAGAGCTTTGGGTTTTGGCTACTGATCCTTGGAATGTTAGGTGCCTATTTTGGATAGTAGCCACTGTGGCTATCGATGTTTGGGACTTCGGCTATCGAACCTAGAAAATTTTCAAATTTTCTATGAAAATGCAAGCTTCGGCAGTTGAACCTCTGACTTTCTGCTGTCGAACTTGGAAATTTCCAAAATTCCTAAGTTGAAAACCTAGAGATCCCTTTTCCCTTTAGCACCCAAACTCATTTCAAAGTTTCAAAACACAATCCCATCACATATACACATCTCTAGGGCCTAGAACAACTAAAAAATATGCTTAATACCCACACACATTCATCAAAACTCAAATATTAGGTTTTCCCAAAACCCAACATAGCATAAACTTCTAAAAAACTAAACTTAAAATAAGTTTTCATGAAATTAAAGGTTTAGAAATCTAATTCGTCATCAACTCTCTTAGATCTATTTATTAGATCAAGAAGAAAAGAAGGTTACCTCCTTTCTTGGAGCTTGGAGGCTGGAGAACCAAAACTTTAAAACTTAAATATACTGTTCCACACTTTTAAATGGAAGAATCCACCTCTAGATCTTCAAAAACTCAAAGGGATCTCTTCAAACAGCCTCTTGCATGCCCCAAAGTTAAGAGAGAGAGGAAAGAAGAAAACCCAAAGTGTTTTAAGTGGGACATGAACTGAGTCCCCTTTATACCCTCTTTGTTAAAGGGCTTTTGGCTGCCGAAAGTTCAACTTTCAGCTACCAGAGTTGGTTCTACCCAAATGGGCATTTAAACCATGAAAAGGACTTTGGTTGTCAAAAGTCTGTCCTTCAGCTGCCGAAACTCCTTTTTGCCCAAAACAACCACTATAGAAATTTTAAAGAATAAAGCCCTCAAAATATTTTTCATTCTTAAATACATTTTAAACATTTTAAACACACATGCATAAATATATTTTTACATCTTACCGCCACTTTCTTATCAGTGAACTCTTAGTTTTTACCAGAATATTTCGTTAAGAAGAAATATTTCAATATTAAAAAGTGGCAGATATTACATTCTCCCTCTCTTAAGAACAGTCATCCATGAATGTTAAAATAAACACATAAAAGCAAACATAACAAACATAGCATACATAATATATCTAGAAAAGGTGGGAGTATTGTTGTGTCATGGAATCGTAGGTTTCTCACGTGCACTTTTCCATATTGTGGCATTTCCATAACACCTTAACCATTGTGGCATTTCCATAACACCTTATTTCTTAGCTTTCATACTTAAGTCTCTATAATCCAGACATGTTGTTCCACATAAGAAAGATCTTTTAAAATTTCCATGTCTGGTTCACTTATAACCTTGTCCGAATCTAACACAAACTTTCTCAACATAGAAACATGGAACACCGGATGTATCCTTTCCATTTTTTGTGGCAAAGCTAACTTATAAGATACATTTTTGACTCTTTGTAACACTTTACACAGTCTAATGTACCTTGGAGCTAGTTTGCCTCTTTTGCCAAATTGGATGACACCCTTCATTAGAGATACCTTCTGAAGCACCATGTTTCCCATCTGAAAATCCACTTCTCTCTTATGGAGATCTACATAACTTTTTAATTTACTGGCTACTATTTTCAACCTTGCCCTAATTAAGGGCATGGCTTGATTGGTGACTTCCACCAACTCTATTCCCACTAAGGGTCTTTCACTAACTTCCTCCCAACACATAGGAGACTTGCACTTCCTCTCATATAGAGCTTCATATGGTGCCATTCCGATGCTAGAGTGATAGCTATTGTTGTATGCAAACTTAACTAGGGACAGGTACTTTTTCCACGATCCACCAAAGTCAAGTACACACATTATCAGTAGATCCTTTAAAGTCTATATGGTCCTTTCCCACTGTCCATCTGTTTGAGGGTGAAAGGCTATACTGAAATCTAACTTGGTGCCTAATTTATTTTAAAGAGAGTGCCAAAACCTTAATGTACACTATGGTCCTCTGTCGGAGACTATTGTCACTATAGCTCCATGCAACCTTCTTATCTCTACTATGTACACCTAAGCCAACTTATCCATAGAGTAGTTATCTTTAACAAGAATGAAGTGAGAACTCTTGATCAACCTATCCGCTATAACCCATATTAAGTCATGTTTGTTGGAGGTGACTAGTAACCCCACAATAAAGTCCATGGCCGCATTTTCCCATTTTCACTCTAGAATGGGTAGTAGGTTGAGCATTCCTACGAGCTTCTGATGCTCTAGCTTCACTCTCTGACAGATATTACAAGCAATCACAAACTATGCAATATCCTTCTTCATGGAAGGCTACCAATACACCTTCTTTAAGTCCTCGCACATTTTGGTTGCTCCACGGTGCACAATATACTTAGCATTATGAGCTTCCCTCATAATGTCTCCTTTGAGTTGGGTGTCATTTGGTACACACAACCTGTCACTGTACCTTAACATTCCTTTTTCATTGAAACGGAACTCACTGATCTTACCTTTTTACACCGATTCTACTATTTTCACTAACTCAGGGTCTTCATGCTGTTTCTTTACTATTTGCTTTAGTTACACTGGTGTTACCTTCATCTGAGCTATCTAGGTACCCTTAGATGATAACTCTAGCTATAACCCTTCTCTAATCAGCTAGTGTAACTCCTTCAAGATGGGCCATCTTTCTATAGATATATGTGCTAAACTGCTAAATGATTTTTGACTGAGGGCATCTACAATAGCATTTGCCTCTCCTAGATGGTACTAGATTGTACAGTCATAATCACTGAGTAGTTCTACCCATTTTCTCTATCTGAGATGTAGCTCTTTCTACTTAAAGATGTACTAAATACTCTTATGGTCTATGACGATTCACATTTTGCTCTATCAAGATAATGTCTCCACATCTTTAGGGCAAAAACTATGGCCGCCATTTCTAATTCATGAGTGGGATAATTAGCTGCATGCTTCTTCAAAAATCTTGAAGCATAAGCTATTACTATTCCCTTTTTCATGAGAACACATCCCAAACCTACTCTGGAGGCATCGCAGTAGATAGTTAAATCTTTATTACCTGTGGATGGAGCTAGTACTAGTGATAAAATCAAAAACTCCTTAAGCTTCTGAAAACTCTCTTCACATTTATGACTTCATTCAAACTTCCTATTCTTTTGAGTTAACCTAGTCATTGGAATAGTTATTTTGGAGAAATCAGGTATAAATCTCCTATAATAGCCAACTAAACCTAGGAAACTCATGATCTCTGTTATTGTGGTTGGCCTTGGCCAATCTGCCACTGCTTCTACCTTCTTAGGATCCACTTCAATTCCATTCTTTGACACTATATGTCCTAAGAAGGATATACTCCTTAGCTAAAACTCACACTTAGAGAACTTGGCATACAACTGATGCTCGCTCAGCATCTGAAAAACTATTCTTAGGTGCTATGCATGCTCTTCTGGATTTTTGGAATACACCAAAATATCATCAATAAAGATGATTACGAAGTGATCCAAATATTGTCTGAATATCTTGTTCTTGAGATCCAAGAATGCAGCTGGGGTATTTGTCAACCCAAACGGTATTACTAGAAACTCATAATGCCCATATCTGGTTCGGAAGGCCATCTTCGAAATATCTAACTCCTTAATCCTCAACTGGTAACCGAGTGCCATATCCTGAAGTTCCAGGTTTTTCAGATTTGTACCTTAAACTTACATTCTATATCCGAGCACCTTATGCTTAGAATTTGAACTAGGTTCCTGAAACAATGTTTTAGGGTTTATCTTAGATTTCCAAATTCATTTTGAATTACTTCAATTAGAGTTTTGTAGAGAAAGTTATGGCCTGATAACCATTCGGAGGTCATAGGGCAAATTGACTACACTGCAGGAATTCTAGATTTGGTATTCCTGACTTACCTCAACATTTCTCCTACTTTGCCCTATGAACTGGGTTTAGGTTAAAAGCTGAAAGTTGTAGTTCTATGTCTTATGAGTATTTTGGCTTTAAAATTACTACATTTTTAGTTTTGTAGCTTGATTTATTGCAATTTTACCAAAACTAGTCGGATGCCTCATTGTTCAAGATTTCTAGATTCAATCCTGAATCAGGGCAGGTGTTTTGGACTAAATTAGTTTAGAAATTTGGTTAAATTAGTGTCATAATTTGACTTTATATTCTTCATGTGAATTGTTCTCCTCTGTTTCAGGATTCTATAAGTTCTAGAATTAACCAAATTGGAGTTTGCTAGAGTGAGTTATGCTTAATTTACTAAGTACTGTTCATTTGGTCATTTTTGTTCAAATCCAGAATTACAATTCTAGATTCAAGCCTTAATTAGGGTAACTTATGGTCATTTTCTGGGTAGGCTCCCTTCATGAAAATTTTAGCATTATGTCTTAGGTTTCATTTTCAATTGGTTTTACACCAATTGGAGTTGTGTAGCTCAACTTATGATCATTCAAGCACACTAGACACAAGCTGTCTAGATTCCAGCACAATGACCCCATTCCTATTCCATTAATTTCTTCCACCAACCAACCTTAATTCTCATTAATATACATCAATTGGTTATCATGCAACATTAAAAACATCAATTTCCCTTCATATTACAAAAGCCCTAATTCTCCAAAACCCTAATTGCTCATCTTTCTAATTCATACAAACTCATGCAAGTTTAATATATAAATCATATACACAACCTCACTTAAGCTAGATTTCAAATTCAATTTCAATCAAACCCATCAAAACCCTAATTCATCTTGGTTGCCCAAAAATCAATTCTCCCATTTCATGCATGATTCCATCATTTCTCAATCCAATTTCTCATAATTAAACTCATTTTCAAGAATAGAAGAAGAAAGAAAGTTAGATTGATTACTTACCTCACTTAGGCAAACTTCCAATCTTCAAATTCTTTAAGATTTTCTTGATTATTCAACTTCTAATCTTCTAATCAAGACCAAAGTCAACCTATGTGATTTATGGAAGGAATTCAAGGATTTAAGCTTTAGAAATGGATGAAAATGGAGGAGAGGGAATGGAACAAGGTGGTCGGCTCATGGATGGGGAAGGAGAAGAAGATAGCTTTTCATTTAATGCTTTTGTCTTATGTCTTTATACTTATCTCAATTTAATTAATTTTAATTTTAATTATAATTATTATTATTATAACAATTTCATGAATTCCCTATATGTCCCATGTTAAATTTTTATACACACCTCATGAATTTATTTCTTTTTCAATATTTTAATCTCACACATTTTAATGAAAATTTAAGTCAAAAGTCAACTCTTAGAGTGAATTGACCAAAAGCCCCTCATCGGGTTATAGTCTATCTTTTTCATTAATATTATTTGAGTCCATAACCTGATAGTCACTTTAATTTTTATTGTGTCTATTTTAATGAATTTTCCCAAAGCTGGCTTTGAATAGTAATATTCATAGACTGAAAATAGTACTATTCAGAGCTTAGAAGTTTCAGGGTGTTACATTTGTTCCTACACATAGGCATGCCTATGTTCAACTTCAAAAATAGTATAGAAGATTCCCACACCAATTCCAAGTGCTCTTTCCTTATCTCCAATAGATTTTTTATGATTATTAGATCACAATAGGATTCTAGTCTAACCAAATCAAGAAACCAAGATAAATACACAAAAATAAACTAAAAATAATGCTAATTACATACTAAAATAAATCATTGAAAAAGATTAAATAACTAAACAAAAACTAAAAGAAATAACCTAAAATATGCAAATAAAACATATAAAAATAAATACTAAATTATGACACATCACACAATAAAGTTGTAACACCCCTATACTAAGTAGTCTATACATTCTACTGTTCCGGTGACTAGTGTCTGTCCTAACAGTCAGGATGTTTGGAACTATATCTAAGTCATCTAGAAAAACCATAAATATAAATTAATAAAAATCAAATGAAAGTGAAATAAAAATAAGAAAAACAAAGCCTAATCGGTTAAATGAGCCGAGGTCCCCGCGATGAACCGGGAAGCGACTACGAGCTTATTTGCTACCATAAATTCGTGTGGAACCCTATGACACCCCAGGCCAAGGGATAATTACGAAACTATTGATAACATGAAAACCACAGAAAAAGAATAGAGAACAAGTTCAAATAATTGAATCAGTATTCAAAGAGCTACTAAACACTATTAGAAAAATGAATTAGAACCAATGAAGGGCATTTTGGTCAATTCACTTTTAGAGGTGGATTTTGACCTAAATGTCCATTCAAATATGTGAAATTAAAATATTGGAAAAAAAATGAAAATGAAGAGGTGTGTAGAGAAAAGAAAAATGAAAAAGGAAATTCCAATTTTAATGGATTTATGATGTCATGGTTGACATAAGCATGACATAATTAATAAATGTAATTTAAATAAATTAATTAATGAAATTACCTACGTCAAATATAGGAAAAAAGAGGAATTAAAAAGAAATAAAATCCACCCTCTTCAACCTCTAGTTAGTCGGCTATTCTCTCTTCCTTCACCATCTTACCATTCTTCCTTTATTGATAAGCATCTTGAGCTCCCAAAACCCTAATTCAAGTTCATAAATCTTGTAGCCACTAAAGTAAATCCTTGTTACTTGATCTTAGTAAGAAGTTTAGGAACAAAAAGAAGCAAAGAAGTGAAGAGTTTGAAGAGAGAAAATTCTGCTCAATAAGGTAAGCCATCCTTTCCACTCCAAATTGATATCTACACATAGAATTTAGGTTGAATAAGAGGAAATAACCTAAGAAAATTTAAGAAATATGTGTCACAACGGTTTTACGATCGCCTGGATGAATTCTCACTGAAGTGGGAAAAGTGAGGAGTCGCCACTTTAGTTTTTAGGTAAATTAAAGAAAACCATTTGTAAAAATAAATTAAAAACCACTTCGAAAACAAAGATTCTAGGTTTGGGGCTCATATACGGGTGGGAAAGGTGTTAGGCACCCCACCTAGTCCCTCAATGAGGGTAAGCAGATTTAAAGTTATGCTATTTATAAATTGATAATTTGGGGGTTAGAATGATGATGTTAATCCTTTGTGCGGATAAAAGGAATATTTGATATTTTACTATTTAGGGTTGCCCAAGAACACGAGCACAAGAGATGACCCTTCAGTGAATAGGTGTAGTGTAATGGATTTTGTTGGGGGTTAATTCGAATATTGAAGTTATGATATTTTAGTTTGGATTTAAGCTAAGAGAGTTCGGGTAAGAAAACTCTCCCGATCTCTTGATGTATTTGTTAAGAATTCAAGCGGGAGATTTCGGATAAGAACTCTCCTCTGATCTCCACATTTTTTATTAAGGTTTTGGCTGAGAATTCGAGTAAGAACTCTGCCCTTATCTCTTGGTGTGTTCTGTTTAAAATTTAAGCAGGAGATTTCGGATAAGAACTCTCCTCCGATCTCCATATATTTTATTAAGATTTTGGTCGAGAATTCAGATAAGAACTCTCCCTCGATCTCTTGGTGTATTCTGTTTAAAAATTAAGCTGAGATTTTGGATAAGAACTCTCCTTCAATCTTCACATATTTTATTAAGATTTTGGCCGAGAATTCAGGTAAGAACTCTCCCCCAATCTCTTTAATATATTGTGTTTAAAAATTAAGCTGAGCCCAGGTAAGAACTCTCCCCCAGTTTCTTTAATTTATTACATTTAAATTGAGCTTGAGTAAGAACTCTCCCCCAAACTCTTAATGTGTTGCATTTAAAAAAATATATATACCAGTTGCCTGTGACTTGAACATCTACTCTCGAAGGAAATGAAAACTAAATGACGATAAATGGAATTTGCAAATGAAATAAAAGAAGACACAAGAAATAATTATTGGCCTAGATAATCTATTTCGAGATTTAGTGTAATTGGATATAAAAGAGATTTCAAAAGAAAACTGAAGAAAACAAAACATCTGTATTCGACAAAATAATGGTTTAGACGTTTACCTGTGGGAAGTTAAGGAGACAGATGAGCTGACTCTGAAGTCCACAAATCTTGTACAGGTGAAAGCTGACGGCCGAAGGACTCGAATTTACTCAAAGTAATGGGAATAGGTCGGAACGAAGTTGAACTCAGAAAGTAATGCCAGATATTAGAGCGGTGGAAAGGATGTGATGTGAAGATGGTAGCACAGAAACTAAAAATGGAAGTTTCAGGACTTAGAGCTCCTTTTGATGAAAATACTTGAGAAAACTGGTTTCTAAAGTTTCTCAACACTTCGAAAGCTCAGAATGGCAAGTAGCAAAATTGAATCAAATTTCAGAGTCTTTCTACTATAATCACCACCTTCTCATTTTTTCATCCTCCTTTATACAGTATTGCATGTGAGTATTTCTAGGGAACGGGTGTCCCTAACGAAGGGTCAGGATCTTGTCAGGGGGAGATGGAGGGTTCATATTCAAAAGGACATAATTTGATGTCTGAGAATCAAAGAGAATCGAAATGGAGGATAGGGATTCCGTTTAGAATATCCGTCCTTTCTTCTCTTAATCCAACGGCTCAGGGTCTTGCCTTACAAGATGGATCTAAAGGCTGGGAATAAAAAGTACCAAACCTGTCATCTGCTTTTTGATCTGAGGGCTCCGGATCCATCCTTACGATTATGATCAATGGTGGAGATCGAGATGTACAGGACTGCCCTAACTGTTTCGGCGTCTGGCTGCTAAGTGGGCGTTTCTGCAAATGAGATGTGTGGTGAGGATCTGATCATGCCTGCGACGCTTTAACTAACTCAGCTCTGATAATGAAGAGAGTTAATTGAAAGTTATTTAATCCCTCTACGTTTTCAAATCTCTATAGATCGTCTCCTATTTCTTCTGATCTCCCTATTATGACCATCCCCTTTTTCGATCTCTATCTCATGCATCGAGTCCCGTCTTATTTCTTGATCTCTCTCATTCTAGATCTTTCCTCTCTATCTGACTTGCATTGGTCAAAGCAATAAATTCTCCAGTTACCGATGCATCCGCTTCGGGTTCTGCATGCAATAAATGCTAAGGCCCTATATATATGCAGCAATAGGAAATCATCTTCACACCTCACTTTTCCTTTTTCAGTTTATTTTTAATGCAAGCCTTCCCCAATTCTAGCTTTTCTAGTGATAATTCTAATTACGATGGCCATTTCGATCTTTTTTTGACTGTTTTCTTCGCTCCTCGCCTGAAAATTTATGCCCCTGATGATTGGAGAGCTATGAGATCATTGTTTAATGACAGTGAGGGAACCAGACTAATTTACTGATCAAGATCAAAAGTGACGATCATACCGATCTTAAATTGATCTATCAGTACAATCGGTAGATTGATCTTGGACAAGAGGATTACTAATTTCAATCTTGATGTTGGTCGCTGCCACTTGAAGTTCATTTGGCTCCCAACCATATCGGCCATCCCGACTGCAGCTTGGTTCTAGTCAACCACATCGGTGATGACTCTGCTCAATATCATGAGAGTCATAGTCACCCTATCTGAGCTGCACATCTATCCAATACTTGTGGCTGACTTTCTGATCAAACACATCTTTTGATTCAGCTACAAGACTAGGCTTTGACACAGGCCAGCATTCGGAGTAGCCTTAAGCTAGGTAGAATGTAGTGCTGATTTGAGAGATCACCCAAATGATATAATCCGATCTTTTGAGATCGCTTAAATGTAATCCGATCTTTTGAGATTTCCCAAATGATGTAATCCGATCTTTTAGAAATGAAATGAAATTTTTATTTGAATTTTTTTATTTTGTTATTGAATTAGTTATTTTTCTGATCTCTGATAAGCATATCCGATCTGATCCGTAAACGAATCACCATTCGCCGATCTGGGGGGGGGGGTGTTGGAAATTTGTTCAATTTGATGACCATTGGTTAACCGATTTCTTTTATCTAATTTTTTATTATGTTTCTGGAACCTTCTTGGGATGTGTTAAGGAAGCGGCCCGGTTCCACTGACTGATGCGTCACTTGGGACTTCATGAGCATTCAATGCTTAGACGGGTATAAATAGGGGGAAAGGTGAGTCATTTTTTCCTTATGCCATTTTTAGAGCTTCCCCCAACAATCTTAGCTTTTCCTCTCATTTTTTAAAGTTTTCAGGCACCAATTTATACTCCGACAAGGGTTTCGATCTTTTCTCAGTTATTTTCCTTTTTGTTTTTGAAAATGAGAGGCACCGATGGTCAGAGAGTTGCAAGCCCACCTTCTGTCCATTTTTCGTGGACCTCAGAAGAAGTTGATGTGATCGATCAGGCGAGCGATCCAGCACAGCCATCATTCTGGTTACTGGTCCGGCTACCAGACCGAAAAGAGGAACCTCTTCGAGAAGGGAAAACCTGCCAGCTGATGAGCTACCGTCCGTTCTGAGAGAAATCGATCTCCAATCCATAAGTTAGGAGTACAATCTGTGGATTGACTCTTCTGAACTGATCAAATGCCATGGCGACTTTCGAGCCAATCACTTTTTTTACGAAGGCGATCTCATCATAGTATACGAAGAGCAGCTGAAAGCAGGGCTCTGTTTCCCCTTGGATGAATTTTACAAGGCCATCCTAAAGTTCCACCATATCTCAGTAGCTCAAGTGCATCCAAACTCCTAGCGGACTTTAGTAGCCTTTGGGGGCCTCTGTCGAGCTAAGAGACTAGAGCCCACAGCTAAAGTTTTTGCCGAGCTACATTTGCCCGAAGGAAGGATGATGAATTTTGGTTCATTCAGGCAAAACCGAACTGCGCACTTTTTTTAACGATCTCCCTTCTTCATTGAAGAATTGAAAAAACTGATTCTTTATATTGAGGAGCAAGATTTTGAACGGCTTCAAAGGTATCCCACGGAGTTGGCAATAGCTGGTCGCTTCAATTCCAAAGAAGATCACTTTAAATAAGGATGAAGACGCCATGGTGAATGAGTTAAAGACTCAGGCATCCACTCACAAATTCTCATGCTTAGATACAGTTATGGCCGAACTAAAATGGTGGATAATGCGGCTGATCACTGATGAAGACTACGAGCTTCAACTCTCTGACCTCGGTCCTGGTACAATCCATATCTCTAGCCTCTAAATCTTAGCGAACTCACTAACTTCTTCTTTTTGCAAGTATGGCGGGTGGTAATGCTTATAAAGAGAGCCGCAAACTAAAGAGGGAGGTTTCCCGAAAGGTACGGGCGATGAAAGAGGCTATTGCTGCTGCTGCTCAGACACTTCAGCTAGATTTGGTAGAAATACCAAGCTCCCCTCCTCGACCTCAAGAGCAGCCGGTCTCCAAAGTAGAGGTCACCGTTTCTTCACCTCGGTAGATTGAATGTCCACCTCCTCTGCCTCCTCCGATCTCTTCCAATGTGGAAGGGGAGTCTTCTGGCCCTACTGTTAGGATGCATTCCTAGGGAGTGCAACTCCTCATTAAATCACTAGAAAGGAACCATTCCACAGGAGGGAATCTCAGTCTAACCAAAGTCATGGGAGCTTCCAAGAAGATCGGAACATATTAGCAGAAGAGAGTATTGGTGACATTTTAACTCAAATAATGAGTTTAGGCTTGGAGGCTATTGCAAATCAATATGTGATTAGAGAAAAAGCCCATGCCTTAAGGAGGGAGATTCTTAAAGCGGTCCAGGATGCCTCAGTTGCAAAGGCTCAGCTCTCCACTGCCAATTATTACATCGTCCAGCTAAAGGATCGGGTGAAACATTGCGAAGAGAGGATAGCTGAGGTAGAGTGGGAACTTAAAGTCTCCCAAGCTAGTCGATCTGCCGATCTTGCTCGTTTTGCTGAAGAACTTCGGGCGAAAGAGGAGGAGCTCCAGGCCAAGAAGGAGGAGAGTACTACAAAAGAGGCTGGGGCATATGTGAACGCCCATAACGACCTCCTGGCCAAACTGAAAAAGCATTATCCTGAGGAGGACTTCTCCTGGATGGATAAGCTCATTCCAGAGACCGAAGAGGAGAGTGATGAGGAGCCTGAGGGTGGGGAGGGAGAGCAGAATGTAACTGGGGAGCAGGCTCGGGGAGACCCTCCTACTGAATGATTTGTATATTTTCATTTTGAAATGAATTGAAGTTTTTGTTTGCTCAATTTCTTAATGAGATCGGAAAGTGTCCAAACCAGATTGTCCAAGTATTTATTTGATTGAATGTTTTTTGGACATTAAACTTAAAAGCGACTATTAATTAGAAGATAAGAGATCAGAAAAACATTGTGAGATTGAACTAAGTGATGACCAAATACTAGATGAAACTCTAAAATATTAGAATTGCAGAGATTTGATATTGACTTGAACTTTTAAAATTGGAACCATTATTAGACCGGATAAAAACCTTAACTTCATTTTAAGGAATATCTAGGGCATTCAAGTAAGAAGTCCGATCACAAACCTAACCAAATGGGGTTTTGTAATATTTGTACAGAGAGATTAAAGAATATTAGTAAGCAAGATTGGATAGTCCGGAGACCCACTGTTGACTTAAACTCATCTGATAAAGACCAAGAGATCGGAAAGCAATCTAACTTGAGCATGAGATCGATTTGTTCTAAGGATGAGCAATCGATAAGTTTGGAAAAACTACCTTGTGATCGGAACATCGGTAGAGAACAGATAATAAAGTTTTAGTTTTGAAAGACCCTTGCCTTTGGAGGTCGGCCAAAATATGGTGTTTATAATATGCATGAATGGTGGTGTAGTAATTTCGGCCAGAATGAGGACTTGGGGAATTCATGTGTTTTTAATTCAATTGGTGTTGAATTGGAACTTGATTGATATTGTATACATGATTTGGGAAGTGAATTTCATGAATTGTGAAGTTAGGGGAAATTAGGGTTTAGATGAAATTTTGATTAATTGGATTTATTATGTCTAATTGTGGTCATTTGGTGTACTTTGAGTTGAGAATTAACATGGATCGATGAGTGGAATTGAGAGAAGTAATGGTTGTTGAGTTGCTGAATTCTGGACTAAAAAGTTTAGCAAGGTTAAATGGCCATAAGTATATTTGTATTGCTCCAATTAGTGTGAGGCCATTTGGATATGAAATTAGGGTCATAATGCCACATTTTTCATGAAGAAACCTTACCCAAAAACTGACCATAAGTTGGTCAAAAACTGGCTTGAATCCGGGTGACCTAATGCTAGACTCAAAAAAATGACCAAACAAATAGTACATGTTCAAATAGCCATAACTCACCCTAGGAAGGTCAAAATGACCTGATTCTTAAACCATTGGAAAGGTTAGACATAGGATCACATTTTTCATGAAGATCATGAGCCCAAATTCTGACTCTAACCCAACCAATTTGCTAGAAATATTTAGGTCAACAAATCTGACCAGAACCAAAACTGACCAAAAATCCTGGACAAATGGCCATCCAACTAGTTTTGGCAAAAATGCCATAACTTGGTCCAAAAAACTGAAAATGCAGTGAAACCAAAGCCAAAATTTCTATAAGACCTAGAAATACAACTTTGATGCTTTGACCAGAACCCAAAACCAAATGCAACTTAGAGAAATTGCTAGCATAAGTTAGGGATTCCAATTCTAGAAATTCCTGCATCTGGTCAGATTGACCGCTTGATACCCGAAAGGTAAATTGACCATAACTAGAGCTACGCAACTCCAAATTAAGTGATTCAAATTGGAAACAGAACTTAACACATAAAGGAAAAACTCTCATTGAGATCTTATCATCAAATGAGAACTAGAACTAGGTTGAAATGGGGTTTCAAAATCAGGGCATAAACTTGTCTATGACCCAAACTCCTTAAAATTGCTTAAGTAATTTAGGCATACATTAGGCATTTAATTAATTAGCTATTAGTGGTAATTGAATTAAGTATTAAGACATCTCCATTGTGTATTTTCAGTGGAGAAAGAAATATCAAAGGACAAGGAGAAATTAAACTAAGTAAGAAGAAGATAAAGAGGTTTGTGCAGAAAAAACTATTATCTTTTTGTTTTTCAAATGGAATTTTGTTTTGAATGAGTTGTGTGAATGGTTTATGACTTTTATGGTATTGAAAAATCTTAATTGCAAAATTATGTGTTGTTAACCCATTTTGGATAATTATTTTGAATGGGATATGATTATGAGTTAACAAATGAAATTGAGGAATGGAAAATTTTTGAAATAGTTTGAAACCATAGTTGACATGACTATGTGTTTTATATTCCTCACTAGCTTACCTAGTGAGACGAATTGGACTTATATTCCCTCTCTAGCTGAAGTGTTGAGGTGTGTATCAATTGAGGACGAATTGAATGAGTACTCATATATATATGTGCTAGCTAGCCCTTGCATTCCCCATTAGCCTTTGGTTATTAGGACGAATTGGACAATTGTGTCATGATCTAAACTGTGTGACTTTTTAGAAATTGTTATTTTATGATTGTTGGAATAAAATTTGATTTTCCTAAATGATTCTCTTGTTATAGAAATAAGGTATGATTTTACATGTGTTGACATTAAAATTGATTTAGTTTTGGAATATTGTGATTTATATTGATGTGTTATTTTTTTAGTTGTGCACCACTAAGTTTTGGCTCAGCGATAGCTTGTTTATGCTGTCGCAGGTATAGAGATAGATAAAGCAGCAGAGTGAGCTACTTGTGGCGTAGAGTGAGCATTATTTTAGAGTTGATACTAGGTATATAGATTATACCCTTATAAATTTTCTTTTGATGTATATATATATGTATGTATATATGTAAAGGACTTGAGTAGGTATATAAAAAGTTTGAGATTTTATTTTTGGTTAATGTAAATTTTTGTAATGTAAACTTGTTTATTCCAATTAATATAATATTTAAGTTTCTTTTTGAAATTTTCAATTAATGAATTGCTACCCTTGATTGAGTTTGATGAGATTAAGTTGTATTGAATTTAATGGAGTTGTGGATAATATGATTATTGGGAGTGTTTTTAACAGGTTTTGAAGAACTGTTTTCTCAATTTTTAGATGGAATTCTACTGAAATTTCTGTAAAATTTTGAAAATTCTAAATTAATTAAAATTTCAGTTTTCTGATATAAATCTCATTAAAGAGCTCTTTAACAATTATTTATCATTTCGTTACACTTAAAAAGGAATTAAAATTGTTTAAAATCCTTTGTAATATATTTAATGGATTATCGGTAGACGAAGTTCGATAATTCATTGGATATGCTGCAGGAACATGTAATGCTTTATATAGGGATAAGGTGTGACATGTTTTAGTGGTATCAGAGCTAGTTTTCAAAGCATGTTTTGAACTATGAATTTGAATATTTTTCTTGATAAGTACAACTTCTCAATGTTATTAATTGATACACATAGTGCATTACATCATGAATATGAGCTGAAGGAGGAAAATCTCCTTGTGTTGTTTATTCCAGAGATAGAATATCTTTTAATTGAATATGGAAGAAGGAGATCGCTCAGTTGAGCAGTTGATTGAGGCTGAGGCACAGGGGGAAGCCCCAGCTCCTCAGAATGTTAGTGGGTTAGCTCCACCCGTGCAGCAATTTCCTACACAATTTGTGCAACAAATGGCTGCTCCATTTCAACAAATGGCTGAAAATATGCTAGTCGAAGCCCTTATCCAAACACTAGCAGTGCAACCTCAGCCTCCAGTCAAGCAATATGATAAGCTAATCAAATATGGGGCAACTGAATTTAAGGGAACAGTTGACCCTTTGAAAGCAGAGCAGTGGTTAGAAATGATGGAGAGGGTATTTAAAAAGCTACACTGCACAGATGAATTAAAATTTGAATACTCAATTTCTCTACTACAAGGGGATGCATATAATAGGTGGAAGACCAGCCCCCATAGTTTGGTGGAACCCCCAGTGTTGACTTGGGATGATTTTCTTTGAGAGTTCAGATAGAAATATGTTCCGGATACTTATGTGGATATGAAGTTACAAGAATTTTTAAGTCTGAAATAAGGGAATAGAACAGTGGCTGAGTATGAAAGGGAATTCTTCTGCTTAAGCCACTATGCTGGGAGCCTACTCACCACTAGTAGGGACAGATGCAAGAGATTTGAGTCTGGTTTGAAGCTCAGTCTAAGATTGCAAGTGGTTGAATTCTGACATGACAATTTCTCTGAAATGATATCTCAAGCCCTACAGTTAGAGAGAATAAAATCAAAAGTGGAACCAGAGAAAGAAAAGATAAAAAAAGAGAAAAGCAGAAAAACAACAGGTTAGAGTTCCAGTGGAAATTCTGATAAAAGGAAGAATTTTGGGGGACAGGGTAGTAGAAAATCTAGTAGGGGAAGGTTTTTAGGACAGAAACCACCTAGATCCGATCAGCAGACGACCAAGAGTTATTTCCCTCCCCATCCATGTGAGACATGTGGTAAGACCCACGGAGGGGTATGTTACAAAGCTACTGGAGCATGCTTTAATTGTGGAGGAATGGGACATTTTGCAAAGGATTGCACCAGTCCCAGTAGACCTAGGCCACCTACCACCACTGAAGGGTCAGTCCAAGGTTCTGCCATAAGAGGTTCATAGCTAGCCAGTAGAGGCAGAGGCAGAGGCAGAGGCAGAGGTAGGGGCAGCACTTCTGGTAGTTAGGGCACAGTCAATAAGCCAAGTTAATGTAGTGCACTGGCTAGGGTGTACACTATGTAACAGACAGAAGAGGTAGAGATATCTGATATTGTAGCTGGTACATTCTCTATCTTTGAGCAAGATGTGTATGTGCTATTTGATCCCGAGTCTACTCACTCTTATATTAGTGCCAGCATCACTTGTTTTACTACTGTTCCTTATGTGAAAATAGATTTTGAGATGCTAGTAACTAATTCGTTAGGGCAAAAGGTTAGGGTAAATAGAATGTATAAGGATTGTCCTTTGGTGATCCAAGGGCATACATTCTTATCTAATCTGATAGAAATATCCTTAAGAGATTATGATATCATCTTGGGCATGGATTGGTTAGCCAGGCATCATGCCATGATTGACTAGATTAAAGACAGTCACTTTTGGTCTCCCTCAATATGGTGCTGTGGTAATACATGGGAAGAGGCAGTTATTGCCATCAAATCTCATTTCAGCTGCACTTGCTAAAAAAATGATTCGGAAGGGGTGTGAAGCATATTTTGCCCACGTGATAGACACCCAAGTAGGGAGTCCAACATTGAGGGATATTCCTACTGTATGTGATTTTCCGGATGTTTTTCCTAAAGAATTACCAAGATTACCTCTGGAAAGAGAGGTGCAGTTCAAAATAGAGGTGATGCCTGGTGTGGACCCAATCTCCATTACCCCTTACAGAATGGCACCTGTTGAATTGAAAGAGCTGAAGATGCAATTACAGGAATTACTTGACAAGGGCTTCATTTGCCCCAGAGTGTCACCTTTGGGAGCACCAGTATTATTTGTTAAGAAGAAAGATGGTACTCTCCGTCTGTGTATTGACTATAGGCAGTTGAATAAGATGACCATAAAGAATAGATATCCACTACCTAACATAACTGATTTGTTTTATCAGTTGAAGGATGCAGCTGTGTTCTCCAAAATGGACTTGAGATCGGGTTATTATCATTTGAGGGTGCAAGAGCAGAGTATTCCAAAAACTGCCGTTAGGACTCGATACGGCCACTACGAGTTCTTAGTAATGCCATTCATATTGACTAATGCTCCAGCTACTTTTATGGACCTGATGAATACTATCTTCAACCATATTTAGATCAGTTTGTTGTGGTATCCATCGATGATATTTTGGTGTATTCGAAGAATATAGAGGAGCATTATAGGCACTTGAGGATCATGCTATAAACCTTCAGGGAGAAACAGTTGTATGCTAAGTTATCAAAAAGTGAATTTTGGCTGAAAGAAATCGCTTTCTTGGGGCACATTGTATCAGCTGAAGGCATTAAGGTAGATCTCAGCAAGGTAGAAGCTATCCTTAATTGGAAGCCACCCAGAAATGTTACAGAAGTTCGTAGTTTTCTGGGTGTAGCTAGTTACTACCATCGTTTTGTAAAGGGATTCTCCATTTTAGCATCTCCACTGACCAAGCTACTTCAGAAAGATATAAAATTTCAGTGGACTAATAAATGCCAGTAGAGCTTTGATGAGTTGAAAAGATGTTTGACTGAAGCTCCAGTCCTGACTTTACCTACACCGGGTAAAGAATATACTATTTATAGTGATGTCTCTCACAATGGGCTAGGCTGTATACTGATGCAAGATCGAAATGTCATTACTTATACATCACGTTTGCTGAAATCCCATGAGAAAAACTATCCTACACATGACTTGGAGCTAGCAGCTATTGTATTTGCTCTGAAGATCTGGAGATACTATTTGTATGGGGAAAAGTATTGCATTTACACAGATCATAAGAGCTTAAAGTATTTGGGCACGTAAAAGGAGTTGAATTTGAGATAGAGGAGGTGGCTAGAGCTAATTAAAGACTATGACTGCTTAATGGATTATCAACCAAGGAAAGCAAATGTGGTAGCTGATGCCTTAAGTCGCAAGACTATGGCTAATTTAAGGGTTTCTCCTTTGTCCATGGTGCATGAGTTAAGGGCATTGCATGTTAATCTAGAGATAGATAATGAGGGACAAATGATAGCTACTTGGCAAGTGAAGCCATTGCTAACTGATTAGATTAAAACAATAGTACAAAATGGTGAAAAGTATCAAAAATTGATGGAAGAAGCTTGGGATGGTAAGAAACCTAGATTTTTAGTGAATGATGATGGCTTACTATTACACCAGGGTAGAATGTGCCAAAATGTATAGAATGGTAAAAGCGCATTATTGGTGGATGGGTATGAAGAAGGACATAGTTGAATATGTATCTAAATGACTGACTTATCAGGAAGTGAAGGCTGAACACCAAGTGCCAGCTGGTTTGCTACAACCATTGTCAATTCTTGAGTGGAAATGGGAATGGATCACTATAGATTTTTGTGGTGGGACTTCCTAGAACACAGAAGAATCATGATGCAGTTTGGGTCATTGTGGATAGATTGACAAGTCTGCCCACTTTCTGCCAGTGAGGATGGACTATAGCCTAGACAGGTTGGCTAAACTATATATTGATGAGATAGTGAGACTTCATGGAGTGTTGGTATTTATTGTGTCAGACAGAGATCCAAGGTTCACTTCTAGATTTTAGGGTACTCTCCAAAAAGCCCTAGGAACTAGATTAAACTTTAGTAATGCATTCCATCCACAGACAGATGGCCATTCTAAAAGGGTAATTCAAATCTTGAAGGATATGCTACGTCCTTATGTGATTGAATTTAAAGGTAGTTGGGATACACACTTGCCTTTGATTGAATTTGCCTACAATAATAGCTATCAATCAAGCATTGGGATGCCTCCCTACGAAGCTTTGTATGGTAGGAAGTGCAGAAATCCCTTATATTGGGATGAAGTGGGTGAAAGGAAATTAATTGGCCCAGTAATTATGCAACAAATTGAAGAGAAGATTAAGCTTATCAGAGACAGACTCAAGGCTACATCAGATCGTCAGAAGTCCTACATTGATCTGAAAAGAAGAGATATTGAGTATGCTATGGGTGACAAGGTATTCCTCAAAGTTTCCTCTTGGAAGAAAATTATGAGATTTGGTAGAAAGGGAAAACTGAGTCCTTGCTTCATCAGGCTGCATGAGGTTCTGGAGAGAGTGGGTCCTTTGGCATATAGATTGGCACTACCTCCAAAGTTAGAAAGGATTCATAATATTTTCTATGTATCTATGTTGAGGAGGTACAGATTAGACCAATCTCACATTCTACCAATAAAAGAGATTGAAGTGAATCCAGACCTCACTTATGAGGAAGAACCCATAGAGATCTTGGCATATGAGATGAAGCAGCTGAGGAACAAGCAGATACCTCTAGTGAAAGTGTTGTGGAGCCATCATTTAGGCCAGGAGGCTACTTGGGAGCGTGAGGAGGACATGAGGAGACAACACCCACAGCTGTTAGAGACTAACACTAGGTAAAATTTTAGGACAAAATTTCTTTTAAGGGGTAAAGAATTGTAACACCCCCATACTAAGTAGTCTATACATTCTACTATTTCGGTGACTAGTGTCTGTCCTGACAATTAGAATGTTTAGAACCATATCTAAGTCATCTAGAAAAGCCATAAATATAAATTAATAGAAATCATGTGAAGGTGAAATAGAAATGAGAAAACAAAGCCTAATCGGTTAAATGAGTCGAGGTCCCAGCGATAGGTGACCGAATAAGGAAGCGACTGCGAGCTCAGTTGCTACCATAAATTCGTATAGGACCCTATAACACCCTAGGCTAAGGGATAATTGTGAAACTAATAATAACATGAAAACCACAGAAAAGAATAGAGAATAAGTTCAAATAATTGAATCAATATTCAAAGAGCTATTGAACACTATTAGAAAAATGAATTAGAACCAATGAAGGGCATTTTGGTCAATTCACTTCTAGAGGTAGATTTTGACCTAAATGTCCATTAAAATATGTGAAAATAAAATATTGAAAAATGAATGAAAATGAAAAGGTGTGTAAAAAAAAGAAAAATGAAAAAGGAAATTCCAATTTTAATGGATTTATGATGTTATGGTTGACATAAGCATGACATAATTAATAAATGTAATTTAAATAAATTAATTAATGGAATTATCTACATCAAATATAAGACAAAAGAGGAATTAAAAAGAAATAAAATACTCCCTCTTCAACCTCTAGTTGGCTGGCCATTCTCTCCTCCTTCACCATCTCACCATTATTCCTCCATTGATAAGCATCTTGAGCTCCCAAAACCCTAATTTAACTTCATAAATCTCATAGCCACTAAAGCAAAACCTTATTACTTGATCTTGGTAAGAAGTTTGGGAACAAAAAGAAGCAAAGAAGTAAAGAGTTGGAAGAGAGAAAATTCTGCTCAATAAGGTAAGCCATCCTTTCCACTCTAAATTGATATCTACACATAGAATTTAGGTTGAATAAGAGGCAATAACCTAAGAAAATTTAAGAAATACGCATGAATGGTGGTGTAGTAATTTCGGCCAGCATGAGAACTTGGGGAATTGATGTGTTTTTAATTTAATTTATGTTGAATTGGAACTTGATTGATGTTTTATACATGATTTGGGAAGTGAATTTCATGAATTGTGAAGTTAGGGGAAATTAGGGTTAGTGGTGTTAGTAGTATGCCCTAGAGCATATCATTTAGTATATATCTTGTACATTTTTTATTAATAAAAGACATTTTCACTTTTCTGTTTACATAATATATTTTTATGTAATAGAAAAGGTCCATTGATATTTTGTTAGAAATTTTATTCTTAAGTTGTTAAGAATATGAGTGACA
The DNA here is from genome assembly GCF_030052815.1 of Hevea brasiliensis. Classification (NCBI taxonomy): domain Eukaryota; kingdom Viridiplantae; phylum Streptophyta; class Magnoliopsida; order Malpighiales; family Euphorbiaceae; genus Hevea; species Hevea brasiliensis. Next base: position 38,400,334 of record NC_079493.1, read on the forward strand.
GTACTTCTAGCACAAAGTATCATAAATAGGTTCATAATCGAGGATACTTCATAATAAGGACATGACTTATCCAGAAATATTGTTTTCATGTTTGTTCCCAAGTTATTTATATGAGATATAAATAAGATGGAATGGTAAGTCTCATGCCATATAACAAACATGATAGGCACTTATACATGATAAGTAGGCCGAACCAGTGACACTTATGACAAGCACATGGAGATTACTCTTGCCAATGTATTGTCATAAATCATACCAGTGCATATAATCTTTAGACCTGAGATAGCACAGTTATCTTGTACATAGGTGGTTTGAGTTTGATACTGCTTTCATACTTATACTATGTATGGGTATATGGGCATGTGTTTGCTCCTACTAGTTATATATGGAGGTAGGTGTTGATTAAGATGGAATCTATTCCTCTAAGTAAATAAAGATAAAATCCTATGTTCATTTAATTGTTCTTGATATTTCAAGTTCCTGGCCAGGACAGATAGATTTAATCAAAAAAGAGTTTCTAATGAGAAAATCTTTTTAATCAAGAACTGGAATTAAAAGAGAACATAATATTCATAGTAAATGAGTTTGACATAAACCATGACTCCAGGTTGAGTTGGGATTTTGTAATAGAGAGATTCTAGTGCATGGTAACATATGATTATAGGTTCATTTAAGGTAAACCTTATCACTGATTGGGTGACCATGGCATGCTATGGTAGGTGTTAACCATGGTTTATGAGGTACATAAAATGATTAGGAGAAATCATTTATGGTAAGAAAGAGTTCTGATGATATTGAGAGTTGATATCATGTCTCATTGCCAATTAGTGATGAGCCTAGTAAGTCACACACATACACAAGTAATCACCTAATTAAATATGATTTAATTAATTAAATAAAGAGTTTAATTGATTAATTAAATAGGTTTGGTTTGCAATTAGATTGCAAAGTCCCTAGCATGACTTGAAACCAAATCTAGGTTATTGGATGTACAGTATAAGTTAAATTTATATTTAAAATATTTAAATATGAATTTAATTAATGAGAAATTAATTAATAAAGATTAATTAATTAATTTATATTTGATATAAATTGATTAGAAGAAGAGAAATAATTATTTTGGATTGAGAACTCAAAATTAAGACACAAGGGCATTTTGGTCATTTCACAAGGTGACATGTGGCACCATGAGATGGTGACACATGGCATTACACATAAGCTTGCCAAATGTTTTTAATCATGTAAGATTATTAAAATTAAGATTAAATATAGGTTTGACACTTGGCACAATGTGATTGGGTCAATTAAACCTAGAACCAATCAGAGGGTGACATGTGGCAAGGGTTTAATATGTTAACCTAGCTATATAAGTGTTGTTATGAAGAGAAAAAATACAACCAGTAGTTGCTCCTCCTTTGTGCCGCCACTTTGAAGCTCTCCCTCTCTTCTTCTTCATCTCTCATCTATTCTAAGAGATTAGCAAACAATCTCTTGAATTAAAAATATTAGAAATCGTTTCTAGTGTCTTGTTTACATCTTTAATATATTAAAAGGTAGAACTTGATTTTGTAATTAATAGAAAAAGCTTTAGAAGCTGTTCAAGGGCTGCCATAGGTGTTCTTAGTGTGGACAAGCTAGAGGGACAACATCTGGTGTCCTGAAGACGCATCTGAAAGGCACAAATACACTGTAGTACATCAAGAGGTTAGTGTATTTGTTCTTCATCTAATCTAGGGTTCTAAAATTAATCTAATTAATTTTAAAATCTTAAATGGCAAATAAAGGTCCAAAAACATATTAAAAGAGTTTTAATATGTTGTTTATGTCACACCCTACCCCTCTGTAAGGCATAACATGATCCCGTTGTATACCTAATGAATTACCAACTTCGTCTACTGATAACCCATTAAATACACTACAAGGGATTTTAAAAACTTTTCTTACTTATTTTACAGTGGTGAGCACTATTTACAGGTGTTAAAGACTTTGGTGAACTGAAGTGAAACAACTAACTCATTTGGTTTATTTGGAATTTCTGTAAAAATTTTGGCAGAGTGTCATCTGTATTTTGGACAAAACAGTTCTTCAGAAAACCTGTAAAAAGCACTTCAATAATTTTCCAAATCTCAACTTCAATACATTTCTCAACACAACAATTTATCAACTCAATTCCATAGAAATTTTTCAAAGTCTGAGATAAGGAAATATAATACAATTTTCACAAGTCAAATAACTCATAATTAATTTACAACTTCAAGGTACAATTTGAATTTACAACTGCTCAAAACCAAAAAAAAAAAAAAACAATATGTACATATAGTGTCATACATTACAGTACAAAATGTAAAATACTGGTATACTCATTATACCAGGTAATCCCTCGCTGGATGTATATGCAGCCTAGTCTGCTGCCCTGTCTATCTCTCTACCTGCGACAACAATAAAAAGCTATCGCTGAGACAATGTCTCAGTGGTGCACAACATTAACCAAATACAATTTAAATCACAATTCATAAATCATATCGATAGTGGATACTTAAAACCATAGTCAATTTCAAGACAGTAATTGTCCATAAGAATTTAAACTCCATTTGTCAATATCACAATAATTTTCATAAGTTAGATCATGTTTGAATTCAAAAGACAGTATATGTCAATAAGTGTTTAAATTCATTTCACAATCTTACAATACACATCAATAAATCACCCACAGCTTAATCATGATCCATAGTTCAATTCGTCCCAAAAGCCAATGGCTAATGAGGTATTCAATTCGTCCCAAAAGTCGATGACTAATGAGGAATAACATAGCTAGCTAGCAAAAATATGAGTACTCATCCAATTCGTCCTCAACAAGCACACACCTCAACACTTCAGCCAGAGAGGGAATTCAATTCATCCCACTAGACAAGCTAATGAGGAATACAATCAATATACATGATAGCTGTGGTTTCAAACCATTTCCAATGCTTTTAAATCAATAAGTATCCATCAATGTCATTCAAACAATTTCTCACAGTTTCAAATCATTTACAATGCTTTTCAAGCAATAAATATTCATTCAAATACATTTCCACAATTTAAAACAATAATATACAAATAGTCAATATTTATTTCAATTGAAAATAATTCAAAAGAAATAGTTGTTGTGCACAAACCTCTGATATTTGTCTCCTGGTCTTGACTCAGTATTTTTTTCCCTCTTGCTGAGTCCTTGTTAACTGAGAAACACAATTTGAAGTGTTTCAGTGCTAAATTAATTTGCCTCTAACGATAGTGTTCGATAAATAATTCACTGAATACCTTTATTTGCTTAATCACCTAATATACCGACCCTCGATGTTTTCTAGGTAAATTAGGTTTTAGTGTCCTTTATATGTCACATTCGATAGGGTTTTAGGGTTAGTACGTGTTACCAAACTCAATTCTATGTATATTGCGTTTTCTTGCATTTCATTGCAAATTGCTGGATTTCGGGATACTAGTTTGACCTAGCCGGACGATCTAGTTCCTTCGGTTTTCGAGTTTCGGTCAAAACTACAAACTTGTAGATCTACGTCTTATTGCACGCGGGGCAAAATTTCAGGTCAATCCAAGTTAAGTAGACCAAGTTATGGTCATTATACTATTGCTAGTCAAATAGCATCAAATTAGGTCAATTTTAGGTCAATTTGGTCAACTTTGGTTCGGCCAGTTTTTGGACCCCAACTTGTGCAAGCTTTTTGACTTACTTCTGGTCATTTCTGGGTTTTGGTGTCTTCATAAGACTTTTAGGTATGGGTCTTAACTATTGATGGTTAAAATTTCAGGTCAATTGGACCTGTTTTGAGTGAGTTATGGCCTAAACACTCACTGCTGCCCAATTGGTCATTTTTCAGGTCCTAATTGTACCTAATCCGAATTGGTCATTTTCTTAGGTCACCTTGCAAGCAGAATTTTGGTATGTTTTCTCAATGAAAGTTGGCACATTTTGTGCCTAGTTCCACCTCCAATTGGTCTCATACCAATTGAGGTTACACATTTAAACTTATTGGCTAAAATATACACTGCCCTTGGTTACTTTGCTCAACACACATCAATCACACACATTTACCTTGCAATATGTTTACTCCCCTACCAAATCTGTTTTGGTACATTACCAAAACCACATCCCACTTTACATTATCCTCACTTTGGGCAGATTACAATTATCTTCAATACACCAATTAAAGTTCACATTTACAAAGTCTAAATACAATCACATACACACCTAAACATCACTAATTCTCACATACACTTTACAAATTAATTTCATACACATATCCATCACTCCTTCTATGTCAACATTCTGCCAACATTTCCATGAATACATACATTTATTCAAGTGTCCCCAAGCTGCCGAAAATTGTCCTTCAACACCAAGTGTCCTACAATTCATTAAATCTCATTCCAAGTGCAAAGATCACCTTATACATGTGAAGTAGTTCACTAGGTCATTAAATCATCATGATCAACATCATTCTCATCAATTATATGTACAAATACTTCATCAAATACATGACTCCATGGCTGTCCAAAATGAACACAACAATAACTCTTCAAACTCAAAAATTTTCTTCACAAACCCAACACCCATAACATGTACACAAAACTTAACAAAGCTATCTTCAAAAATATGAACTTACCTTATGTTTGGAGCTTGTTAAACCTTGCTTAAACTTCTCAAATTTAGTATCAAACTCTTCCTTGTGATGAGTAGACAAAGTTTCATGAAGGAACCTAAGTGATTTGGGGTTGAAATGAGGGATGGATCAAGCTTGCATGCAAACGCCCATGGAGTTTTTTCTTGGTTCTTCAATTCGGCTGGTTTGGTTGTTTTGGAGAAGATGAATATTTCTGCTGGTTTAGTGGAGTTACAGCTGCCCTATTATGTGTTTATTTTATTCATTAGTGGTCCACTCATAAATTTAATCATATTATAACTTAATTGTTCACTTAATCCCACATTAACCCATGATTTTAGCTATTTACTTTAGGTACCACTAAACTAATTTTTCATTTTATTTTCTAAGTGTAATATTATTTATTTTTAGTGGACATTTAGGTCAAAAGACACTTCGGGATGTCAAATGACCATAATGCCCCTGTTCGGGTGGCATTCCCGATTTTTCGGTAACACCGGATTTTGTCCGTTTTTCGATTTCTCACTTTTCTTTGTACTAATTATTTAATTTTTCTTTGATCTTTCTAATGAGATTTATTCTTCAACAAGGGTCTATTTAAGTCCTAAAAATGTTTTCCAGGGTTCCCCGCAGTCCAGGGCTAGTCAACGGTCCACGCCATGACTTCCCAGTGCGGTCACCCATCGTTAGGTTTCCCGGCTCGTTTAACTTGATCACATTTCTTTGCTATTATTTTTCCTTTGTTTTTCTTGTATTTTCTTTTCTTGTATTTCATTATTTTATGTCTCCTCCCTCATATTGAAGTGTAGTTCTAGGCATCCTAGCTGTCCGGACAACACTGGTCACCGGGACAGCAGAACGCACTACCGAACTTAGGGGTGTTACAGTTTATCATTGAAATCAAATAGATAAAAATAAATCTTGCATGATGCATGTGACCCTAGGTGAAAATTTTTGAATTCAATGGTATAAACTTATGTTTTTCACGCTTCCGCTCCTTCAATCGGTATTAGAGCCACTATATTTGCCATTTAGATTATTGATTATATGATTTAATTGTGTGTTTTTTATCATGGGATGATTTATCCATTGCTGGTTGCAATGGATGTGTGGCGGCATGCTTGAAGAACACCATCTTTGGTGCGCCAATTTTGGCTTCCATGGGTGCCTCAAGGTTTGGCTTTTTAATTTGCAATTGTTGTACAATCTAAAAGCTTATCCTATGTCTAATTAAATTGTTTAATTAGAATTTTAATCACACAATTAAATTTTGATTCAAATCTAAATTTTAAAAGTTGTTTGAATGTGATTCAAATCTGAATTTTTAAAGTTGTTTGAATCATATTTAGATCTATTTTTTTTTTAAAGTTGTTTGAATAATATTTAGATCTAAATTTTTAAAAATGCTTTGAATGTGATTCAAATCTGATTTATAAAAAATTTTTTGAATGTGATTCAAATCTGAATTTTTAAGGTTGTTTGAATGTGATTCAAATATGAATTTTTAAATTTATTTGAATCATATTCAAATCTGGATTTTTAAGTTGAATATGAGATATTCAATTTAATTTAAGTATGTATTTTTATTTAATTGTTAAATAGTGATATGCATGATGGATGATCATGGACTATAAAAGACCAATGTGATTGGATTTATTTCTTTTATGTTTCTTTGGGATTGTAAATTAATTAATTTTGGGCATGTATTATTAAGGTTGTAATAATTTTTGGGTTGTAATTTCATTTATTTAAGTTCTTGTAAATTCGCATTGGTTTGCCAAGGATTACTATGTAATATTGGATTGCAAGAAGTTCAAGGAGGTCAAGAGCATTGGTGGGACCAGCGGGAGGAATTCAAGATCAAGTGTTGATTATGTACTCCTTCAGCAACTGTTGTAACATGAATGAATGAAATGCACCTAGAAATGCCCTGATTCAATTCTTGGTGGCTCAGAATTAAAACCCTTAGAAAGTCCATGATCATACCATATTTATTTATTGTCCATGAATGCATGAGATGTATGTGAATGTATGCAGTATATGATATATGCATGCTAAATGGATAATGTGCAAAGTGAGACCTTAATAGTAATTAGGATGACCATAAAATCTTCCAAACAAATGATTAAGTTGAAAATGCTATAATTAAAGTAATTGTAACATGGGCCCTCCATTGATGCAATTATTTTAAGAAATTTTAAATGCTTGCATAAGATGCAATTAATTTAAGAGATTTTCTTAAGAATAATTGTTAAGCATGAGATGATGTAAATATGTAAATGGTTTGGTGGCCAATATTGGATGTACCTGAGGACATTAAAATTATTTGCATAATTACTGACTTAATGGGATCAACTTAACTAATGCAAGATAAGTCAATAATGGATGTACCTGAGATTTTGAGCATTAGGGGCTAGGTAAAGGATTGAACCTCACATGAGATGTGATGGGCAAGGAGTTGCTCACTTATAGTTTATTGTTATTCCAATAATGAATGTACCTGAGGATGATCAATAGAATTATAAGAATTCAATCACCCATTAGAAATCCATCCAACTAGGATTTCCATTTTCCACTTTGGAAGTGTAGGATTCGCTAAGTTAGTGGAAGGACCAATTTGATTAAAAGACCATAATCATTTTGGTTAATTACATGATACATTTACTAATTAATCTGGTTATTTTCTGCGGTTAATTTTCTGATAATAATGAGCACAGAACAACCACCACCATCTAATATCCTTGAAAGCATACTTGATCGCAATAGGTTGACAAGACCTAATCTCTCTGATTGGCTAAGAAATTTGAAACTTGTCCTAAACCATGAACATATAGGATATGTTCCAGACTCAAATGTTCCTGGTCCCTTACCTCCAGAGGCCACTAAAAAGGAACATGAAGCTTTGGACAAGTGGAAGGAGCATGATATGAGAGCTAAGTGTTTCATGCTTGCTTCCATGAGTAATGAGTTAGAGAAGCAGCATGAAAACATGCAGAGTGCGAGTGAGATCCTTCTTCACCTGCAAGAGTTGTATGGTGAGTGCAGCAGGAATGCTAGGTATGAGATTTCTAGGCAGCTATTTCGCATGAGAATGTCTGAGGGACAGAATGTTGGGGATCATGTCCACAAGATGATTCGGCTAATTGAGCAGCTGGAACATCTTAACTTCAACATGGATTTCCAACTGTAGACGGATTTGATCCTTCAGTCCCTTCCTGAGTCTTTTGGGAATTTTGTGACAAATTTCTATATGACTAAACAGGAATGCACCTTAGCTGGTTTACTCAACATATTGGTTATTGCCCAAAAGAATATGCCGAATAATAAAGGAAAAGAGGTAGCTTTGATTGCATCTTGTTTTGCTAGAAAGTCCAACAAGAAGAAGGGCAATAAGAAAAGGAAATCTCAGATTCCTGGCCCTTCCAAGAAAATAGCTAAACAGAAAGGGAAGACTAAAGCTGATGGAGGCAAAGGAAAGTGTTTCCACTGCCAGAAGGATGGGCACTGGAAAAGGAACTACCCAGAGTTTCTTGTGTCACACCCTACCCCTCCGTAAGGCATAACATGATCCCATAGTATACCTAATGAATTACTAACTTCGTCTACTGATAACCCATTAAATACACTACAAGGGATTTTAAAACTTTTCTTACTTCTTTTTACAGTGGTGAGCACTATTGACAGGTGTTAAAAATTTTTTAACTGAAGTGAAACCAAATAACATATTTGAAGTAATAACAATTTTTGTAAAAATTTTGGCAAAGTGCTATCTGTATTTTGAATAAAATAGTTCTTCAAAAACCTATAAAAAGCATTCAAATATATAATTCCTCAATCCCAAATTCCAATAATTTGTTCAACACAATAAATTTCTCAATATTATCAACTCAGTTCAACAATCAATTTTTCCAGTGTTTCCAAAAAAAAAACAAAAAACTGAGATAAGATAAATTTATCACAATACTTTTACAAGCCAAATAGTTTACAATTTTAGTTTACAACTACTCAAGACCAAGTACAATATATACATACAGTGCAAATACATTACAACAAAAACTACAAAATATGGTATACTCAATATACCCGGTGAAATCTCAAAATGTAGCACAAGCAGCCTACTTTGCTGCTCTATTCGTCTGTCTACCTACGACAACAATGAAAAAGCTATCACTGAGTAAAATTTACTCAGTGGTGCATAATAACAATTTAAAATGCTATATATAAAACTTTTATTGACAATTTACAATTCAAACAATTCACAATTTTTCAAAGCTCATATAACATAAATTTGATCAAACAATTGAATAACACAATGTTGCCAATCAATAACACAATTTGATCAAATAACTGAATAACACATTGTTGCCAATCAATAACACAATTTGATCAAATAACTGAATAACACAGTTTTGCCAATCAATAACACAATTTGATCAAATAACTGAATAACACAAATTTGCCAATTAATAACACAATTTGATCAAATAACTAAATAACACAATTTTGCTAATCAATAACACAATTTGATCAAATAACTGAATAAAACAGTTTTGCCAATCAATAAAACAATTTGATCAAATAACTGAATAACACAGTTTTGCCAATCAATAACACAATTTAGGCCATGACATAAATTTTTCCGAACATGCCGTGTGTACATCACGACAAGGCATACTCACCCCACTAATCAAAATCAATGAGGGAGGAAGCTAGCTAGATAATGAGAACTCATCCACACTCATCTCAGACTGGCAAGTCAAAGAGGGAGGAATATAATCATACTCACCCCATAAATGGAGGAGGAACATAGTAACATTATCATGCCAAGTGTGAATCAAAACAGTTCCAAATCACAATATTTCATACAAACCACAAATCACATTTTATCTCAAAATTTCCATTTGCAAAGTAGGCAACAGAATAATTTTCAAATAATATTCCCAAAGCTAAAACAATAAAAAATTATTCATAACTCATTTCTCCAAATAAATTTTCTAGTAAAAGCAGGGAATATAAAAAGTATTGTGCACAGACCTCTAATATATGCCTCTTGGCCCTGACTCAGTATTCCTTATGCTTCTCAATAATCTTTTCAACTGAAACACACAATTTAAAGTGTTTCAGTGCTCAATGAATTCGTTTCTAACAATAAAATTCAATATTTAAATTTTCTTAGTACTATTCTCTTCAATTCATTTCATTAGTCAAACTATAATGTTGACTCTTGATACACTCTAAGTGAGTCAATTCTAATGTTACCAATATGTCACATTTTATATGTAACACCCCTATTTGCATAGCCTGGTATATTTCACTGTTCCGGTGACTGATGTTGATCTGGACAATTAAGGGGATTAGAATCACACTTAAGATAACTAGAGAAGCCATAAACACAAATAATTAGTAATGTCCAATTAGTTAAGTATAAACAAGAAAAATAGAAGATAAGAAGTTAAACGAGCCGAGAGTCACAGCGATGGGTGACCTTCTCGGGAACGACTGCGAAGTCATTTTAAACTCAAATTTTGAACCGTAAAATGTGACGCCGCGGTCCTTAGGACCCTATGAACACAGTGGAAAATAGAAAATCACAAAAAAGAACTATTAAGCCAGTCAAATAATTAGGTCAGGGAGCCGGAAGAAATATTGGATTATTTGCAAACCGGGATGAACAGGCGAGGGGCAATTTGGTCAATTGACCCCGAGAGCTAACTCCTGACCTAACTGTCAAATAAAATCGAAGAAAAGAAAATTTCGGAGTTGGGAATTAAATTAAAGAATTAATAGAAAAAAGAAAAGAAAAGAAAAGAAAAAGCTAATTACATCGCTTTATGACATCAAAATGATGTCAAAATTAATTATTTTAATTCCCACAAATTTTGACCCATTCAAATACATAAAGTAAGTTTTAAAAGACATAAAAATTAAAAAAGAAAATGGTCTTCTCCTACCTCAAAAAAAAAAAGGCAGCCATGGCTCTCCCAAGTTCCACCATTGACTCCTCCATGAAAGCTTGAATACAAGCTTTTAAATACCCATTTGACCCAACCTTACCCCAAATTCTCCCATAAAAACTTGATTTAATCACTTGAAAAAAAGATTGGTCATCAAAGAAAGAAGAAAAGAAGAAAGAAAATTGGAGAAAAGGGGAGTTAGAAGTTGATACACAAAGGTCAGTGATTTAAGTTGCAAATGAGTTTATTACTTGTGTTTATAACTTAGTTAACTTAGAAAAATGCTTAAAATGAAATAAAAATTTGTTGAGGGATCATGAATGATTTTCAGCCAGCATGTATATGAGAGTGATTTGCATGATTTGAATGGTTTGAATGGGTTTAAGAACTTTAGTTAGTTGAACGGTTAGGATTAAAAGCTTTGAAGGTAGCTAAATGCATGAGGTTAGTGAATTAGGGTTTGGACATTAGGGCTTAGAGACCAAAAATGTCAAAAACTTGTAAATGGTGTCTTTGACCTAATGTGAAGTGAAAAATGGTCATTTGTGACCAAATGAGGTGTGTTCGAAGTGTTGGAATTAAAAGCCAATTCAGATTGGATAAGGTCATGTGCTGGCAGCATGACTAAAATCTCCTTTGAGGGACCAAAAATGAACTTTTATAAGTCCAATGGATATGGGACCAATTGGGAATGAAAATAGGCACTAAATGACACAATTTTCATTTAGGAAGCATGCCCAAAAAGTGACTAAAACCTAGTGAACAAATTGACCAAAGTTGAGAAATCACAGTTTGCCTCTGCACAACCTGACCAAATGAACAGTGTTTGTTCATTTGGTCATAACTCGAGCTAGGCAGGTCAAAATAACCTGAAATTTTACCAGTGGTTAGATGAGATATAGGTCTAAAACTTTCATGAAGAACACAAACCCAAATTATGCCATTAACCAAATCAAATTACTGAGCAAATTTGGGTCACTGAATCTGCAGACTGCAGATTTGCTATTTGAACAGTAAAGTTTCAATGGCTATAACTCTCTCTAGAAAACTCCGATTTAGGTGATTCTTGAACCGATGGAGACATAAGGCATAGTAGAACATTTCATATGAAGAAAGTTAGACCAAATTATGGACCTAACTTGATCAAATTGCTGAACAAATTTGGAATTAATAATCTACCAGAACAAAATTCTGCAGCATGAACAGTAAACGTAATTTGCTTATAACTTGAGCCAAAAAACTCCAATTGGGGTGATTCAAAAAGGAGAATAAACTTAAGACAATAGGAAACATTTTATATGAAGAAAGTTTTGCCAAATTCCAACAGTAAACTGACCAATGAAACAGTACAATTAGGGACACAAAAACTGAAAATTTGGCCATTTTGCTTAAAAGACCTAAGTTTTGAGAAAATGACCAAAACCAACAAGTTTAGTGACCAAAATGTGGTATGTGGGTGAAGTTGGAGTTCCCATACCTATTAAGCCTTAGAAAGTCAACAATTTGACTTGAATAGTGTAGTGAATAGTAACCCGAAACACAAAATTTCGAGAACGTCGAGTTTAGCACGTTAGAGCTAGGTAAAAATAAGGCTAAATTTATTTTTGGATTTATATTAAATTATGGTACTAAAACATTATAAAATTGTGTGTTTTAGTTGAAAAGAATACCGGGAAGGAACCCGAGGAACCGAGTTAAGGCCAAGAGGTGACTCGCTTGAGGTTTGTGCACAACGTATACTTTTTATAATCATCTTTTGCATACTGTTTTGAATAATGTGAAATATTGGATTATGGCATTCTTATGATGTTTGATCTAAATTGTTGAAATGTTATTATGTATATTTGAAATGACAATGTTTAGCAAATTGTTAAGATAAGTTTTGAAACCACAGTATCATGACCATATATTTGAACACCTCACTAGCACGACTAGTGGGGGTAATTAGTTTCGAATTTTGATTCCTTCTCTAGAGAAGTGTTGAGGTGTGCCAGTAGAAGAGGATGTGAATGGATATCCATATATTTGAGCTAGCTAGCCTTGTGATGTGATTTCTCTTTAGCCTCTGGCTATTGAGATTCAATTTGTTTCGAATGACATGATCCAACTGTGGGTTTTATGAAATGTGTTTTGATACTTTGAAATGAACTTGGTTTGCATTAAAATCTCATAATTCATGTTTTGTATTTAATACTCATGTTTAGTCAAATTTTTTTGAATAAATGTGCTTTAAGTTTTGCATAAAGATTATTTTAGTATGTTGTGCACCACTGAGTCCTAGTACTCAGCGATAGCTTCTATTGCTGTCGCAGATACAGAGACTAAAGGAGCAGTGAAATCTTTGAGGTGTGAGGAGCTATCAGCTTAAAGTCATCGGGTATAATTTATACCCTAATTGTAAATATTTCTTTTGATGTATGTATTGCATATAAAAGTATGGACATGTAAATGGGTCTTGAGCAGCTTGTACAAAGTTTGTATGAAGTTTGTAATAACAAAATTTAGTTTGAATTTCCTTTGATATAAATTTTGTAATGATGTATATATATATAAATTATTTTGTCTCTAATGAAATATTAGTGGAACTATTTTATTTAATTTGAATGAAATGTATTGTTAGTATTTTGAGGATTATTGAAATTTGAACTTGAGAAATTGATTGAAATGATTGTGGAGTTGTTGAAATGGATTGAGTTTGATTGTGAAATTGAAGTAGTTGTTGAGAAAATATTTTTAGAAGTTCTTTTTACAGGTATTTGAAAAATTGGTTTCTCAAAATACAGACAGAACTCTGTCAAAATTTTTATAAAATTTGCCGAAAACTAAAATGGACCAAAAATATTAACTAGTTTTAATTTTAACTAAATGTTTTAAATACTTATTAGATAATGCTCACCACTTATCAAAAATAAGAAAATTGTTTTAAAATCCCTTGTAGGGTACTTAATGAGTTATCGGTAGGTGAAGTTCGGTAGTTCATTAGGTACTCTATGGGATCATGTTATACCTTACAGAGGGGTAAGGTGTGACATTATAGCCCTTAAGTGTTGGTATATGTTACCAAGTTCATTTCCAAGTGTATTGCATTTTATTGTAATTTACCGGATTTCGATGTACTATTTTGACCTAGTCGGACGACCTAGTTCCCTCAGTTTTCGAGTTTTGGTGCAAACTACAAACTTGTAGGTCTATGTCTTATTGCACGCGAGGCAAAATTTTAGATCATTCTGAGTTGTGTAGACCAAGATATGGTCAATTTACCAATGCTGGACAGAATGCACTAAAATGGTAGGCTTAGATCATTTTTAGGTCACGTTTGGTTCGGCCAGTTTTGGTACCTGAAATTGTGCAAGCTATTTGGCTTGGTTCTGGCTATTTATGGGCTTTGGTGTCTTCATAAGAATTGTAGATCTATGCCTAAAATATTCATGGTAAAAATTTCAGGTCATTTGAACCTGTTTTGAGTAAGTTTTGGTCAAAACACTAACTGCTGCCCAAATGGTCAATTTTCAGGCTTTCAAGTCACTAATTCGGATTTGGTTAGTTTTCAAGTCACCTTTTAGGCAGAATTTAGGTAAGCTTCCTTCATGAAAGTTGGCACTTTTTGTGCCTAGTTTGACCTCTAATTGGTCTCATACCAATTTAAGCCACACATTTAAGGTTCTAAGCTAAAACATACACTGCCCTGCTACACATTTTTCATCACTTACCAATTACACATTCAATACTTACCAAGCTAACTATTTCATGCCAATTCTAGTTTGTACCATACCATTAACACACTTAACAACACATTTTGGTCATTTTGGACAGCTTGTAACCATTCTCAACATACACATTATAACCCAAAATTTTCCAAGTGCATTTACACAATTTAACCACATGAACATACCTCATTTACATGTCCAAATCCAAATAATTATTCACATACACATGCTGCCACCTTAAGCAATATAGTTCAACAATATTTCATGAACTTAAGTACTTCAATCTTCTTCATGAGGCTGTCACAAGTTTACACATACCCATCAACTTCCATTTTCACTTTTCAAGCTTACAAATCAAACTTTACACATGGAATTCAACTTCAATACAATTAAACATTTAAATCAAAATTCAAACAACCATTTACATGCAAGGACAAGCTATTCATGGTGAGGTTTCATGGCTACCTAAATGTCTCAACTCCAATAATTCATCAAACATAAAAAATTCTTCCATAAATCAACTACCCACAACCTTGGTTACTCTTTTAATGAAACAAGAATTGAAAATACCCACTTACCTCTTTTAGACTTCTTCAAAACCTCACCAAAACTTATCTTTCTTGCTCCAAGTATGCTGCCCAAGGTGTATGGAACAACTTTAGTGAAGGAACTTTAACAAATGGAAGCTTGGATCATGGAGAGAGAAAGCTTGGTTGGGACATCTATGGAGTTTTCATTTGAGAGAGAAATATAATTCGGCAATGTGGTGATTCAAGGTTGAAGATGAGTTTTTGCTGTCCCATTTAGCTTAACTAGGTGTCCCAAATCTGCCTTAGAGGAGCACTAATGTAGTATATTGATTTTTTATTCCAAAATTTCATTATTCCCACATTTACCTCATTTCTTTTTCTATTTATATAATGTATCTCATTTTAATTTTTCATGACATTTTCAAAGTGTAATATCATTTATTTTTAATGGACATTTAGGTTAAAAGGCATCTCGGGGTGTCAATTGACCATAATACCCCTATTCGAGTTGCATTTTGACTTTTTCGGTAACACCAATTTTTATCGTTTTCTCGATTTCTCGTTTTTCTTTGTACTAATTAATTAAATTTTCTTTGATATTTCTAATGAAATTTATACTTCAATAAGTCTTTAATTATGTCTCGAAACTAAATTTCGAGGGTTTCCTGCAATCCTGGGGTTGGCTATTGCCTGCACCGTAACTTCCTCGTGCGGTTACCTATCGCTGCGGTGCTGGCTCATTTTACTTAGTTTCATTTCATTGCTATTATTTTTTCTTTATTTTTCTTGCATTTTCTTTTCTTGTATTTCATTATTTTATGTCTTCTCACTAACAAATAAATGTAGTTCTAGGCATCCTAGCAGTCCGGACCGACACTGGTCACCAGCACTACCGAACATAGGGGTGTTATAATTCTCCCCCCCTTAAAATAAATTTCGTCCTCGAAATTTTACCCAATAGCCATCTTACAATATTCACACGTTTATTTCCTCCTTTCTATATGATTGTATAATTTTTTTCCTCTGAATTTGTGTAAGATTTTTAACTATCTAATATAACATTTACTTTGTTTATACAGCATTAATCTTTTCTTACTATCGTTCTGTCTAATATTTCGATTCATATTCCCTTCTTGAATGACCATTATGGTCGTATTAAAATTACTTATCTAATCATGGGTCCTTTGACCATTCTAATGAACAATCTTACTCACATTCATAACATTTCCTGGTTATATCTGAACCAACTGTTCAAATTTTTACTTTCACAACTCTTTTTATCTGTTAATATTCTATAACTTACTTCCTTTTATACTAAACTATAACCTTTCGATATTCTAACTTTTGAGTTTTAAATCCTTAAGTAGGATTTCCAAACTCATTTCCAACCATAAAATTTTATCCTGACATAACTATACCAATACAGATGCCGTTGGCAACTATTCTCATCTTGGTGTACTATTGAGTAGTATGTAGCTCTACACAATAATCTTAAGTTAGTACTGTAATCTATAGCTTACAGTACAAACATCAAGAATATTGCATAGTTACTACGATACACTCCCATAGATCAAACTTTCCTATCTTTTATCCTTTTTGAATTCACTAATATCCGAAACTTATTCTGATTACAATATCTATTGACAATTACTAACTGTAACATCCTTGACCTCATGTAGAGGAATTCCATTACTATAACTTACTTTTAAGTAACTAATAAATTTTTTTATATGAGGGATAGCAGGAAGGCAAATAATACTGGCACTAACATAAAAGTATGCAGACCCTAGGTCAAACAATACATATATATATTAGTTACTAATTTAGAGAGTACCAGCAACGATGTCAAAAGTGTTAGCCTTTTCCTTCTGTTGTATAGCGTATACTCTAGCTGAAGCATCACCCTGTTCTGGCTAATTCACAGTACTCTGACTTCTAGGTGTACTACCCCTACCTCTACCTCTGCCTCTATTAACTGATGGTGAACTCTTTAGGGTAGAAACTTGGGTTGATCCCTCTGGTGTAGTAAATGATCCAGAACGGCATGGATTTATACAATCCCTAGCAAAATGACCAATCTCTCCACAATTAAAACATGCTCCTATGGCTCTATAACATACCCCACTATGTGGTTTACCACAAGTTTTACAAAGTCGATCCGATAGCGCATTTCTGGGTCTTTGCTGAGTTTGCTGATCCGATCGAGGTGGTTTCTATCCAGAAGATCTATCTCTACCCGATTCACGTGAGCTAGACCCTCCAAAGTGCTTCCTCATTCCTGACCCACTATCAGGAACTTGATTAGCAGTCTTTCTAATTTTCTCTTTTTCTTCTGTACCCTTTTTAACTGTTTCTTCATTCTCAATTCTTTCCAGTTCCAGAGCTTGCGATATTAGCTCTGAGAAATTCTGGTATCGGAACCCCACAACTTGCATCCTTAGACTAGGCCTTAACCCAGTCTTAAAACGTTTACATCTGTCTCTAGGAGTGGTAAGCAGGCTTCCTGCATAATGACTCAATCAAGAGAAGTTTCTCTCATATTTTGCCACTGTTCTGTTCCTTTGTTTCAGGCTTAAGAACTCCTGTAGCTTCTAGTCCATATAGGCATCTGGGACATATTTTTGTCTGAACTCTCTAAGAAAGTCGTCCCATGTCAGCACTAGGGGTTCCACCAAGCTATAGGGAATGGTTTTCCACCAGTCATATGCATCTCCTTGTAGAAGTGAGACTGAGTATTTAAACTTCAGCTCATAGGTGCAGTTCAGTTTCTTGAACACCCTATCCATTCTTTCTAACCATTGTTCTACCTCTAGAGGATCTACTATCCCCTTGAACTCAGTAGCCCCATATTTAATCAGCTTGTCATACTGCCTAGCTGAAGACTGCGATTGTACCACTGGTATCTGTAGTGAGACTTGAGTAGGCATGTTACCAGCCATCTGTTGGAACATCGCACCCATTTGCTGAGCAAATTGAGCAAAGAACTGTGGCATTAAGGGGATTGGTGTAGCTGATCCACTCACATTTTGAAGGGCTAGGGTATCCCCTTGTACCTCAGCCTCCATTGATTGATTGATTGAATAGTCCCCTTTTTCCATAGTGAATTAGAGGATATTACACCTCCTGAACAAATAACACAAGGAGATTTCCTCCAGTTAGTGCATATTTATAATGTAATGTACTATATGTATCAAACAATGACATTGAGCAGTTGTACTATGAATGAAAAATATTCAAATTATAGGTCAAAATAGAATTTAAAAATTTACTCTGATACCACTAAAACATGTCACACCCTACCCCTCCGTAAGGCATAACATGATCCCGTAGTATACCTAATGAATTACCAACTTCATCTACTGATAACCCATTAAATATACTACAAGGGATTTTAAAACTTTTCTTACTTCTTTTTACAGTGGTGAGCACTATTGACAGGTGTTAAATATTTTTTAACTAAAGTGAAACCAAATAACACATTTGAAGTATTAACAATTTTTGTAAAAATTTTGGCAGAGTGCTATCTGTATTTTGAATAAAACAGTTCTTCAAAAACCTATAAAAAGCACTTCAAATATATAATTCCTCAATCCCAAACTCCAATAATTTGTTCAACACAATAAATTTCTTAACATTATCAACTCAATTCAACAATCAATTTTCCAGTGTTTCCAAAAAAAAAAACTGAGATAAGATAAATTTATCACAATATTTTTACAGGCCAAATAGTTTACAATTTTAGTTTACAACTGCTCAAGACCAAGTACAATATATGCATACAGTGCAAATACACTATAATAAAAACTATAAAATATGGTATATTGAAGGAACGGAAGCGTGAAAAACACAAGTTTATACCATTGAATTAAAAATTTTTCACCTAAGGTCACATGCACCATTCAAGATTTATTTTTATCTATTTGATTTCAATGATAAACAACATATTAAAACTCTTTTAATATGTTTTTGGATCTATATTTGCCATTTAAGATTTTAAAATTAATCAGATTAATTTTACAACCCTAGATTAAATCAAGAACGATTACACTAACCTCTTGATGCACTGCAGCGTGTCTGCGCCTTTGAGATTCGTCTTCAGGATACCAGATGTTGTCCCTCTAGCTTGTCCACACCAAGAGCACCTATGGCAGCCCTTGAACAGCTTCTAAAGCCTTTTCTATTAATTAGAAATTCAAGTTCTGCTTTTTAAGAGATTAGAGATGTAAATAGGACACTAGAAACAATTTCTAGCGTTCTTAATTCAAGAGATTGATGGCTAATCTCTTTGAATTGATGAGAGATGAAGAAGAATAGATGAAAACCCTCAAAGTTGCGTGACAAAGGAGAGGAGTGGCTGCTGGTTATTTTTTCTTTTCATAACCACACTTAAATAGCTAGGTTAACACATTAAACCCTTGCCACATGTCACCCTTTGATTAGCTCTAGGTTTAAGTGACCCAATCACATTGTGCCAAGTGTCAAACCTATATTTAATCTTAATTTTAATCATTTTACATGATTAAAAAAAAAACATTTGGCAAGCTTATGTGTAATCCCATGTGTCACCATCTCATGGTGCCACGTGTCACACTGCAAAATGACCAAAATGCCCCTGTGTCTTAATTTTGAGTTCTCAATCCAAAATAATTATTTTTTTTTCTTCTAATTAATTTATATCAAAAATAAATAAATTAATTAATCTCTATTAATTAATTTCTCATTAATTAAATTCATATTTAAACACTTTAAATATAAATTTAACTTATATTATACATCCAATAATCTAAATTTGGTTTCAAGTCATGCTAGGGACTTTGCAAACTAATTGCAAACTAAACCTATTTAATTAATCAATTAAACTCTTTAATTAATTAATTAAATCATATTTAATTAGGTGATAACTTGTGTATGTGTGTGACTTACTAGGCTCATCACTAATTGGCAATGAGACATGATATCAACTCTTAATATCATCAGAACTCTTTCTTACCATAAATGATTTCTCTAAATCATTTTATGAACCTCATAGACCATGGTTAACACCTAGCATAGCATGCCATGGCCACCCAATTAGTAATAAGGTTTACCTTAAATGAACCTATAATCATATGTTACCATGCACTAGAATCTCTCTGTTACAAAATCCCAACTCAAGCTGGAGTCATAGTTTATGTCAAACTCCATTTGTTATGAATATTATGTTCTCTTTTAATTCCAGTTCTTGATTAAAAAGATTTTCTCATCGAAACTCTTTTACGAATAAATCTATTTGTCTGGCAGAACTTGAAACATCAAGAACAATTAAATGAACATAGGATTTTATCTCTATTTACTTAGAGGAACAGATTCCATCTTGATCAACACCTACATCCATATATAACTAGTAGGAGCCAACACATGCCCATATACCCATACACGGTACAAGTATGAAAGTAATATCAAACTCAAACTACCTATATACAAGATAAGCTGTGCTATCTCAGTCTAAAGATTATATGCATCGATATGATTTATGACAAAACATTGACAAGAGTAAACTCCATGTGCTTGTCATAAGTGTCACCTGTTGACCTACTTATCATTTATAAGTGCCTATCATGTTTGTTATATGGCATGAGACTCACCATTCCATATTATTTATATCTCATAAAAAAAACTTCGCAACAAACAAGAATACAATCTTTACGGATAAGTCATGTCCTTATTATGAAGTATCCTCGATTGTGAACCTATTTATGATACTTCGTGCTAGAAATATTGTCACTCATATTCTTAACAACTTAAGAATAATATTTCTAACAAAATATCAATGGACCTTTTCTATTACACATAAATATATTATGTAAACGGAAAAGTGGAAATGCCTTTTATTAATAAAAATATGTACAAGATACATACTAAATGATATGCTCTAGGGCATACTACTAACAATCTCCCACTAGCACTAGAGCCATTCATTACAATATCTTAGACCTATCTTCTCAAGATGTCGGTCTAACTGAGTCTGTGACATAGGCTTAGTGAATGGATCAGCTGAATTTTCAGCTGATGCTATTTTCTGCATGGCTACATCGCCTCGCCCAACTATTTCTCTGATAATGTGATAGCGCCTTTATATGTGTTTGGATTTCTGGTGAGACCTTGGTTCCTTAGCCTGTATGACTGCTCCATTATTGTCACAGTGTAGTGGGCTGGACTCAATGGAAGGAACTACGTAAGTTACATCACGAACTTCTTTATCCAAGCGACTTCCTTTGCGACATCGATGCGACAATATACTCGACCTCAGTAGTGGAATATGCGATGCGTGCTCGCTGTTTGGAACTCTTCCAACTGACTGCACCTCCATTACAAATGAACATATATCCAGAGGTAGACTTTCTATCATCGATATCTGATTGGAAATCAGAATCAGTATAACCATCCAATTGCAAGTCTCCACCTCCATAAATCAAGAATAAATCCTTAGTTCTTCTCAAGTACTTAAGAATATTCTTGTGACTATCGATGTTCCAAACCTGGATTGGATTGATACCTGCTAGTCAAACTAACAGCATATGCGATATCCGGCCTAGTACACAACATTGCATACATTAAACTTCCAATAGTTGAAGCATATGGAATCCTGGCCATCTTATCTCTTTCTTCAGGTGTTTTTGGAGACATCTCTTTAGAAAGATGGATACCATGTCTCACTGGTAACAATCCTCTCTTGGAATCAAGCATGTTAAACCTCTTTAACACCTTTTCCAAGTATAGACTTTGGGATAAACCAATTATTCTTTTCGCTCTATCTCTATAGATGTGAATCCCAAGAATATAGGTTGCCTCCCCTAAGTCTTTCATGGAGAATGTATTTGACAACCATACCTTTATAGTCGTCAACATACCTGTGTCATTACCCATCAACAGTATGTCATCCACATATAAGACAAGGAAAGTGATAGCACTGTCACTAACCTTCTTATATACACATGGCTCATCCTCATTTTTGATAAAACCAAAGGATTTAATGGCTTCATCAAAACGGATGTTCCAACTCCTCGAAGCTTGTTTTAACCCATAAATGAATCGCTTTAGCTTGCATACCTTGGAACCATCTTGGGATTCAAAACCCCTAGGTTGTTCCATGAAAATGTTTTCTTCAATGTATCCATTGAGAAAAGCTGTTTTGACATCCATCTGCCAAATCTCATAATCATAGTATGCAGCTATTGCTAATAAAATCCTAATTGATTTAAGCATGGCAACAGGCGAGAAAGTCTCCTCATAGTCGATTCCTTGCCTTTGGCGAAACCCTTTCGCTACTAGCCTTGCCTTATAGGTCTCTACCTTTCCATCAGAACTAATTTTCTTCTTGAAAACCCATTTGTTCCTTATAGGTACAATACCTTCAGGTGGGTCAACAAGATCCCAAACTTGATTCTTATACATGGAATCAATTTCGGATTTCATAGCATCAATCCATTTTGAAGAGTCTATATCTGATATAGCTTCTTCATAAGTAAGTGGATCATCTCCATGATCTACTTCTTCATGAGTAAACAACTCTTGTTCTTCTTCATGAAGAAAACTATATCTCACTGGTCGATGAGATACCCTGGTTATTCTACGAGGAACAGTTGTAGATGTTTCATCAACGGGTATAGGTTGACTAGATGGATCTATATCCATCTGATCTGTTGGTTGGTCAGAATTCTCCAATTCTAACTCTATTTGCCTTCCTTTGCCTCCTTCTTGAACAAACTGTTGTTCAAGAAATATGGTATCTCTACTTATCACAACCTTTTGTGAAGTAGGCAAATAAAAATAATATCCAAAACTATCTTTTGGATATCCAACAAATCGACCTTTTTCTGATCTGGTCTCCAATTTATCAGTGTTCAGCTTTTTGATATAAGCTGGACAACCCCAAATCTTAACATGCTTAAGACTTGGTTTTCTTCCATGCCATATCTCATAAGGTGTGGAAGAAACAGATTTTGATGGAATCCTATTTAGAATATACAAAGCTGATTCTAATGCAAATCCCCAAAAGAAGATTGGCATATCAGTATAGCTCATCATACTACGTACCATATCCAATAGGGTACGATTTCTCCTTTCAAATACACCATTCAGCTGTGGCATTCCTGGAGGAGTCAGCTGAGAAACAATGCCATGCTCTCTCAAGTATTCATCAAATTCAGTACTCAAATATTCACCTCCACGATCTGATCGAAGAGCTTTAATATTCTTTCCTGTTTGATTTTCTACTTCAGATTTAAATTCTTTGAACTTTTCAAAAGATTCATGTTTGTATTTCATCAAATACAAATACCCAAACCTTGATTTATCATCAGTAAAGGTAATAAAATAATGAAAGCCCCCTCTAGCCATTTCTTTAAACGGACCACATACATCACTATATATTAGTTCCAAAAATTTTTCAGCTCTTAACCCTTGTCCAACAAAGGGTGATCTAGTCATTTTGCCCTGAAGGCAAGATTCACAAGTTGGAGTAGGTTCAGAGCCCAATGAGGATAGAATCCCCATTTTCTCCAATTTTGCAATCCTATCTTCTGCAACATGACATAACCTTAAGTGCCAAATATATTTTGAACTTGAGTTGGTTTTCACCATGGCATTGTATTCATTTAGATTGCTATACTCTGGCCAGTGGAAACACTTTCTTACTGGCAATGGAAACACTTTCCTGTTGGCAATGGAAACACTTTCCTTTGCCTCCATCAGCTTTAGTCTTCCTTTTCTGTTTAGCTATTTTCTTGGAAGGACCAGGAATTTGAGGTTTCTTTTTCTTATTGCCCTTCTTCTTGTTGGACTTTCCAGCAGAAGAAGATGCAACCAAAGCTACCTCTTTTCCTTTATTACCTGGCATATTCTTTTGGGCAATAACCAGCATGTTAAGTAAACCAGCTAAGGTGCATTCCTATTTAGTCATATGAAAATTTGTCACAAAATTCCCAAAAGACTCAGGAAGGGACTGAAGGATCAAATCCGTCTGTAGTTGGAAATCCATGTTGAAGTCAAGATGTTCCAACTGCTCAATCAGCCAAATCATCTTGTGGACATGATCCCCAACATTCTGTCCCTCAGACATCCTCATACGGAATAGCTGTCTAGATATCTCATACCTAGCATTCCTGCTGTGCTCACCATACAACTCTTGTAGGTGAAGGAGGATCTCACTCGCACTCTGCATGTTCTCATGTTGCTTCTGTAACTCATTACTCATAGAAGCAAGCATGTAATACTTAGCTCTCATATCATGCTCCTTCCACTTGTCCAAAGTATCATGTTCCTCTTGTGTGGCCTCTGGAGGTAAGGGACCAGGAACATTTGAATCTAGAACATATCCTATATGTTCAAGGTTCAGGACAAGCTTCAAATTTCTTAGCCAATCAGACAGATTTGGTCCTGTCAACCTATTGTGATCAAGTATGCTTGCAAGGATATTGGATAGTGGTGGTTGTTTTGTGCTCATTTTTATCAGAAAATTAACTGCAGAAAATAACCAGATTAATTAGTAAATGTATCATGTAATTAACCAAAATGATTATGGTCTTTTAATCAAATTGGTCATCTAACTAACTTAGCGAATCCTACACTTCCAAAGTAGGAAACGGAAATCCTAGTTGGATGGATTTCTAGTGGGTGATTGAATTCTTATAATTCTATTGATCATTCTTAGGTACATCCATTATTGGAATTACAATAAACTATAAGTGAGCAACTCCTTGCCCATCACATCTCATGTGAGGTTCAATCCTTTACCTAGGCCCTAATGCTCAAAATCTCAGGTACATCCATTATTGACTTATCTTGCATTAGTTAAGTTGATCCCATTGAGCCAGTAATTATGCAAATAATTTTAATGTCCTCAGGTACATCCAATATTGGCCACCAAACCATTTACATATTTACAACATCTCATGCTTAACAATTATTCTTAAGAAAATCTCTTAAATTAATTGCATCTCATGCAACTATTTAAAATTTCTTAAAATAATTGCCCCAATGGAGGGCCTATGTTATAATTACTTTAATTATAGCATTTCCAACTTAATCATTTGTTTGGAAGATTTTATGGTCATTCTAATTACTATTAAGGTCTCACTTTGCACATTATCCATTTAGCATGCATATATCATATAATTGCATACATTCCCATACATCTCATGCATTCATGGATAAGCAGTAAATATGGTATTATCATGGACTTTCTAAGGGATTCAATTCTGAGCCACCAAGAATTGAATCAGGGCATTCCTAGGTGCATTTCATTCATTCATTTTACAAGAGTTGCTGAAGGAGTACATAATCAACACTTGATTTTGAATTCCTCCCACTGGTCCCACCAATGCTCTTGACCTCCTTGAACTTCTTGCAATCCAATATTACATAGTAATCCTTGGCATACCAAGGCGAATTTACAAGAACTTAAATAAATGAAATTACAACCCAAAAATTATTACAAACTTAATAATACATGCCCAAAATAAATTAAAATAAATTAATTAATTTACAATCCCAAAGAAACATAAAAGAAATAAATCCAATCACATTGGTCTTTTATAGTCCATGATCATCCATCATGCATATCACTATTTAACAATTAAATAAAACATACATACTTAAATTAAATTGAATATCTCATATTCAACTTAAAAATCCAGATTTGAATATGATTCAAATAAATTTAAAAATTCAGATTTGAATCTCAATCAAACAAATTTAAAAATTCAGATTTGAATCACATTCAAACAACTTTAAAAATTCAGATTTGAATCACATTCAAACATTTTTTAAAAAATCCGATTTGAATCACATTCAAACATTTTTAAAAAAATCATATCTGAATTTTATTCAATCAATTTTAAAAAATCAGATTTAAATATGATTCAAACAACTTTAAAAATTCAGATTTGAATCACATTCAAACAACTTTTAAAATTCAGATTTGAATCACATTCAAACAATTTTTAAAATTCTGATTTGAATCATAATTTAATTGTGTGATTAAAATTACTAATTAAACACTTTAATTAGTCAAAGAATAGGCCTTAGACCATACAACAATTGCAGAATTAAAAGCCAAACCTTGAACCACCCATGGTAGCCAAACCATGCGCACCATTGATGGTGTTCTTTTTAAATATGCCGCCACCTTGCTTTGCAACAAGCAATGATCTTTTGATCTCATGATCAAACACACAATTAAATCATATAATTAACAATCTAAATGGCAAATATAGTGGCTCTGATACCAATTAAAGGAACGGAAGCGTGAAAAACACAAGTTTATACCATTGAATTCAAAAATTTTCACCTAGGGTCACATGCACCATTCAAGATTTATTTTTATCTATTTGATTTCAATGATAAACAACATATTAAAACTCTTTTAATATGTTTTTGGATCTGTATTTTCCATTTAAGATTTTAAAATTAATCAGATTAATTTTACAACCCTAGATTAAATCAAGAACGATTACACTAACCTCTTGATGCACTGCAGCGTGTCTGCGCCTTTGAGATTCGTCTTCAGGATACCAGATGTTGTCCCTCTAGCTTGTCCACACCAAGAACACCTATGGCAGCCCTTGAACAGCTTCTAAAGCCTTTTCTATTAATTAGAAATTCAAGTTCTGCTTTTTAAAAGATTAGAGATGTAAACAGGACACTAGAAACAATTTCTAGCGTTCTTAATTCAAGAGATTGATAGCTAATCTCTTTGAATTGATGAGAGATGAAGAAGAATAGATGAAAACCCTCAAAGTGGCGAGACAAAGGAGAGGAGTGGCTGCTGGTTATTTTTTCTTTTCATAACCACACTTAAATAGCTAGGTTAACACATTAAACCCTTGCCACATGTCACCCTTTGATTAGCTCTAGGTTTAAGTGACCCAATCACATTGTGCCAAGTGTCAAACCTATATTTAATCTTGATTTTAATCATTTTACATGATTAAAAAAAAACATTTGGCAAGCTTATGTGTAATCCCATGTGTCACCATCTCATGGTGTCACGTGTCACACTGCAAAATGACCAAAATGCCCCTGTGTCTTAATTTTGAGTTCTCAATCCAAAATAATTATTTTTTTTCTTCTAATTAATTTATATCAAATATAAATTAATTAATTAATCTCTATTAATTAATTTCTCATTAATTAAATTCATATTTAAACACTTTAAATATAAAATTTAACTTATATTATACATCCAATAATCTAGATTTGGTTTCAAGTCATGCTAGGGACTTTGCAAACTAATTGCAAACCAAACCTATTTAATTAATCAATTAAACTCTTTAATTAATTAATTAAATCATATTTAATTAGGTGATAACTTGTGTATGTGTGTGACTTACTAGGCTCATCACTAATTGGCAATGAGACATGATATCAACTCTTAATATCATCAGAACTCTTTCTTACCATAAATGATTTCTCTAAATCATTTTATGAACCTCATAGACCATGGTTAACACCTAGCATAGCATGCCATGGCCACCCAATTAGTAATAAGGTTTACCCTAAATGAACCTATAATCATATGTTACCATGCACTAGAATCTCTCATTACAAAATCCCAACTCAAGCCGGAGTCATGGTTTATGTCAAACTCCATTTGCTATGAATATTATGTTCTCTTTTAATTCCAGTTCTTGATTAAAAGATTTTCTCATCGAAACTCTTTCGAATAAATCTATCTGTCCTGGCCAGGAACTTGAAACATCAAGAACAATTAAATGAACATAGGATTTTATCTCTATTTACTTAGAGGAACAGATTCCATCTTGATCAACACCTACCTCCATATATAACTAGTAGGAGCCAACACATGCCCATATACCCATACACAGTACAAGTATGAAAGCAGTATCAAACTCAAACTACCTATATACAAGATAACTGTGCTATCTCAGGTCTAAAGATTATATGCACTGATATGATTTATGACAAAACATTGACAAGAGTAAACTCCATGTGCTTGTCATAAGTGTCACTGGTTCGGCCTACTTATCATTTATAAGTGCCTATCATGTTTGTTATATGGCATGAGACTCACCATTCCATCTTATTTATATCTCATATAAATAACTTGGGAACAAACATGAATACAATCTTTCTGGATAAGTCATGTCCTTATTATGAAGTATCCTCGATTGTGAACCTATTTATGATACTTCGTGCTAGAAATATTGTCACTCATATTCTTAACAACTTAAGAATAATATTTCTAACAAAATATCAATGAACCTTTTCTATTACACATAAATATATTATGTAAACGGAAAAGTGGAAATGCCTTTTATTAATAAAAATATGTACAAGATACATACTAAATGATATGCTCTAGGGCATACTACTAATAATACTCAATATACCTAGTGAAATCTCAAAATATAGCACAAGCAGCCTACTCTGCTGCTCTATCCGTCTTTCTACCTGTGACAGCAATGAAAAAGCTATCGCTGAGTAAAATTTACTCAGTGGTGCATAATAATAATTTAAAATGCTGTATATAAAAATTTTATTGACAATTTACAATTCAAACAATTCACAATTCACAATTTTTCAAAGCTCATATAACACAAATTTGATCAAACAATTGAATAACACAGTGTTGCCAATCAATAACACAATTTGATCAAATAACTGAAAAATACAGTGTCGCCAATCAATAACACAATTTGATCAAATAACTGAATAACACAGTTTTGCTAATCAATAACACAATTTGATTAAATAATTGAATAACACAGTTTTGTCAATCAATTTTGATCAAATAACTGAATAACACAGTTTTGTCAATCAATAGCACAATTTGATCAAATAACTGAATAACATAGTTTTGCCAATCAATAACACAATTTAGGCCATGACACAAATTTTTCCAAACACGTCATGTGTACATCACGATAAGGCACACTCACCCCACTAATCAAAGTCAATAAGGGAGGAAGCTAGCTAGATAATGAGAACTCATCCACACTCACCTCAGACTGGCAAGTCAAAGAGAGAGGAATATAATCACACTCACCCCATAAATGGAGGAGGAACATAATAACATTGTCATGCCAAGTGTGAATCAAAACAATTCCAAATCACAATATTTCATACAAACCACAAATCACATTTTATCTCAAAATTTCCATTTGCAAAGTAGGCAACACAATAATTTCCAAATAGTATTGTAACGCCCCTAAGTTCGATGAGTGTTTCTCTTGCTTTGGTGACGATGTTGTCTGCATGACTAGGATGCCTAGAACTGCACTTAGATATCGATAAGGAGACATAAAATAATGAAATACAAGAAAAAAAAAGAAAAAATAATAGCAATGAAATGTAACCAAGTTAAACGAGCCGAGAACCCTAGCGATGGGTGACCGAACCGGGAAGTCACAGCATGGACCGTTAACTAGCCCTGGACTGCGGGGAATCCTGGAAATTATTTTTTAGGAGTTAAATAGACCCCTATTGAAGTATAAATACCATTAGAAATATAAACAAAAAATTAATTAATTAGTACAAAGAAAAGTGAGAAAGCGAAAAATGGACAAAACCCGATGTTACCAAAAAATCAGGAATGCAACCAGAACAGGGGCATTGTGGTCATTTGACACTCCGAGTTGTCTTTTGACCTAAATGTCCATTAAAAATAAATTATATTATACTTGGAAAATGTCATGAAAAATTAAATTAGTAGTACCTAATGTAAATAGCAAAAATGGGAAGCTTAATGTGGGAAAATGAAACCTATGAATAAACTAATATTTATTTTAAGCTTAGTGCTCCACTCACCCATCTAAGTGGACCACTAACTCATCATCTTGGGCAGAATACACATCTTCATCTTCAACCTTAGAACCAGCCGAAATTTGCTCCTAACAAACCTCCATTGCCGCATGACTT
The DNA here is from genome assembly GCF_030052815.1 of Hevea brasiliensis. Classification (NCBI taxonomy): domain Eukaryota; kingdom Viridiplantae; phylum Streptophyta; class Magnoliopsida; order Malpighiales; family Euphorbiaceae; genus Hevea; species Hevea brasiliensis. Next base: position 38,430,105 of record NC_079493.1, read on the forward strand.
GGAAGCTCCATGCATGTGAGATTCAAGCTCCTTTCTTAGCACTTTCCTTCATTAAAGATTGTCCATACACCTTGGGTAGTAGATAGGCAACAAGAAGACCAAGTTTTGGAGAGATTTTGAAGAGTTTCCAAAGTGGAAAGTTTGTGTTTTTGGTTATTGCTTCATTAAAGTTAGTAAGAATGTTATGGGTACTTGAATTATGGAGAGATTTTTGAGGTTTGATGTTTAAAGGGGGATGTGTATTTTTGGCAGCCATGAAAACTCTTTGAGGACAGTTTATTCTTGCTTGTAAATGGTAGATTAAAGGGTTGATTATGTGTTTATTTGTGTAGGAATAAATTGGGTGATGTATACTAAGTATATTGTGAATGTATACTTGAATTTGGAAGCTTGGACATTAATGGAGTGTGATATATGAATCGGCAGCTTTAATGGTGAACCATAAAAATGTTATTTCATGTTTGGTTTATGGAATATTAATTTTGAATTGTGGTACTTGTTATGGCAGCTTGTGTATATGTATGATGGTGTGAAGTTGGACATGTAAATGAGCTTGGTTAGGTGATTGAATTGTTATAATTTGAGCTTGAAAAATTCTGTACTATATGGTGCATATTGAGTGTCATTATAAGCTGCCAAAATGACCAACAATGTGTTGTGAAATGTGTTTGTGTTATGGTACAAAACAGAAATTGCATGACTGTGCAACTTGGTAGGTGTTAAATGTATCTTCGATTGAGTGATGGACAATGTGCAATAGGGCAGTGTGTAAATTAGCTTAGAACCTTAAGAGTGTGCTCCAATTGGTATGAAACCAATTGGAGGTGAAACTAGGCACAAAAAGTGCCAACTTTCATGAAGGAAGCTTACCAAAATTATGCTTGTAAGGTAACTTGAAAAATGACCAAATCCGGATTAGTGCAATTAAGGCCTGAAAATTGACTATTTGGGCAGCAGTTAGTTTTTGGGCCATAACTCACTCAAAACAGGTCCAATTGACCTGAAATTTTGACCATAAAGAGTTAAGACCTATATCTACAAGTCTTATGAAGACACCAAAGCCCAGAAATTATCATAAGCAAGTCAAAAAGCTTGTACAAGTTCAGGTCCAAAAACTAGCCGAACCTAAATTGACCTAAAATGACCTAAAGTGACCAATTTTGATGCACTTTGACCAGCAATAGTAAAATGACCATAACTTGGTCTAGTAAACTCAGAATGACCTGAAATTTTGCCCCATGTGCAATAAGACATAGATCTACAAGTTTATAGTTTCGACTGAAACCCGAAAATTGAGGAAACTAGGTCGTCTGGCTAGGTCAAACTAATATCCCGGAATCCAGCAAATTGTAATAAAACGCAATATACATGGAAATGAATTGGGTAACATGTACCAACCCTAAAAGGCTACAAATGTGACATATTAGTAACATTAAAACCTAATTTACCTAGAATGGATCGAGGGTCGACATATTAGGTTGACGAAGCAAATAATAGAATTCAATGCATTAATTATCAAGCATTATCATTAGAGACTGTTTAAATGAGTACTGAAACACTTCAAATTGTGTTTCTCAGTTAGCAAAGACTCAGGGAAAGGGAAGGAAACACTGAGTCAAGGCTAAGAGATAGTTATCAGAGGTTTGTGCACAATAGTTATTTCTTTTGAATTTTTTAATTGAAATAAATTATGATTAATTGTATGTTATTGTTTTAAATTGTGTTTGTGCACAATAATTTTGATTTCTTATTTTCTACTAAAAAATTTATTTGAACATTATATTTTTAAATTGTGTCTGTATACAATACTTTTATATTCATTACTTTTACTAGCAAATTTATTTGGAGAAATGAGTTATGAATAATTTTTTATTGTTTTGGCTTTGAGAATCTTATTTGGAAATTATTGTGTTGCCTACATTGTAAATGGAAATTTTGAGATAAAATATAATTTGTGGTTTGTATGAAATATTTAAATATTGTGATTTGGAATTGTTTTGATTCACACTTGGCATGACACTGTTACCATGTTCCTCCTCCATTTATGGGTTGAGTGTGATTATATTCCTCCCTCTTTGACTTATCGATGCAGGGTGAGTGTGATTATTTTCCTCCCTCTCTGGTTTACCAGTTGAGGTTGTAGATCGGATGAGTACTCATTAGCTAGCTAGCCACCTCCCTCATTGATTTCGATTAGTGGGGTTGTAGATTGCTTTATCGTGGTGTACAATGCGGCATTGATCAAAAATTTGTGTCATGGCTTAAGTTGTGTATGAATTGGCAACACTGTGTTCTTAAATTATTTGACTAAATTGTTTTATTATGAGCTTTGATAATTTGTAAAATGGAGCTTAAATTCTTATTGACATTCACTGTCTTTTGAATTTAACCATGTTTTGACTATTGAGATTTATTGTGATATTGTGGAATGGAGTTCAAATTCTTTATGATATTCATTGTCTTGAATTTAACTATGGTTTAAGTATCCACTATTTATATGACTTATGATTTGTGATTTAAAGTTGTATTTGGTTAATGTTGTGCACCACTGAGACATTGTCTCAGCGATAGCTTTTCATTGCTATCGCAGGTAGACAGACGAGGCGTGATCAGGCTGCTAGTGCATTCAGCGAGAGATCACCGGGTATATTGAATATACCATATTTTGCATTTTGTATTGTAATGTATGTTCACTGTATGTATATAGTGTTCTTGGTTTTGAGCAGTTGTAATTTAATATTGTACATTGAAGTTGTAAAATAAATTATGAGTTATTTTAACTTGTAAAATTCGTACTATATTTCTTTTATCTCAGCCCTTGGAAATATTGAAAAATTATTGTGGATTTGAGTTGAGAAATATGTTTGAAGTGCTTTTTACAGGTTTTTTTTAAGAACTGTTTTATTCAAAATACAGAGGCTACTCCGCTAAAATTTTTATAGAAATTACCAATAATTCAAATGTATTAGCTGTTTCACTTCAGTTCAAAAAATTTTTAACACTTGTAAATAATGCTCACCACTGTAAAAAGAAGTAAGAAAAGTTTTAAAATCCCTTATAGTGTATTTAATGGGTTATCAGTAGACGAAGTTGGTAATTCATTAGGTATACTACGGGATCATGTTATGCCTTACAGAGGGGTAGGGTGTGACATGTTTTAGTGGTATCAGAGCTAGTTTTTAAATTCTGTTTTCACCTGTAACTTAATATTCTTTCTTCATAGTGCAACTGCTCAATATCATTGCTTGATACATACAGTACATTACATTATAAATATGCACTAACGGGAGGAAATCTCCTTGTGTTATTTATTCAGGAGGTCTAAGATCCTCACATTGACTATGGAAGAGGGTGATCGTTCAATTGATCAATCTATAGAGGCTGAGGTACAAAGGGATGCCCCAGCTCTACACAATGTCAGTGGTTCAGCAGCACCAGCCCCCGCAGTACCACAATTTTCTGCTCAGTTTGCTCAGCAGATGACTGCAATGTTCCAACAAATGGCTGGTAATGTGCCTACTCAAGTCCCATTACAGACACTAGTGGTACAACCACAGTCTTCTGCTAGACAGTATGACAAATTGATGAAATATGGGGCTACAGAGTTCAAGGGGACAGTAGATCCTCTAGAGGCAGAACAGTGGTTAGAGAGGATGGATAAGGTATTCAAGAAACTGCACTGCACAAAGGAGCTCAGATTTGAATATTCAGTATCTTTGCTACAGGGGGATGCTTATGATTGGTGAAAAACCATTCCCCACAGTCTGGTAGAACCTGTAGTGCTAACATGGAATGACTTTCTCGAGGAATTCAGACAAAAATATGTCCTTGATGCTTATGTAGACCGTGGTCGCAAGAGTTCCTAAGTCTGAAACAGGGGAGTAGATCAGTGGCTGAATATGAAAGGGAATTTTCCCGCCTAAGCCATTATGCAGTAAGTCTACTTTCTACCAGCAGGGAGAGATGCAATAGGTTTGAAATCGGCTTGAAGCCCAGTATCAGATTACAAGTGGTCGGATTCAAACACACTAACTTCTCTGAACTTATTTCTCAAGCCCTAGAGTTAGAAAGAATTGAATCTGAAGCAGCTCTTGAGAAAAAGAAATCAGAGAAGATAGAGAAAGAGGGAAAATCAGTAGAACAGAGTTCTAGTAGTCCTACTGGAAAGAGGAAGAACCATGGGGGACACAGTAGAGGTGGCAAGAAGTCTGGTAGGGGAAGATATTCAGGACAGAAACCTCCTCTATCTGGTCAGTAGAGTACCAGAGGTTCCTACCCTCCCCACCAATGTGAAACTTATAGAAGATATCATGGTGGGATATGTTAAAAGGCTATTGGAGCCTGTTGTAACTGTGGAGGCACAGGACACTTTGCCAAGGACTGCACCAGTACTCGCAGAGTTGGACCACCTCCTACTACTGCAGAAAGGGATGGCCAGAGTATCACGTAAGTTCACAACCACCCAGCAGAGGTAGAGGCAGGGGTAGAGGTAGCCCAGCAGGCAGCCAAGGCACAGTGAAACAATCAGAACAAGACAGTGCTCTAGTCAGAGTCTATGCAATGAGACAGAGAGAGGAGGCCGAGACATCTGATGTTGTGGCTGGTACCTTCTCAACTTTTAATCAAGATGTGTTTGTGTTATTTGATCCAGGTTCTATCCATTCTTATGTGAGTGCTAGCATCATTGATTGCATTGCTGTTCCATGTACAAAAATGGACTTTGAGGTGCTAGTAACAAGTCCGCTAGGATAGGAGGTCCGGGTTAATAGAATATATAGGGATTGTCCTTTAGTGATCCAAGGACACACTTTCTATCTGATTTCATTGAAATGCCCTTCAGAGATTATGATATCATCTTGGGCATGGATTGGTTAGCCAGGCATCATGCCATAATTGACTGTAGGCTGAAGACAGTCACTTTTGGTCTCCCTTAGTACAGTGATGTGGTAATACATGGCGAGAGGCAGCTATTGCCATCAAACATTATTTCGGTTGCACTAGCCAGAAAAATGATCAGAAAGGGGTGTGAAGCATACTTGGCACATGTGGTAGACACCTAAGTAGGGAGTCCAGCATTGAGGGACATCCCTACAGTATATGACTTTCCAGGTGTTTCCTAATGAATTGCCAGGATTACCTCCGAAAAGAGAAGTGCAGTTTGAAATTAATGTTCTGCCTAGTGTGGATCCAATCTCCATAACGTCGTATAGAATGGCACCAGCAGAGTTGAAGGAGTTGAAGGTACAATTGCAAGAACTACTTGAAAAGGGCTTCATTCGCCCTAGTGTGTCACCGTGGGGAGCGCCAGTATTGTTTATTAAGAAGAAGGATGGTACTCTTCGCTTATGTATTGACTACCGGTAGTTGAATAAGGTGACAATAAAGAACAGATATCCATTGCCACGCATTGATGATCTGTTTGATCAGTTGAAGGGTGCAGCTATATTCTCCAAAATTTATTTGCGATCTGCTTATTATCAGTTGAAGGTGCAAGAGCAGAGTATTCCAAAAACTACTTTCAGAACTCGGTATGGCCACTATGAGTTTCTAGTAATGCCATTCGGGTTAACAAATGCTCCAGCTGCTTTTACGGATCTGATGAACACTATCTTCAGACCATATCTCGACCAATTTGTGGTGGTGTTTATTGATGACATTTTGATATATTCGAGGAATGCAGAGGAGCATGACAGACATCTGCGAAATTGTACTGAAGACTTTAAGGGAGAAACAGCTATACGCCAAATTGTCGAAGCGTGTCACACCCTACCCCTCTGTAAGGAATAACATGATCCCGTAGTATACCTAATGAATTACCAACTCCGTCTACTGATAACCCATTAAATACACTACAAGGGATTTTAAAAACTTTTCTTATTTATTTTACAGTGGTGAGCACTATTTACAGGTATTAAAAACTTTGGTGAACTGAAGTGAAACAATTAACTCATTTGATTTATTTGGAATTTCTGTAAAAATTTTGGCAGAGTGCCATCTGTATTTTGGACAAAACAGTTCTTCAGAAAACCTGTAAAAAGCACTTCAATAATTTTCCAAATCTCAACTCCAATACATTTCTCAACACAACAATTTATCAACTCAATTCCATAGAAATTTTTCAAAGTCTGAGATAAGGAAATATAATACAATTTTTACAAGTCAAATAACTCATAATTAATTTACAACTTCAAGGTACAATTTGAATTTACAACTGCTCAAAACCAAAAACAAAATATACATACAGTGAATATACATTACAGTACAAAATGCCAAATGTGGTATACTCACTATACCCAAAAATCTCTCGCTGGCGGTACTAGCAGCCTAGTCTGCTGCCCTGTCGGTCTGTCTACCTGCGACAGCAATAAAAAGCTATCGCTGAGACAATGTCTCAGTGGTGCACAACATTTAACCAAAACAATTTAAATCACAATTCATAAGTCATGTAAATAGTGGATACTTAAAACCATAGTTAATTTCAAGACAATAATTGTCAAACAGAATTTAAACTCCATTTCTCAATATCACAATAATTTCAATAAGCCAGATCATGGTTGAATTCAAAAGACAGTATATATCAATAAGAGTTTAAATCCATTTCACAATCTCACAATACATATCAATAAATCACACACAGCTTAATCATGATCCATAGTTCAATTCGTCCCAAAAGCCGATGGCTAATGAGGTATTCAATTCGTCCCAAAAGTCGATGACTAATGAGGAATAACATAGCTAGCTAGCAAAAATATGAGTACTCATCCAATTCGTCCTCAACAGGCACACACCTCAACACTTCAGCCAGAGAGGGAATTCAATTCGTCCCACTAGACAAGCTAATGAGGAATACAATCAATAGACATGATAGCTGTGGTTTCAAACCATTTCCAATGCTTTTAAATCAATAAGTATCCATTAATGTCATTCAAACAATTTCTCACAGTTTCAAATCATTTACAATGCTTTTCAAGCAATAAATATCCATTCAAATACATTTCCACAATTTAAAACAATAATATACAAATAGTCAATATTTATTTCAATTGAAAATAATTCAAAAGAAATAGTTGTTGTGCACAAACCTCTGATATTTGTCTCCTGGTCTTGACTCAGTATTTCTTTCCCTTTTTCTGAGTCCTTGTTAACTGAGAAACACAATTTGAAGTGTTTCAGTACTACATTAAACTGTCTCTAACGATAATGTTCGATAAGTAATTCACTGAACTCAATTATTCACTGAATACCTTTATTTGCTTAATCACCTAATATACCGACCCTCGATGCGTTTTAGGTAAATTAGGTTTTGGTGTCCTTTATATGTCACATTCGATAGGATTTTAGGGTTGGTACGTGTTACCAAACTCAATTCTATGTATATTGCGTTTTCTTGCATTTCATTGCAAATTACTGGATTTCGGGACATTAGTTTGACCTAGCCGGACGATCTAGTTCCCTCGGTTTTCGGGTTTCGGTCAAAACTAAAAACTTATAGATCTATGTATTATTGCACGCGGGGCAAAATTTCAGGTCAATCCGGGTTAAGTAGACCAAGTTATGATCATTACACTATTGCTGGTCAAATGGCATCAAATTAGGTCAATTTTAGGTCAACTTTGGTTCGGCCAGTTTTTGGACCCGAACTTGTGCAAGCTTTTTGACTTGCTTCTGGTCATTTCTGGGTTTTGGTGTCTTCATAAGACTTGTAGGTATGGGTCTTAACTATTCATGGTTAAAATTTCAGGTCAATTGGATGTGTTTTGAGTGAGTTATGGCCTAAACACTCACTGCTGCCCAATTGGTCATTTTTCAGGTCCTAATTGTACCTAATCCGAATTGGTCATTTTCTTGGGTCACCTTGCAAGCAGAATTTTGGTATGCTTTCTCAATGAAAGTTGGCACATTTTGTGCCTAGTTCCACCTCCAATTGGTCTCATACCAATTGAGGTTACACATTTAAACTTATTGGCTAAAATGTACACTGCCCTTAGTTACCTTGCTTAAACACACATCAATCACACACTTACCTTGCAATATGTTTACTTCCCTACCAAATCTGTTTTGGTACATTACCAAAAACATATTCCACTTTACATTAACATCACTTTGGGCAGATTACAATTATCCTCAACACACCAAATATAATTCTAATTTCCAAAGTCCAAATACAATTACACATACACATAAACATTACTAGTTTTTACATACACTTTACACAACAATTTCATATACATATCCATCTATCCTTAATGCCACAATTCTGCCCATATCTTCATGAACACATATAATTATCCAAGAGTTCCAAAGCTGCCGAAAATGTTCTTCAACACCAAAGTGTCCTACAATTCATCAATTCCCATCCAAGTGCAAAAATCACCATACACATATGAAGTAATTCACTAGGTTATTAAATCACCATAACCAACATCTTTTCCCATCAAATATATGCACAATTATCTCATCAAATACATGACTACATGGCTGTCCAAAATGAACACAACAATAACTCTTCAAACTCAAAAATTTTCTTCACAAATCCAACACCCATAACATGCACACAAAATTTAACAAAGCCATCTTCAAAAATGCTAACTTACCTTATGGTTGGAGCTTGTTAAACCTTGCTTAAACTTCTCAAATCTGGTATCAAACTCTTCCTTGTGATGTGTAGACAATTTTTCATGAAGCTATCTAAGTGTTTAGAGGTGAAATGAGGGAGTGGATGAAGGTTGCATGAACACGCCCATGGAGGTTTCCTCTCATCCTTCAATTCGGCAACTTTGATACAATGAAGAGGATGAACATTCTAATGGGTATAGTGGACTTACATCAGCATTTTTATGTTTAATTAAATCCCTAGTGGTCCACTAACTAAGTTTAAATCATATAATAAGCTTAATTTCCCTTTATTCCACATTAACCCCTTAATTTCTACTATTTACTTTAGGTACCACCAAATAAATTTTTCATTTCATTTTCTAAGTGTAATATTATTTATTTTTAATGGACATTTAGGTCAAAAGACACTTTGGGATGTCAAATGACCATAATGCCCCTGTTCGGGTTGCATTCCCGATTTTTCAGTAACACCGGGTTTTGTCTGTTTTTCGATTTCTCACTTTCCTTTGTACTAATTATTTAATTTTTCTTTGATCTTTATAATGATATTTATTCTTCTATAAGGGTCTATTTAAGTCCTAAAAATGTTTTCCAGGGTTCCCCGCAGTCCAGGGCTAGTCAACGGTCCACGCCGTGACTTCCCGGTGCGGTCACCCATCGTTAGGTTTCCCGGCTCGCTTAACTTGATTACCTTTCTTTGCTATTATTTTTCCTTTGTTTTTCTTGTATTTTCTTTTCTTGTATTTCATTATTTTATGTCTCCTCACTCATGTCAAAGTGTAGTTCTAGGCATCCTAGCTGTCCGGACAACACTGGTCACCGGGGCAGCAGAACGCACTACCGAACTTTGGGGTGTTACAATTCTCTCCCCCTTAAAATAAACTTCGTCTCGAAATTTTACCTGGCATTAGTCTCTGAACAGCTGTGGGTGCTGTCTCCTCATACCCTCTTCACGTTCCCAAGTAGCTTCCTGGCCTGAATGATAGTTCCACAGCACTTTAACTAGATGTATCTGTTTGTTCCTCAGCTGCTTCACCTCATAAGCCAGAATTTTTATGGGTTCTTCCTCATATGATAGGTCTGGATTTATTTCAATCTCTTCAACTGATAGTACATGAGATGGGTCTGATCTGTACCTCCTTAACATGGACACATGGAAGACATTGTGTATCCTTGCTAACTTTGGAGGTAATGCCAACCGATATGCCAAAGGACCCACTCTTTCCAGAACTTCATATGGTCCGATGAAACGAGGACTCAGTTTCCCCTTTCTGCCAAATCTCATAATCCTCTTCCACGGAGAAAGTTTGAGGAATACCTTATCACCCACTGCATATTCAATATCTCTTCTTTTCAAATCAACATAGGACTTCTGACGGTCTGATGCAGCCTTGAGTCTATCTCTAATCAATCTGATCTTTTCCTCTGTCTGCTGGACAATTTCTGGCCCAATCATCTTCCTTTCACCTACCTCATCCCAACATAGGGGAGTTCTGCACTTCCTGCCATACAATGCTTCATATGGAGGCATCCCAATGCTTGATTGGTAGCTGTTGTTATAAGCAAACTCAATCAAAGGCAAGTGTGTATCCCAACTACCTTCAAATTCAATCACACAAGCCCATAGCATATCCTCCAATATCTGAATAACCCTTTCAGACTGGCCATCTGTCTGTGGGTGGAATGCTGTGCTGAAGTTCAATCTAGTTCCTAGGGCTCTCTGAAGACTACCCCAGAATCTAGAAGTGAACACAGGATCTCTCGGACACAATTGATACTGGCACTCCATGCAATTTTACAATCTCATATATGTACAATCTGGCCAATCTTTCTAGGCTATAATCCATCCGAACTGGCAAAAAGTGAGCAGACTTGGTCAATCTGTCAACTATGACCCATACTGCATCATGACTACTCTGTGTCCTTGGAAGTCCTATAACAAAATCCATAGTTATTCGTTCCCATTTCCACTTTGGTACTGACAAAGGATGTAACAAACCAGCTGAAACTTGATGTTCTGCCTTTACTTGCTGACAAGTTAGGCATTTGGAAACGAATTCAGCTATATCTCTTTTCATGCCCATCCACCAGTAATGCTCTTTCAGCCCTCTGTACATTTTAGTTCCACCAGGGTGCATAGCAATTGGAGACTCATGTGCTTCCTTCATAATGATTTGTCTCAATTCCACATCACTAGGAATGCACACTCTGCCCTGATGTAGCAATAAACCATCATCTCTCATAGAGAATTCAGGTTTCTTGCCCTGCTGGACTTCTTTCAGTAGCTTCTGATACTTTTCATCACTCTGAGCAGCCATTTTGATCTGATCAATCAACACTGGCTGTACATGCCAAGCAACTACTGTCTGTCCCTCATCATCAATCTCTAAACTGGCATGCTGTGCTTTCAACTCATATACCATGGACATGGAAGAAACTCTAAGACTTGCCATAGTCTTGCGACTTAAGGCGTCAGCCACTACATTTGCTTTCCCTGGCTGATAGTCTATTAAGCAATCATAATCTTTAATGAGTTCTAACCATCTCCTCTGCCTCAAATTTAATTCCTTCTGCGTGCCCAAATACTTCAAGCTCTTGTGATCTGTGTAAATATAGCATTTCTCCCCATACAAATAGTGTCTCCAGATCTTCAGAGCAAAACAATAGCTGCTAACTCCAGATCATGTCTTGGGTAGTTCCTCTCATGCGGTTTCAGCTGGCGTGATGCATAAGCAATGACATTTCAATCTTGCATCAGTAACAGCCTAGCCCATTGTGACAAGCATCACTATAAACTGTATATTCTTTACCCGGAGTAGGTAAAGTGATAACTGGAGCTTCAGTCAAACACCTCTTCAACTCATCAAAACTTTGCTGACATTTATCTGTCCACTGAAATTTTACATCTTTCCGAAGCAGTTTGGTCAGTGGAGAAGATAACATAGAAAATCCCTTCACAAACCGACGGTAATATCCAGCTAGACCCAGAAAACTGCGAATTTCTGTGATGTTCCTGGGCGGCTTCCAATTAAGGATAGCTTCTACCTTGATCCCTTCAGCTGACACAACATGTCCCAAAAAGGAGATTTCTTTCAGCCAAAATTAACATTTCGACAATTTGGCGTATAGTTGTTTCTCCCTTAAGGTCTGCAGTACAATCCGCAGATGTCTGTCATGCTCCTCTGCATTCCTTGAATATATCAAAATGTCATCAATAAACACCACCACAAATTGATCAAGATATGGTCTGAAGATAGTGTTCATCATATCCATAAAAGCAGCTGGAGCATTTGTTAACCCGAATGGCATTACTAGAAACTCATAGTGGCCATATCGAGTTTTGAAAGTAGTTTTTGGAATACTTTGCTCTTGCACCTTCAACTGATAATAACCAGATCGCAAATCAATTTTGGAGAATACAGCTGCACCCTTCAACTGATCAAACAGATCATCAATGCGAGGCAATGGATATCTATTCTTTATTGTCACCTTATTCAACTGTCGATAGTCAATGCATAAACGGAGAGTACCATCCTTCTTCTTAACAAACAACACTGGTGCTCCCCAAGGTGACACACTAGGGCGGATGAAGCCCTTTTCAAGTAGTTCTTGCAATTGTATCTTCAACTCCTTCAACTCTGCTGGCGCCATTCTGTATGGCGTTATGGAGATTGGATCCACACTAGGCATAACATTAATTTCAAACTGTACTTCTCTTTTCGGAGGTAATCTTGGCAATTCATCAGGAAACACATCTGGAAAGTCATGTACTGTAGGGATGTCCTTCAACGCTGGACTCCCCACTTGGGTGTCTACCACATGTGCCAAGTAGGCTTCACACCCCTTTCTGATCATTTTTCTGGCTAGTGCAAATTAAATGATGTTTGATGGCAATAATCGCTTTCCCATGTATTACCACATCATCAGATCGAGGAAGGCCAAAAGTGACTGTCTTTAGCCTACAGTCAATCATGGCATGATGCCTAGCTAACCAATCCATGCCCAAGATGATATCATAATCTCTGAAGGGCATTTCAATGAGATCAGACAGAAAAGTGTGTCCTTGGATCACCAAAGGACAATCTCTATACATTCTATTAACCCTGACTTCCTGTCCTAGTGGACTCGTTACTAGCACCTCAAAGTCCATTTTTGTACATGGAACAGCAATGCAATCAATGATGCTAGCACTCACATAAGAATGGGTAGAGCCCGGATCAAATAACACAAACACATTTTGGTTAAAAGTTGAGAAGGTACCAGCCACAACATCAGATGTCTCTGCCTCTTCCCTCTGTCTCATAGCATAGACTCTGACTGGAGCACTATCTTGCTCTGAATGTTTTACTGTGCCTTGGCTGCCTGCTGGGTTACCTCTACCTCTGCTGGGTGGTTGTGAACTTCTAGTGACAGGGCTCTGAACTGACCCTTCTGCAGTAGTAGGAGGTGGTCCAACTCTGCGACTACTGGTGCAGTCCTTGGCAAAGTGTCCTATGCCTCCACAGTTATAACAGGCTCCAATAGCCTTATAGCATATTCCACCATAATTCTTTCCACAAGTTTCACATTGGCAGGGAGGGTAGGAACCTGCACTCACGACTGTGACGGATAGGGAGGTCTCTGTCACGAATATCTTCCCTACTGCATTTCTTGCCACCTCTGCCATGTCCCCCATAGTTCTTCCTCTTCCCAATATTACCACTGGAACTCTGTTCTACTGATTTTCCCTCTTTCTCTGTCTTCTCTGATCTCTTTTTCTCAGGGGCAGTCTCAAACTCAATTCTTTCCAACTCTAGGGCTTGAGAAACAAGTTCAGAGAAGTTAGTGTGTTTGAAGCCGATCACTTGTACTCTGATACTGGGCTTGAAGCCAGTTTCAAACCTCTTGCATCTTTCCCTGCTGGTAGAGAGTAGACTCACTGCATAGTGGCTAAGGCGGGAAAATTCTCTTTCATACTCAGCCACTGATCTGTTCCCCTGTTTCAGACTTAAGAATTCTTGTAGCTTCTGGTCTACATAAGCATCAGGGACATATTTCTGCCTGAATTCCCTGAGAAAGTCATTCCATGTTAGCACTGCAGGTTCCACCAGACTGTGGGGAATGGTTTTCCACAAGTCATAAGCATCCCCCTGTAGTAAGGACACTGAGTATTCAAATCTAAGCTCTTCTGTACAATATAGCTTCTTGAACACCCTATCCATCCTCTCTAACCATTGTTCAGCTTCTAGAGGATCTACTGTCCCCTTAAACTCTGTAGCCCCATATTTCATCAATTTATCATACTGCCTAGTAGGAGACTATGGTTGTACCACTGGTGTCTGTATTGGGACTTGAGTAGATACATTGCCAGCCATTTGTTGGAACATTGCAGCCATCTGCTGAGCGAACTGAGCAGGAAACTGCGGTATTGCAGGGGTTGGTGCTGCTGAACCACTAACATTATGTAGGCCTGGGGCATCCCCTTGCACCTCAGCCTCAATAGACTGATCGACTGAACGATCACCCTCTTCCATATTCAATGCGAGGATTTAAGATCTCCTGAACCAATAACACAAGGATATTTACTCTCGTTAGTGCATATTTATACTGTAATGTACTGTATGTATCAAACAATGATATTGAGCAGTTGTACTATGAAGAAAGAATAATCAAATAACAGGTGAAAACAAAATTTAAAAACTTCGCTCTGATACCACTAAAACATGTCACACCCTACCCCTCTGTAAGGCATAACATGATCCCGTAGTATACCTAATGAATTACCAACTCCGTCTACTGATAACCCATTAAATACACTACAAGGGATTTTAAAAACTTTTCTTACTTATTTTACAGTGGTGAGCACTATTTACAGGTATTAAAAACTTTGGTGAACTGAAGTGAAACAATTAACTCATTTGATTTATTTGGAATTTCTGTAAAAATTTTGGCAGAGTGCCATCTGTATTTTGGACAAAACAGTTCTTTAGAAAACCTATAAAAAGTACTTCAATAATTTTCCAAATCTCAACTCCAATACATTTCTCAACACAACAATTTATCAACTCAATTCCATAGAAATTTTTCAAAGTCTGAGATAAGGAAATATAATACAATTTTTACAAGTCAAATAACTCATAATTAATTTACAACTTCAAGGTACAATTTGAATTTACAACTGCTCAAAACCAAAAACAAAATATACATACAGTGAATATACATTACAGTACAAAATGCCAAATGTGGTATACTCACTATACCCAAAAATCTCTCATGGCGATTAGCACTTAGTCCGCCTCGTTTGCCGATCTGTCTACTCGCGACAAGAATAAAGCTATCGCTGAGACAATGTCTCAGTGGTGCACAACATTTAACCAAAACAATTTAAATCACAATTCATAAGTCATGTAAATAGTGGATACTTAAAACCATAGTTAATTTCAAGACAATAATTGTCAAACAGAATTTAAACTCCATTTCTCAATATCACAATAATTTCAATAAGCCAGATCATGGTTGAATTCAAAAGACAGTATATATCAATAAGAGTTTAAATCCATTTCACAATCTCACAATACATATCAATAAATCACACACAGCTTAATCATGATCCATAGTTCAATTCGTCCCAAAAGCCGATGGCTAATGAGGTATTCAATTCGTCCCAAAAGTCGATGACTAATGAGGAATAACATAGCTAGCTAGCAAAAATATGAGTACTCATCCAATTCGTCCTCAACAGGCACACACCTCAACACTTCAGCCAGAGAGGGAATTCAATTCGTCCCACTAGACAAGCTAATGAGGAATACAATCAATAGACATGATAGCTGTGGTTTCAAACCATTTCCAATGCTTTTAAATCAATAAGTATCCATCAATGTCATTCAAACAACTTCTCACAGTTTCAAATCATTTACAATGCTTTTCAAGCAATAAATATCCATTCAAATACATTTCCACAATTTAAAACAATAATATACAAATAGTCAATAATTATTTCAATTGAAAATAATTCAAAAGAAATAGTTGTTGTGCACAAACCTCTGATATTTGTCTCCTGGTCTTGACTCAGTATTTCTTTCCCTTTTTCTGAGTCCTTGTTAATCGAGAAACACAATTTGAAGTGTTTGATTACATTAAACTGTCTCTAACGATAATGTTCGATAAGTAATTCACTGAACTCAATTATTCGCTGAATACCTTTATTTGCTTAATCACCTAATATACCGACCCTCGATGCGTTTTAGGTAAATTAGGTTTTGGTGTCCTTTATATGTCACATTCGATAGGATTTTAGGGTTGGTACGTGTTACCAAACTCAATTCTATGTATATTGCGTTTTCTTGCATTTCATTGCAAATTGCTGGATTTCGGGATATTAGTTTGACCTAGCCGGATGATCTAGTTCCCTCAGTTTTCGGGTTTCGGTCAAAACTACAAACTTATAGATCTATGTATTATTGCACGCGGGGCAAAATTTCAGGTCAATCCGAGTTAAGTAGACCAAGTTATGGTCATTAAACTATTGCTGGTCAAATGGCATCAAATTAGGTCAATTTTAGGTCAACTTTGGTTCGGCCAGTTTTTGGACCCGAACTTGTGCAAGCTTTTTGACTTGCTTCTGGTCATTTCTGGGTTTTGGTGTCTTCATAAGACTTGTAGGTATGGGTCTTAACTATTCATGGTTAAAATTTCAGGTCAATTGGATGTGTTTTGAGTGAGTTATGGCCTAAACACTCACTGCTGCCCAATTGGTCATTTTTCAGGTCCTAATTGTACCTAATCCGAATTGGTCATTTTCTTGGGTCACCTTGCAAGCAGAATTTTGGTATGCTTTCTCAATGAAAGTTGGCACATTTTGTGCCTAGTTCCACCTCCAATTGGTCTCATACCAATTGAGGTTACACATTTAAACTTATTGGCTAAAATGTACACTGCCCTTAGTTACCTTGCTTAAACACACATCAATCACACACTTACCTTGCAATATGTTTACTTCCCTACCAAATCTGTTTTGGTACATTACCAAAAACATATTCCACTTTACATTAACATCACTTTGGGCAGATTACAATTATCCTCAACACACCAAATATAATTCTAATTTCCAAAGTCCAAATACAATTACACATACACATAAACATTACTAGTTTTTACATACACTTTACACAACAATTTCATATACATATCCATCTATCCTTAATGCCACAATTCTGCACATATCTTCATGAACACATATAATTATCCAAGAGTTCCAAAGCTGCCGAAAATGTTCTTCAACACCAAAGTGTCCTACAATTCATCAATTCCCATCCAAGTGCAAAAATCACCATACACATATGAAGTAATTCACTAGGTTATTAAATCACCATAACCAACATCATTTCCCATCAAATATATGCACAATTATCTCATCAAATACATGACTACATGGCTGTCCAAAATGAACACAACAATAACTCTTCAAACTCAAAAATTTTCTTCACAAATCCAACACCCATAACATGCACACAAATTTTAACAAGCCATCTTCAAAAATGCTAACTTACCTTATGGTTGGAGCTTGTTAAACCTTGCTTAAACTTCTCAAATCTGGTATCAAACTCTTCCTTGTGATGTGTAGACAATTTTTCATGAAGCTATCTAAGTGCTTAGAGGTGAAATGAGGGAGTGGATGAAGGTTGCATGAACACGCCCATGGAGGTTTCCTCTCATCCTTCAATTCGGCAACTTTGGTACAATGAAGAGGATGAACATTCTGATGGGTATAGTGGACTTACATCAGCATTTTTATGTTTAATTAAATCCCTAGTGGTCCACTAACTAAGTTTAAATCATATAATAAGCTTAATTTCCCTTTATTCCACATTAACCCCTTAATTTCTACTATTTACTTTAGGTACCACCAAATAAATTTTTCATTTCATTTTCTAAGTGTAATATTATTTATTTTTAATGGACATTTAGGTCAAAAGACACTTTGGGATGTCAAATGACCATAATGCCCCTGTTCGGGTTGCATTCCCGATTTTTCAAGAATAATCGGGTTTTGTCTGTTTTTCGATTTCTCACTTTCCTTTGTACTAATTATTTAATTTTTCTTTGATCTTTATAATGATATTTATTCTTCTATAAGGGTCTATTTAAGTCCTAAAAATGTTTTCCAGGGTTCCCCGCAATCTGTGGCTAGTCAACGGTCCACGCCAGTAACTCCTGCATGGTCACCCAGCGTTAGGTTTCCCGGCTCGCTTAACTTGATTACCTTTCTTTGCTATTATTTTTCCTTTGTTTTTCTTGTATTTTCTTTTCTTGTATTTCATTATTTTATGTCTCCTCACTCATGTCAAAGTGTAGTTCTAGGCATCCTAGCTGTCCGGACAACACTGGTCACCGGGGCAGCAGAACGCACTACCGAACTTTGGGGTGTTACAAAGTGTGAATTTTGGCTAAAAGAAATCTCCTTTTTGGGACATGTTATGTCAGCTGAAGGGATCAAGGTAGATTCTAGCAAGGTAGAAGCTATCGTTAATTGGAAGCCACCCAAGAATATCACAGAAATTCGCAGTTTTCTGGGTTTAGCTGGATATTACCGCTGGTTTATGAAAGGGTTTTCTATGTTATCTTCTCCACTGACCAAGCTGCTTTGGAAAGATGTAAAATTTCAGTGGACAGACAAATGTCAGCAGAGTTTTGATGAGTTGAAGAGGTGTTTGACTGAAGCTCCAGTCCTTACTTTACCTACTCTGGGTAAAGAATACACAGTTTATAGTGATGCTTCTCACAATGGGTTAGGCTGTGTACTGAAGCAAGATCGGAATGTCATTGCTTATGCATTACGCCAGCTAAAACCATATGAGAGGAACTACCCAACACATGATTTGGAGCTAGCAGCTATTGTTTTTGCTCTGAAGATCTGGAGACACTATTTGTATGGGGAGAAATGTTACATTTACACAGATCACAAGAGCTTGAAGTACTTAGGCATCCAGAAGGAATTGAACTTGAGGCAGAGGAGATGGTTAGAACTCATTAAAGACTATGACTGCTTAATAGACTATCAGCCAGGGAAAGCAAATGTGGTGGCTGACGCCGTAAGTCGCAAGACTATGGCAAGTCTCAGAGTTTCTCCTTTGTCCATGGTATATGAATTGAAAGCACAGCATGCCAGTTTAGAGATTGATGATGAGGGACAGACAGTAGTTGCATGGCATGTACAGCCAGTGTTGATTGATCAGATCAGAATGGCTACTCAGAGTGATAATAAATATCAAAAGCTACTGAAAGAAGTCCAGCAGGGCAAGATACTTGAATTTTCTGTGAGAGATAATGGTTTATTGCTACATCAGGGCAGAATGTACGTTCCTAATGATGTTGAATTGAGACAGATCATTATGAAGGAAGCACATGAGTCTCCTTTTGCTATGCGCCCTAGTGGAACTAAAATGTACAGAGGGCTGAAAGAGCATTACTGGTGGATGGGTATGAAGAGAGATATAGCTGAATTTGTTTCCAAGTGCCTAACTTGTCAGCAAGTAAAGGCAGAACATCAAGTTCCAGCTGGTTTGTTACATCCTTTGCCAGTACCAGAGTGGAAATGGGAACAAATAACTATGGATTTTGTTACGGGACTTCCGAGGACACAAAATAGTCATGATACAGTATGGGTTATAGTTGACAGACTGACTAAATCTGCTCACTTTTTGCCAGTTTGAATGGACTATAGCCTGGAAAGATTGGCCAGATTGTATATATATGAGATTGTAAAACTGCATGGAGTGCCAGTATCAATTGTGTCTGACAGAGATCCTAGGTTCACTTCTAGATTCTGGGGTAGTCTACAGAGAGCCCTAGGAACTAGATTGAACTTCAGCACAGCATTCCACCCATAGACAGATGGCCAGTCTGAGAGGGTTATTCAGATATTGGAGGATATGCTACAGGCTTGTGTGATTGAGTTTGAAGGTAGTTGGGATACACACTTGCCTTTGATTGAGTTTGCTTATAACAACAGCTACCAATCAAGCATTGGGATGCCTCCATATGAAGCTTTGTATGGCAGAAAGTGTAGAACTTCCCTATGTTGGGATGAAGTAGGTGAAAGGAAGATGATTGAGCCAGAAATTGTTCAGCAAACAGAGGAAAAGATCATATTGATCAGAGATAGACTCAAGGCTGCATTAGACCGTCAAAAGTCTTATGTTGATCTGAAGAGAAGAGATATTGAATATGCAGTGGGTGATAAGGTATTCCTCAAAGTTTCTCCTTAGAAGAGGATTATGAGATTTGGCAGAAAGGGGAAACTGAGTCCTCGTTTCATCGGACCATATGAGGTTCTGGAAAGAGTGGGTCCTTTGGCATATCGGTTGCCATTACCTCCGGAGTTAGCAAGGATACACAGTGTCTTCCATGTGTCCATGTTAAGGAGGTACTGATCAGACCCATCTCATATATTATCAGTTGAAGAGATTAAGGTAAATCTAGACCTCTCATATGAGGAAGAACCCATAAAAATTCTGGCTTATGAGGTGAAGCAGCTGAGGAACAAACAGATACACCTAGTTAAAGTATTGTGGAACCATCATTCAGGCTAGGAAGCTACTTGGGAACGTGAAGAGGATATGAAGAGACAGCACCCACAACTATTCAGAGGCTAATGCCAGGTAAAATTTCGAGACGAAATTTATATTAAGGGGGGGGGGGGGGGAGAATTGTAACGCCCCTAAGTTCGGTAGTGCGTTCTACTGTTCCAGTGACCAATGTTGTCCGAACAACTAGGATGCCTAGAACTACACTTAGGTATCGATAAAGAGACATAAAATAATGAAATACAAGAAAAGAAAAGACAAGAAAAACAAAAGAAAAATAATAGCAATGAAATGTAACCAAGTTAAACGAGCCGAGAACCCTAGAGATGGGTGACTGCACTGGGAAGTCACGGCGTGGACCGTTGACTAGCCCTGGACTGCGGGAAACCCTAGAAAATATTTTTTAGGACTTAAATAGACCCCGATTGAAGTATAAATACCATTAGAAATATAAAAAGAATTAATTAATTAGTATAAAGAAAAGTGAGAAAGCGAAAAACGGACAAAACAAGATGTTACCAAAAAATTGGGAATGCAATCCGAACAGGGGCATTGTGGTCATTTGACACCCCGAGTTGTCTTTTGACCTAAATGTCCATTAAAAATTAATGATATTACACTTGGAAAATGTCATGAAAAATTAAATTAGTGGTACCTAATGTAAATAGCAAAAATAGGAAGCTTAATGTGGGAAAATGAAACTTATAAATAAACTAATATTTATTTTAAGCTTAGTGCTCCACTCACCCATCTAAGTGGACCACTAACACATCATCTTGGGCAGAATACACATCTTTATCTTCAACCTTAGAACCAGCCGAAATTTGCTCCCAACAAACCTCCATTGCCGCATGACTTGGAAGCTCCATGCATGTGAGATTCAAGCTCCTTTCTTGGCACTTTCCTTCATTAAAGATTGTCCATACACCTTGGGCAGTAGATAGGCAACAAGAAGACCAAGTTTTGGAGAGATTTTGAAGAGTTTCCAAAGTGGCAAGTTTGTGTTTTTGGTTATTGCTTCATTAAAGTTAGTAAAAATGTTATGGGTACTTGAATTATGGAGAGATTTTTGAGGTTTGATGTTTAAAGGGGGATATGTATTTTTGGCAGCCATGGAAACTCTTTGAGGACAGTTTATTCTTGCTTGTAAATGGTAGATTAAAGGGTTGATTATGTGTTTATATGTATGGGAATAAATTGGGTGATGTATACTAAGTATATTGTGAATGTATACTTGAATTTGGAAGCTTGGACATTAATGGAGTGTGATATATGAATCAGCAGCTTGAATGTTGAACCATAAAAATGTTATTTCATGTTTGGTTTATGGAATATTAATGTTGAATTTTGATACTTGTTATGGCTGCTTGTGTATATGTATGAAGGTATGAAGTTGGACATGTAAATAAGCTAGGTTAGGTGATTGAATTATTGTAATTTGAGCTTGAAAAGTTCTATACTATATGGTGCATATTGAGTGTGATTATAAGCTGCCAAAATGACCAACAATGTGTTGTGAAATGTGTTTGTGTTATGGTACAAAACAGAAATTGCATGAATGTGCAACTTGGTAGGTGTTAAATGTATCTTTGATTCAGTGACGGACAATGTGCAATAGGGCAGTGTGTAAATTGGCTTAGAACTTTAAGTGTGTGGCTTCAATTGGTATGAAACCAATTGGAGGTGAAACTAGGAACAAAAAGTGCCAACTTTCATGAAGGAAGCTTACCAAAATTCTGCTTGTAAGGTAACTTGAAAAATGACCAAATCCGGATTAGTGCAATTAAGGCTTGAAAATTGACCATTTGGGCAGCAGTTAGTATTTAGGCCATAACTCACTCAAAACAGATCCAATTGACCTGAAATTTTGACCATGAATAGTTAAGAGCTATATCTACAGGTCTTATGAAGACATCAAAGCCCAGAAATGACCATAAGCAAGTCAAAAAGCTTGCACAAGTTCGGGTCCAAAAACTGGCCGAACCTAAAATGACCTAAAATGACCTAAAGTGACCAATTTTGATGCACTTTGACCAGCAATAGTAAAATGACCATAACTTGGTCTAGTAAACTCAGAATGACCTGAAATTTTGCCTCGGGTGCAATAAGACATAGATCTACAAGTTTGTAGTTTCGATCGAAACTCGAAAACTGAGGAAACTAGGTCGTCCAGCTAGGTCAAACTAGTATCTCAGAATCCAGCAAATTGCAATAAAATGCAATAAACATGGAAATGAATTGGGTAACATATACCAACCGTAAAAGGCTACAAATGTGACATATTAGTAACATTAAAACCTAATTTACCTAGAATGGATCGAGGGTCGACATATTAGGTTGACTAAGCAAATAATAGAATTCAATGAATTAATTATCAAGCATTATCATTAGAGACAGTTTAAATGAGTACTGAAACACTTCAAATTGTGTTTCTCAGTTAGCAAAGACTCAGGGAAAGGGAAGGAAACACTGAGTCAAGGCCAAGAGACCGTTATCAGAGGTTTGTGCACAATAGTTATTTCTTTTGAATTTTTCAATTGAAATATATTATGATTAATTGTATGTTATTGTTTTAAATTTTGTTTGTGCACAATAATTTTGATTTCTTATTTTCTACTTAAAAGTTTATTTGAACATTATATTTTTAAATTGTGTCTGTGCACATTACTTTTATATTCACTGCTTTTACTAGCAAATTTATTTGGAGAAATGAGTTATGAATAATTTTTTATTGTTTTGGCTTTGAGAATCTTATTTGGAAATTATTGTGTTGCCTACTTTGCAAATGGAAATTTTGAGATAAAATATGATTTCTGATTTGTATGAAATATTTAAATATTGTTATTTGGAATTGTTTTGATTCACACTTGGCATGACACTATTACCATGTTCCTCCTCCATTTATGGGGTGAGTGTGATTATATTCCTCCCTCTTTGACTTATCAGTCTGGGGTGAATGTGATTATTTTCCTCCCTCTCTAGTTTACCAGTTGAGGTTGTAGATCGGATGAGTACTCATTAACTAGCTAGCCACCTCCCTCATTGATTTCAATTAGTGGGGTTGTAGATTGCTTTGTCGTGGTGTACAACGCGACATTGATCGAAAATTTGTGTCATGGCTTAAGTTGTGTATAAATTGGCAAAACTGTGTTCTTAAATTATTTGACTAAATTGTGCTATTATGAGCTTTGATAATTTGTAAAATGGAGTTTAAATTCTTATTAACATTCACTGTCTTTTGAATTTAACCATGTTTTGACTATTGAGATTTATTGTGATATTGTGGAATGGAGTTCAAATTCTTTATGGCATTCATTGTCTTGAATTTAACTATGGTTTAAGTATCCACTATTTATATGACTTATGATTTGTGATTTAAAGTTGTATTTGGTTAATATTGTGCACCACTGAGACATTGTCTCAACGATAGCTTTTCATTGCTGTCGCAAGTAGACAGACGGACAGGGCAGCAGACTAGGCTGCTAGTGCATTCAGTGAGAGATCACCGGGTATATTGAATATACCATATTTTACATTTTGTATTGTAATGTATGTTCACTGTATGTATATAGTATTCTTGGTTTTGAGCAGTTGTAATTTAAAATTGTACATTGAAGTTGTAAAATAAATTATTGTTATTTTGACTTGTAAAATTCGTACTAGATTTCTTTTATCTTAGCCTTTGGAAATATTGAAAAATTATTGTGGATTTGAGTTGAGAAATATGTTTGAAGTGCTTTTTACAGGTTTTTTTAAAGAACTATTTTATTCAAAATACAGAGGGCACTCCACCAAAATTTTTATAGAAATTACCAATAATTCAAATGTATTAGCTGTTTCACTTTAGTTCAAAAAATTTTTACACCTGTAAATAATGCTCACCATTGTAAAAAGAAAAAAAATTTTAAAATCCCTTGTAGTGTATTTAATGGGTTATCAGTAGATGAAGTTGGTAATTCATTAGGTATACTATGAGATTATATTATGCCTTACAGAGGGGTAGGGTGTGATAAGTACTCCCAAAGCTAAAACAATAAAAAATAATTCACAACTCATTTCTCCAAATAAATTTTCTAGTAAAAGCAGTGAATATAAAAAGTATTGTGCACAGACCTCTGATATATGCCTCTTGGCCCTGACTCTGTGCTTCTTATGCTTCTCAATATCCTTTTCAACTGAAACACGTAATTTAAAGTGTTTTAGTACTCAATGAATTCGTTTCTAACAATAAAATCCAATGTTTAAATTTTCTTGCTACTATTCCCTTCATTTCATTTCATTAGTCAACTTATAATGTTGACCCTTGATGCACTCTAAGTGAGTCAATTCTAATGTTACCAATTTGTCACATTTTGTAGCCCTTAAGTGTTGGTATATGTTACCAAGTTCATTTCCAAGTGTATTGCATTTTATTGCAATTTACCAGATTTTGGTGTACTATTTTGACCTAACCGGACGACCTAGTTCCCTCAGTTTTCGGGTTTTGGTCCAAACTAAAAACTTGTAGGTCTATGTCTTATTGCACGCGGGGAAAAATTTTAGGTCATTCTGAGTTATGTAGACCAAGATATGGTCAATTTACCAATGTTGGACAGAATGCACTAAAATGGTAGGCTTAGGTTATTTTTAGGTCACTTTTAGTTCGGCCAGTTTTGGTACCTGAACTTGTGCAAGTTCTTTGGCTTGGTTCTAACCATTTCTGGGCTTTGGTGTCTTCATAAGAATTGTAGATCTATATCTAAACTATTCATGGTAAAAATTTCAGGTCATTTGGACTTGTTTTGAGTAAGTTTTGGTCAAAACACTAACTGCTGCCCAATTGGTCAATTTTCAAGCTTTCAAGTCACTAATCCGGATTTGGTCATTTTTCAATTTACCTTAGGCAGAATTTAGGTAAGCTTCCTTCATGAAAGTTGGCACTTTTTATGCCTAGTTTCACCTTCAATTGGTCTCATACCAATTAAAGTCACACACTTAAGGTTCTAAGCTAAAACATACACTGCCCTGTTACACATTCTTCATCACTTACCAATTACACATTCAATACTTACCAAGCTAACTCTTTCATGCCAATTCTGGTTTGTACCATACCATTAACACACTTAACAACACATTTTGGTCATTTTGGACAGCTTGTAATTATTCCCAACATACACATTATAACCCAGAATTTTCCAAGTCCATTTACACAATTTAACCACATGAACATACCTCATTTACATGTCCAAATCCAAACAATTATTCATATACACATGCTGCCATCATAAGCAACATAGTTCAATAATATTTCATGAACTTAAATACTTCAATCTTCTTCATGAGGCTGCCACAAGTTTACACATCCCCATCAACTTCCATTTTCACTTTTCAAGCTTACAAATCAAACTTTACACATGGAATTCAACTTTAATACAATTAAACATTTAAATCAACATTCAAACAACCATTTACATGCAAGGACGAGCTGTTCATGGTGAGGTTTCATGGCTGCCTAAATGGCTCAACTCCAATAATTCATCAAACATCAAAAATTCTTCCATAAATCAACTACCCACAACCTTGGTTACACTTTTAATGAAACAAGAATTCAAAACGCCCACTTACCTCTTTTGGACTTCTTCAAAACCTCACCAAAACTTATCTTTCTTGCTCCAAGTATGCTGCCTAAGGTGTATGGAACAACTTTAGTGAAGTAACTTTAACATATGGAAGCTTGGATCATGGAGAGAGAAAGCTTGGTTGGGACATCGATGGAGTTTTCCTTTGAGAGAGAAATATAATTTGGCAATGTGGTGATTCAAGGTTGAAGATGAGTTTTTGCTGTTCCATTTAGCTTAACTAGGTGTCCCAAATCTGCCTTAGTGGAGCACTAATGTAGTATATTGATTATTTATTCCAAAATTTCATTATTCCCACATTTACCTCATTTCTTTTTTTATTTATTTAATGTATCTCATTTTAATTTTTCATGACATTTCCAAATTGTAATGTCATTTATTTTTAATGGACATTTAGGTCAAAAGGCATCTCAGGGTGTCAATTGACCATAATACCCCTATTCGAGTTGCATTTTGACTTTTTCGGTAACACCGATTTTTATCGTTTTCTTGATTTCTCATTTTTCTTTGTACTAATTAATTAATTTTTCTTTGATATTTTTAATGAAATTTATACTTCAATAAGTCTTTAATTATGTCTCGAAACTAAATTCCGAGGGTTTCCTGCAGTCCTGGGGTCGGCTATTGCCTGCGCCGTAACTTCCCCATGCAGTCACCCATCGCTGCAGTGCTGGCTCGTTTAACTTAGTTTCATTTCATTGCTATTATTTTTCTTTTGTTTTTCTTGTATTTTCTTTTCTTATATTTCATTATTTTATGTCTCCTCACTAACAATTAAATGTAGTTCTAGGCATCCTAGCTGTCCGAACCGACACTGGTTATCAGAACAGTAGAATGCACTACTGAACATAGGGGTGTTACATCTTGCTTCTCTGAAGGAAAAGAAGGATAAACCTTCAGAAGGTATGTCCATATATTGTTATTTAGATTCTGATGATACTCATAGTTCATCTACAGCTTGGGTTTTAGATACTGGTGCCAGTTGTCACATTTCTAATGATATGCGGGAACTAGCAAATAGTAGCAGCTTGCATTCTCGAGATGTTAGACTCCGGATTGGCAATGGCTCAACTGTTGAAGCTTTAGCCATAGGATCTAAATCTTTTTACATGTATGGACATGTTTTGTGTTTGGATGATATTTTATATGTACCTAATGCTTTTAAGAACATCATTTTTATATCTAGTTTGACTAGAAATGGCTATAAATTTTAGTTCACAGATGATGTTTGCAATATTTATTTTGGAAATAAATATGTTAGTTCGGGTTATATGAATGATGGTCTTTATTATTTGGATAATAATGACAAACACAAAATGAATGCAAGTGATCTAAATGAATGCAATGCCATGGTGAAAGCCAACTCAAGTTCAAAATATATTTGGCATTTAAGGTTATGTCATGTTGTAGAAGAAAGGATTGCAAAATTGGAGAAAATGGGGATTCTATCCTCATTGGGCTCTTAGCCTACTCCAACTTGTGAATCTTGCCTTCAGGGCAAAATGACTAGATCACGCTTTGTTGGACAAGGGGGTAAGGGCAAAAAATATTTTAGAGCTAATACATAGTGATGTATGTAGTCCATTTAAGGAAATGGCTAGACGTGGTTTTCATTATTTTATTACCTTTACTGATGATAAATCAAGGTTTGGGCATTTGTATTTGATGAAATACAAACATGAATCCTTTGAAAAGTTCAAAGAATTTAAATCTGAAGTAGAAAATCAAACAGGAAAGAGTATTAAAGCTCTTCGATCAAATCGTGGAGGTGAATATTTGAGTACTGAATTTGATGAATACTTGAGAGAGCATGGCATTGTTTCCCAGCTAACTCCTCCAGGAATGCCACAGTTGAATGGTGTATCTGAAAGGAGAAATTGTACCCTATTGGATATGGTATGTAGTATGATGAGCTATACTGATATGCCAATCTCCTTTTGGGGATTTGCATTAGAATCAGCTTTGTATATTCTGAATAGGATTCCATCAAAATCAGTTTCTTCCACACCTTATGAGATATGGCATGGAAGAAAACCAAGTCTTAAGCATGTTAAGATTTGGGGTTGTCCAGCTTATGTTAAAAAGCTGAACACTAATAAATTAGAAACCAGATCAGAAAAAGGTTGATTTGTTAGATATCCAAAAGATAGTTTTGGATATTATTTTTATTTGCCTACTTCACAAAAGGTTGTGATAAGTAGAGATGCCACATTTCTTGAATAACAGTTTGTTCAAGAAGGAGGCAAATGAAGGCAAATAGAGTTAGAATTGGAGTATTCTGACCAACCAACAGATCAGATGGATATAGATCCATCTAGTCAACCTACACCCGTTGATGAAACATCTACAGTTGTTCCTCGTAGAACAACCAGGGTATCTCACCCACTAGTGAGATATGGTTTCCTTCATGAAGAAGAACAAGAGTTGTCTACTCATAAAGAAGTAGATCATGGAAATGATCCACTTACCTATGAAGAGGCTATATCAGATATAGACTCTTCAAAATGGATTGATGCTATGAAATCCGAAATTGATTCCATGTATAAGAATCAAGTTTGGGATCTTATTGACCCACCTAAAGGTATTGTACCTATAGGGAACAAATGGGTTTTCAAGAAGAAAATTGGTTCTGATGGAAAGGTAGAGACCTATAAAGCAAGGCTAGTAGCGAAAGGGTTTTGCCAAAGGCAAGGAATCGACTATGAGGAGACTTTCTCACCTGTTGCCATGCTTAAATCAATTAGGATTCAATTAGCAATAGCTGCATACTATGATTATGAGATTTGGCAGATGGATGTCAAAACAGCTTTTCTCAATGGATATATTGAAGAAAACATTTTCATAGAACAACCTAGGGGTTTTGAATCCCAAGATGGTTTCAAGGTATGCAAGCTAAAGCGATCCATTTATGGGTTGAAGCAAGCTTCGAGGAGTTGGAACATCTGTTTTGATGAAGTCATTAAATCATTTGGTTTTATCAAAAATGAGGATGAGCCATGTGTATATAAGAAGGTTAGTGACAGTGCTATCATTTTCCTTGTCTTATATGTGGATGACATACTGTTGATGGGTAATGACACAGGTATGTTGACAACTATAAAGGTATTGTTGTCAAATACATTCTCCATGAAAGACTTAGGAGAGGCAACCTATATTCTTGGAATTCGCATCTATAGAAATAGAGCGAAAAGAATAATTGGTTTATCCCAAAGTCTATACTTGGAAAAGGTGTTAAAGAGGTTTAACATGCTTGATTCCAAGAGAGGATTGTTACCAGTGAAATATGGTATCCATCTTTCTAAAGAGATGTCTCTAAAGACACTTGAAGAAAGAGATAAAATGGCCAAGATTCCATATGCTTTGGCAATTGGAAGTTTAATGTATGCAATGTTGTGTACTAGGCCAGATATTACATATGCTGTTAGTTTGACTAGCAGTTATCAATCCAATCCAGGTTTGGAACACTGGATAGCTGTCAAGAATATCCTTAAGTACTTGAGAAGAACTAAGGATTTATTCTTGATCTATGGAGGTGGAGACTTGCAATTGGATGGTTATACTGATTCTGATTTCCAATCAGATATCGATGATAAAAAGTCTACCTCTAGATATATGTTCATTTGTAATGGAGGTGCAGTTAGTTAGAAGAGTTCTAAACAGAGTATGACTACAAATTCCACTACAGAAGCTGAGTATATTGCTGCATCAGATGCTGCAAAGGAAGCTGCTTGGATAAAGAAGTTCGTGATAAAACTTGCAGTAGTTCCTTCCATTGAGTCAGCAGGCTACGGAACCAAGGTCTCACCAAAATTCCAAACACATAGAAAGGCACTACCACATTATAAGAGAAATAGTTGAGCGAGGCGATGTAGCCATGCAGAAAATAGCATCAGCTGAAAATCCAGCTGATCCATTCACTAAGCCTATGTCACAGACTCAGCTAGACCGACATCTTGAGAAGATGGGTCTAAGATATTGTAATGAATGGCTCTAGTGCTAGTAGGAGATTGTTAGTAGTATGCCCTAGAGCATATCATTTAGTATGTATCTTGTATATTTTTTATTAATAAAAGGCATTTCCACTTTTCCGTTTACATAATATATTTATGTGTAATTGTCCATTGATATTTTGTTAGAAATTTTATTCTTAAGTTGTTAAGAATATGAGTGACAGTATTTCTAGCACAAAGTATCATAAATAGGTTCACAATTGAGGATACTGCATAATAAGGACATGACTTATCCAGAAAGATTGTATTCATGTTTTTTCCCAAGTTATTTATACGAGATATAAATAAGATGGAATGGTAAGTCTCATGCCATATAACAAACATGATAGGCACTTATACATGATAAGTAGGCCGAACCAGTGACACTTGTGACAAGCACATGGAGTTTACTCTTGTCAATGTATTGTCATAAATTATATCAATGCATATAATCTTTAAACCAGAGATAGCACAGTTATCTTGTATATAGGTGGTTTGAGTTTGATACTGCTTTCATACTTGTACTGTGTATGGGTATATGGGCATGTGATGGCTCCTACTAGTTATATATGGAGGTAGGTGTTGATTAAGATGGAATCTGTTCCTCTAAGTAAATAGAGATAAAATCCTATGTTCATTTAATTGTTCTTGATGTTTCAAGTTCCTGGCCAGGACAGATAGATTTAATCAGAAAAAAGTTTTTGATGAGAAAATCTTTTTAATCAAGAACTGGAATTAAAAGAGAACACAATATTCATAGCAAATGGAGTTTGACATAAACCATGACTCCAGCTTGAGTTGGGATTTTGTAATAGAGAGATTCTAGTGCATGGTAACATATGATTATAGGTTCATTTAAGGTAAACCTTATCACTGATTGGGTGATCATGGTATGTTATGCTAGGTGTTAACCATGGTTTATGAGATTCATAAAATGATTTAGAGAAATCATTTATGGTAAGAAAGAGTTCTGATGATATTAAGAGTTGATATCATGTCTCATTGCCAATTAGTGATGAGCCTAGTAAGTCACACACATACACAAGTAATCACCTAATTAAATATGATTTAATTAATTAATTAAAGAGTTTCATTGATTAATTAAATAGATTTGGTTTGCAATTAGATTGCAAAGTCCCTAGCATGACTTGAAACTAAATTTAGGTTATTGGATGTACAATATAAGTTAAATTTATATTTAAAGTGTTTAAATATAAATTTAATTAATGAGAAATTAATTAATAGAGATTAATTAATTAATTTATATTTGATATAAATTGATTAGAAGAAGAGAAATAATTATTTTGGGTTGAGAACTCAAAATTAAGACATAGGGGCATTTTGGTCATTTCACAAGGTGACATGTGGCACTGTAACACCCTCCCTGTAGCAACTCCGAACATTCTACTGTTCCGGTGACCAGTGTCGATCTGGACAGCTAGAACGTCCGAAAAAAAAAAAAATATATATATATATATATATATATATATATATATATTTAAACTAAAGTAAGGAACTATAATTAACTCAAATATTAATAAGAAAAATTTAGCAAAAATTTTAGAAATAAAATACAACCAAGTTAAATGAGCCGGTGCCCTAGCGATGAGTAACCTAGTGAGAAGTTGTGGTTCTCACAACTAGGAGCCCTAGACTCGAGAGAAAAATTATAAAATAATTTTTGGGACTCCAGAGAAGGGTTATTGAGGTTCTTATGGCATTAGAATGCCAAGAAAATACTTAGAAAATTTTTTCAATCGGTACAGACAATTTTGGCCCGTTAAGCCAAACGGAGGGCATTTTGGTCATTTCGTCTTTAGAGATGATTTTTGACCAACTTGTCCAGTTAAATAAATAATTTATATAACACAAAATATGACTAAATATTGTTAAAAATTTAATTGAAGTTAATTAGATAAGAAATGAAAAGAAAATAAGATTTATTACCTCATGCTTATGTAAGCATGAGGTAATTAAAAAGTGATGGCCAATCAAATTAAAGGAAGACATTTATAATACATAAATTGGGTAGAAAAAGAGACAATTCTAGAAAAAATTATGTAGCTACTCATCTTCCCAAAAGAGACGCCCCACACTCCTCCTTTCCCTCTATTTTCATGCTTGCAAAGCTTGAATTCCTTAGTCTTTTCTCAATAAAACCCTAACCTAGCAACATAAAAATTTGCTCTCAAATCCTAGTGAAGCTTTTGGGAGCAAAAAGAATTAAAAAGAAAGAGTTCTTGCAAGCTTTGGATTAGCTCCCTAAGAGGTTAGTGACCTAAACCTTGAATTTCACTTTAATTTCATGTTTAAGAACTATAAATATGTGTAAATGACAAAGAAATTTGATGAAACACCATTGGTATGCCAACCCTAAATTTTGGCAGCCATGGTTAGGCTAATATGGTGATGATTTTTGGGGAGTTAACATGCTAGTATTGCTGCCCTTAATGAGTATGTCATAAGGGAATTGATAAATGCAATGATAATGCATGGTTTTGAAATGTTGAGTTAGGGTTTGGGTTGAGGAATGAGACTTTGATCATGTGATGATGGAAGTAGGATTTAATGGTCAATTAGTGACCATTTGGTTTGGTTTGAATAAAAAATGAAGTGAATTGGGTTGTGAGAATTGAGATTAGTGTGGCTGCCCTAGGTGACCTACAGAATTGGACATGAGTCCAGCAGGTTTGGGCAGCCATAACTTGAAATATAGAGGTCCAATTGGTGCAAGGCCAATTGGACATGAAACTAGATACATAATGGCACAACTTTAGTGAAGAAACCAAGCCCAGAAAACCAAACCAACTTGACCAAAAGTTTGCCCTAATCCGGGTGACCTGCAATCTGCCTGGGCAAAATGACCAAATAAACAGTGTTTGGTCATTTGGCCATAACTCAATGTAGAAAGGTCCAATTGACCTGAAATTTTACCAGAAACAAGGTGACATATAGACCAACAACTTTCATGAAGAAACCTGACCCAAATTATGACCATAACCTAGTCAAATTGCTAACTAAACTTGAGTTACCAAATCTGGTAGAAACAGATTTGCCCAGAATTTTGGAATCTGTCCAATCCGGCCAGTTATGGTTTTTAGGCCATAACTTGAGCTACAAAACTCCAAATGGAGTGATTCAAAAAAAATAAATTGAACTAGACAAAATGAGGAACAACTTTCATGTTGAGCATTTTTCCAAATTCCCACTGCAAAAATGACTAATGGAACAGTAAACCCAAAGCTTGAAAAATGAAAATTTTGTCCAATTCACATTAAACTTAGAGATGGTATTGGCAATCAATACCAACAAGTTTAAAATGCAAAATGTCGTATGTTGATGATATTTAAACTAATTTACCTATTGTCAATGCAAAAGTCAACATTTTGGTTGACCAATGAAATGAATAGTAATCATAAAAATTCAATTTCAAAGAATTACATAAATGAAAGTGTTAAATGCCCTAGTAGGCCTAATGTGATTGGTTTGGATAGGTTGGCATGCCAATAGGGTTACATTAGCGATCGCATATGGCTTCATGCCATTTTGTATTTCATGGCTTCCCATGCCATTCTGTGACATAATAGCCTTTGGCTATGATATTGAGTTGTTATACTCGGGTTTAATCCCCGATAATTATCACAGCTTATTAGCTGTTCTGTTGCACACCGGGAGACACAATGTGACCGATGGTGTGATGGTCCGAGGTACTTAGTACCCAGTACCAGTTTACCCGTTTATCCAGTCCAGTCAACTAGTATAGGTTACTCGGGCAGTATTAATAAATCTTACCAAACTTCAATTGAATAATATTGCAATAAACATTTGAGACTTAGTTCACCCAAAAATGTAAACATACATTCTGTACACATGTTTTTATTTTATTTTATTTTATTTTATATTGTCACCACTAAGCATAATTGCTTAACGCGTCGCTTTTGCCACGCAGTGCATCGAGACATAGTCGGGAGTCCAAAGAGCCTCATATAGGGTGAGCCTTCATATCTGCACTCAGAGTTCAGAGTCACCTCACATTGCAGTGCATTTGGTAGGACATTAGGCCATTTTGATATTTTGATATTTTCTATTTTGTAACCCTCTGTAATGTATATTATAAATTAATGTAATTATGCTTTTGATGTAAGTATCTATGGAATATGTTCAGTAATAAATTGAGCATTTTTCATTGAGTTGATTGTGTTTTTAATTGAATTGAATTTTTGAAATACTTAATTGAATTGAGAAATTGTTGAGAATATATTAGAGGTTGATTAAGAATAATGTGATGATATTATTGGAAGTGTTTTTAACAGGTTCAGAAGAACTATTTTTCCAATTTATAGCCGACACTCTGCCGGATTTTCTATAAAATTTGCAGAAAAATTTAGATTTATCAAAAATTATAAATAAATGAATTAAAAAGGATTAATTGAAATTGAAACATGAATTGGTGTTCCGACACACTGAGTGGCATAACTTGCTCGGCTACACTGTAGACGGGTAAGGGGTGTCACATTTAGTGGTATCAGAGCATCGATTTAGGCGTTTCTGGGTCTAGATAGAGTACATACCATTGCATTGCATTTGTAAGTGCTGAGGTGACACTGATACAGATCTGTTTGTTTTCTTATTTTGAATAGGATATGGATCCTGCTTCACAAAGAGAAGTTGATGAAGAGGTGGAGAGTCATGCTCCAACAAGGGCTGAGTCTGGGGGCAGGGGAGAATCTGCTCCACCAGCAGCTGAGACACCTGCTCAACCTCAGTTTGCTCTATTTCATCAAATGACCGAATTCTATTGGCAAATGATGGGAGTAATTCCACCACCACAACCACAGCCACAACCTCCACCAGCCCCACAGAAGTCCCATTTGGAGAAATTGCGAAAACATGGGGCTGTAGACTTCTTTGGAAAGAGGGAGGATGATCCCATGGCTGCAGAAAATTGGTTGGGTAGAACCATCAGAGTACTGAAACAGCTAAACTGCACCCCCGAGCAGAACTTGGTGGGTGCTGTGTCCCTACTTCAGGATGATGCATATCAGTGGTGGGACACAGTAACCAGTGAGGTGCAACCTGAACGAATCACCTGGGAATTCTTCCTCATAGAGTTCAGGAAGAAATATATTAGTAAAGTGTATTTAGAAGAGTGAAGAAGGGAATTCATCAGTTTGAGACAGAGACAGTTATCAGTAGCTGAGTATGAGCGTGAGTTTGTTAGACTGAGCAGGTATGGGAGGGAGATAGTCCCTACCGAGGCAGAGAGGTGCAGACAGTTTGAGGAAGGGCTCAATGATAACATCAAAGTCATGATCACAGCACTGGAGATCACGGATTTTTCTAAACTGGTGGATGCTGCATCAAAAGTGGAAAGGGTTAGAATCAATGAATAAAATAGAAGGGAAAGACAGCAGAAGAGAGGTCCGGGTCAGTCCAGTGCATTCTCTACTCCCAGCAAGAAGAGTAAGGGTCCTCCTGCTCAGAGTTCAGGACCACCACAGGGTCAGAGTCAGTCTCAGGGGCCTAGACCACAGTTTACACCTAGGAGAGGCCAGTCCACACCATCAATGGGCAGCTCTCCAGGGGTGGTGTTTAGGGGACCAGCCCCTGCATCTTCTGCCTGTTAATACTGTCAGAAGTGGCATAAAGGGGAGTGTTAGCGAGTGACCGGTGCATGCTTACGGTGTGGCTCGACAGAACACCAGATCAAGAATTGTCCGAAAAGGACTACTATTGTTGCTCCAACACAAACTGACAGACCTACTCCTGCACCACAAAGAGGTAGGAAAGCCTGGTAAACGTGAGGCAGCTGGTCCATCACTGAGGCCTACATCCGAGTCAACTGAGAGGCCAGACACTAGAATACCAGCCAAGGCTTATGCTATCAGAGCTTAAGAGGAGCAAGATGCCCCGGATGTCATCAGGGGTGCGTTTTCCCTCTATAACACTTCTGTACATACATTTGTGGATCCAGGATCCACTCATTTCTGCATTTGCATCAAACTACCCATAGAGAGGGGAGTTCCAGTAGAGGAGAGTGATCAAGACATTCTGGTCACAAATCCATTGGGCCACAGTGTGATAGTGAATAAGGTGTATAAAGGTTGCCCGTTGAGGATTCAGGGGTATGAATTCTCGGCAGACCTAATTGAATTGCCCTTCCACGTGTTTGACGTGATTTTGGGAATGGATTGGTTGTCACGTCATCAGGCAATAGTTGATTGTAAATTGAAGAGAATTTCTCTGAAAACTTTTGAGGGTAATGAGATCACAGTTGTGGGTGAAAGGATAGATTTCCTGTCCAATGTTATCTCAGCTACAGTTGCAAGAAGAATGATGAGAAAAGGCTGTGAAGCTTACCTAGCACACGTGGTTGACACTAGGCAAGCTAAGCCAAACCTGAATGATATACCCACAGTAAGAGACTTCCTAGATGTATTTCCTGAAGAGTTGTCTGGTTTACCACAAGAAAGGGAAGTCGAGTTTGCTATTGAGGTAATGCCAGGTACAGCACCCATTTCCATTGCTCCTTAAAGGATGGCACCCACTGAATTGAGGGAGTTGAAAACTCAGTTGCAAGAGTTGCTTGATAAGGGGTTCATACACCCCAGTGTGTCACCATGGGGAGCTCCGGTGCTGTTTGTGAAGAAAAAGGATGGAACTTTGAGATTGTGTGTTGATTACCGGCAGTTGAATAAAGTAACTGTGAAGAATAAATATCCATTGCCCAGAATTGACGATCTGTTTGATCAGTTGAAGGGAGCCTGTGTATTTTCAAAAATTGACCTCAATTGAGGGTAAAGGATGCAGATGTGTCAAAAAATGCATTCAGAACCCGGTATGGGCACTATGAATTTCTAGTGATGCCGTTTGGGTTAACAAATGCACCAGCAACATTTATGGACCTTATGAATTTTATCTTCCATCCATACTTAGATCGATTCATAGTGGTATTTATTGATGATATTCTGGTGTATTCCAAGACCAGGGAAGAACATGATGAACATTTGAGGATTGTTCTGCAAACCCTGCGAGAAAAGAAGCTGTATGCTAAGTTATCCAAGTGTGACTTCTGGATGAGTGAAATCTCTTTCCTTGGACACATAGTATCAGCAGAGGGGATTAGAGTGGATCCCAAAAAGATAGAATCAGTGATGGAATGGAAGCCTCCTAGAAATACAACTAAGGTCAGAAGTTTCATGGGGCTAGCTGGGTATTATAAAAGATTTGTGAAGGGATTTTCCTTAATAGCTGCTCCAATGACCAAGTTGTTACACAAGAATGTCAGATTTAACTGGAATGACAAATGTCAGGCTAGTTTTGAGAGATTAAAGGCTATGTTGACAGAGGCACCAGTGTTAACACAGCCAGTGTCTGGAAAAGACTTTGTGGTCTACAGTGATGCCTCACATAATGGGCTCGGGTGTGTATTGATGTAAGAGGGGAAAGTGGTCGCCTATGCTTCCAGGCAGTTAAGGCCACATAAACAGAACTACCCTACTCATGACACAGGTTAGCGGCGATTATCTTATGCTTGAAGATATGGAGGCATTATTTATATGGTGAAAAATGCTACTTCTATACAGACCACAAGAGTCTAAAATATTTGCCAACCTAGAAGGAGCTCAATCTTAGACAGAGGCGATGGATTGAGTTCCTAAAGGACTATGATTGTGTCATAGATTATCATCCTGGGAAGGCAAATGTAGTTACTGATGCTTTGAGCAGGAAGTCCATCACAGCTTTAAGATCACTCAATGCCTGTCTGTCCTTAGCTCAAGATGGAGCTATTTTGGCTGAGTTGCAAGTGAGGCCAACCCTACTACAGCAAATACAAGATGGGTAGAAGGCAGATGAAATACTGATGGCAATTATGGCTAAAATTCCTGAGGGGAAGAAAACTGAATATGAGGTGAAAGCAGATGGGTGTCTATACTACAGAGGAAGAGTGTGTGTACGGATGATGGGGCGAAGACTAGTATTATGAAAGAAGCATACACGAGTGTTTATGCTATGCACCCGGGGAGCACAAAAATGTATAATGATTTGAAGCCTCATTATTGGTGGCCTGGTATGAAGAGGGATATAGCTGACTATGTGACTAAATGCTTGACATGTCAGCAAGTTAAGGCAGAACATCAAGTTCCATCGGGTTTATTACAGCCTATAAACATACTTGAATAGAAATGGGACCGGGTCACTATGGATTTTGTTAGTGGTCTACCTCTCACCCAAAGGAAGCATGATGCAGTGTAGGTGATAGTGGACAGATTGACGAAGTCAGCACATTTTCTGCCAGTTAGGACTGACTACTCACTGGAGAAGCTAGCAGAATTGTATATTAGTGAGATAGTTAGGCTGCATGGAATCCTACTTTCCATCATATCTGACTGAGACCCAAGGTTTACATCGAGATTTTGGAAAAAGTTGCAAGAAGCCTTGGGCACACAACTCCGCTTTAGCACGGCTTTCCATCCTCAGACAGATGGGCAATCAGAAAGAGTAATCCAGGTAAACAACTGAAACCAATTGAACTAATGCAAATATTGAA
The DNA here is from genome assembly GCF_030052815.1 of Hevea brasiliensis. Classification (NCBI taxonomy): domain Eukaryota; kingdom Viridiplantae; phylum Streptophyta; class Magnoliopsida; order Malpighiales; family Euphorbiaceae; genus Hevea; species Hevea brasiliensis. The sequence goes on from NC_079493.1 coordinate 38,468,446, forward strand.
CTAAAATGATAATAATAACATGAAATATATGTCAGATCCTGGAGGATATGCTAAGGAGTTGTGTCATTGAGTTTAAGGGGAGTTGGGATAGATATCTCCCACTGGCAGAATTCGTATACAACAATAGCTACCAAGCTAGCATTCAAATGAAGCACTGTATGGGAAGAAATGTAGAACTCCAGTGTGCTGGACTGAATTGGGCGAAGACAAACTGGTAGGGCCAGACCTGGTGAAACAGACTGAGGAAAAAGTGAAAATAATCAAAGCTAACCTGAAGATTGCCTCCGATAGACAAAAGTCTTATGCCGACCTAAAGAGGAAAGAAATAGAATATGCGGTTGGTGACAAAGTGTTCCTCAAGGTGTCACCGTGGAAGAAGGTACTAAGGTTTGGAAGAAAAGGTAAATTGAGCCCTAGGTTTATTGGCCCATATGAAGTCATTGAACGTGTGGGACCAGTAGCCTACAGGCTAGCTTTACCACCAGAGCTGGACAAGATCCACAATGTGTTCCACGTGTCTATGCTAAGAAGATACCGCTCAGATCCTTCACATGTCATCTCCATAGAAGAAATTGAAGTACAACCGGATTTGACATATGAAGAGGAACCCATACGGATCCTGGCTCGGGAAGTAAAAGAGTTGAGGAATAAGAAGATTCCACTGGTGAAAGTGCTTTGGAGGCACCACAACACCGAGCAGGCAACTTGGGAAAGTGAAGAGACGATGAGGCAACAGTTCCCTCAACGGTTTGCATCAGGTAAATTTCGAGGACGAAATTTAAATTATAGGGGAAGAGTTGTAACACCCTCCCTGTAGCAACTCCGAACATTCTACTGCTAGGTGACCGATTATGAAACTAGAACGTCCGAAAAAAAAAAAAAAAATATATATATATATATATATATATATATTTAAACTAAAGTAAGGAATCATAATTAACTCAAATATTAATAAGAAAAATTTAGCAAAAATTTTAGAAATAAAATACAATTAAGTTAAATGAGCCGGTGCCCTATCGATGGGTAACCTAGTGAAAAGTTGCGGTTCTCGCAACTAGGAGCCCTAGACCCAGGGGAAAAATTATAAAATAATTTTTGGGACTCCAGAGAAGGGTTATTGAGGTTCTTATGACATTAGAATGCCAAGAAAATACTTAGAAAAATTTTTCAATCGGTACAGACAATTTTGGCCCGTTAAGCCAAACGGAGGGCATTTTAGTCATTTCGTTTTCAGAGATGATTTTTGACCAACTTTTCCAGTTAAATAAATAATTTATATAACATAAAATATGACTAAATGTTGTTAAAAATTTAATTGAAATTAATTAGATAAGAAATGGAAAGAAAATGAGATTTATTACCTCATGCTTATGTAAGCATGAGGTAATTAAAAAGGGATGGCCAATCAAATTAAAGGAAGACATTTATAATACATAAATTGGGCAGAAAAAGAGACAATTCTAGAAAAAATTCTGCAGCTACTCATCTTTCCAAAAGAGACGCCCCACACTCCTCCTTGCCCTCCTCCATTTTCATGCTTGCAAAGCTTGAATTCCTTAGTCTTTTCTCAATAAAACCCTAACCTAGCAACATAAAAATTTGTTCTTACATCCTAATGAAACTTTTGGGAGCAAAAAGAATTAAAAAGAAAGAGTTCTTGCAAGCTTTGGATTAGCTCCCTAAGAGGTTAGTGACCTAAACATTGAATTTCACTTTAATTTCATGTTTAAGAACTATAAATATGTGTAAATGACAAAGAAATTTGATGAAACACCATTGGTATGCCAACCCTAAATTTTGGCAGCCATGGTTAGGCTAATATGGTGATGATTTTTGGGGAGTTAACATGCTAGTATGGCTGCCCTTAATGAGTATGTCATAAGGGAATTGATAAATGCAATGATAATGCATGGTTTTGAAATGTTGAGTTAGGGTTTGGGTTGAGGAATGAGACTTTGATCATGTGATAATGGAATTAGGCTTTAATGGTCAATTAGTGACCATTTGGTTTGGTTTGAATCAAAAATGAAGTGAATTGGGTTGTGGGAATTGAGATTAGTGTGGCTACCCTAGGTGACCTGCAGAATTGGACATGAGTCCAGCAGGTTTGGGCAGCCATAACTTGAAATATAGAGGTCCAATTGGTACAAGGCCAAATGAACATGAAACTAGACACATAATGGCACAACTTTGGTGAAGAAACCATGCCCAGAAAACTAAACAAACTTGACCAAAAGTTTGCCCTAATCCCGGTGACCTGTAATCTGCCTGGGCAAAATGACCAAATAAATAGTGTTTGGTCATTTGGCCATAACTCAATGTAGAAAGGTCCAATTGACCTGAAATTTTACCAGAAACAATGTGAGATATAGACCAACAACTTTCATGAAGAAACCTGACCCAAATTATGACCATAACCTAGTCAAATTGCCAACCAAACTTGAGTTACCAAATCAGGCAGAAACAGATTTGCCCAGAATTTTGGAATCTGTCCAATCCGGCCAGTTATGGTTTTTAGGCCATAACTTGAGCTACAAAACTCCAAATGGAGTGATTCAAAAAAAATAAATTGAACTAGACAAAATGAGGAACAACTTTCATGCTGAGCATTTTTCCAAATTCCCACTGCAAAAATGACTAATGGAACAGTAAACCCAAAGCTTGAAAAATGAAAATTTTGTCCAATTCACATTAAACTTGGAGATGGTATTGGCAACCAATACCAACAAGTTTAAAATGCAAAATGTGGTATTTTGATGATATTTAAACTAATTTAACTATTGTCAATGCAAAAGTCAACATTTTGGTTGACCAATGAAATGAATAGTAATCATAAAAATTCAATTTCAAAGAATTACATAAATGAAAGTATTAAATGCCCTAGTAGGCCTAATGTGATTGGTTTGGATAGGTTGGCATGCCAATAGGGTTCTATTAGCGATCGCATATGGCTTCATGCCATTACGTATTTCATGGCTTCCCATGCCATTCGTGACATAATAGCCTTTGGCTATGATATTGAGTTGTGATACTCGGGTTTAATCCTCGATAATTATCACGACTTATTAGGCATTACATTGCACACCAGGAGACACAATGTGACCGATGGTGTGATGGTCCGAGGTACTTAGTACCCAGTACCAGTTTACCCGTTTATCCAGTCCAGTCAACTAGTATAGGTTACTCGGGCAGTATTAATAAATCTTACCAAACTTCAATTGAATAATATTGCAATAAACATTTGAGACTTAGTTCACCCAAAAATGTAAACATACATTATGTACACATGTTTTTATTTTATTTTATTTTATTTTATTTTATATTGTCACCACTAAGCAGAATTGCTTAACGCATCGCTTTTGCCACGCGCAGGTACTGGAGACATAACTGGGGAGTCCAGCAGGCCTCATACAGGGTGAGCCTTCATATCTGCACTCAGAGTTCAGAGTCACCTCACATTGCAGTGCATTTGATAGGATATTAGGCAATTTTGATATTTTGATATTTTGATATTTTGTATTTTGTAACCCTCTGTAATGTATATTATAAATTAATGTAATTATGCTTTTGATGTAAGTATCTATGGAATATGTTCAGTAATAAATTGAGCATTTTTCATTGAGTTGATTGTGTTTTGAATTGAATTGAATTTTTGAGATATTGAAGTGAATTGAGAAATTGTTGAGAATATATTGGAGGTTGATTGAGAATAATGTGATGATATTATTGGAAGTGTTTTTAACAGGTTCAGAAGAACTGTTTTTCCAATTTATAGCCGATACTCTGCCGGATTTTCTATAAAATTTGCAGAAAAATTTAGATTTATCAAAAATTATAAATAAATGAATTAAAAAGGATTAATTGAAATTGAAACATGAATTGGTGTTCCGACACACTGAGTGGCATAACTTGCTCGGCTACACTGTAGACGGGTAAGGGGTGTCACAGGCACCATGAAATGGTGACACATGGCAGTACACATAAGCTTGCCAAATGTTTTAATTATGTAAGATGATTAAAATTAAGATTAAATATAGGTTTGACACTTGGCACAATGTGATTGGGTCAATTAAACCTAGAACCAATCAGAGGGTGACATGTGGCAAGGATTTAATGTGTTAACCTAGCTATATAAGTGTTGTTATGAAGAGAAAAAAATACAACCAGCAGCTGCTCCTCCTTTGTGCCGCCACTTTGAAGCTCTCCCTCTCTTCTTCTTCATCTCTCATCTATTCCAAGAGATTAGCAAACAATCTCTTGAATGAAAAATACTAGAAATAATTTCTAGTGTCCTGTTTACATCTTTATTCTCTTAAAAGGCAAAACTAGATTTTCTAATTAATAGAAAAAGCTTTAGAAGCTGTTTAAGGGCTACCATAGGTGTTCTTGGTGTGGACAAGCTAGAGGGATAACATTTGATGTCCTGAAGACGCATCTGAAAGGCATAAATACACTGCAGTGCATCAAGAGGTTAGTGTATTTGTTCTTGATCTAATCTAGGGTTCTAAAATTAATCTGATTAATTTTAAAATCTTAAATGGCAAATACAGATCCAAAAACATATTAAAAGAGTTTTAATATGTTGTTTATCATTGAAATCAAATAGATAAAAATAAATCTTGCATGATGCATGTGACCCTAGATGAAAATTTTTGAATTCAATGGTATAAACTTGTATTTTTTACGCTTTCGCTCCTTCAAGTGGAAATTAGGTTTTTGATGAAATGTTGATTAATTGGGGTTATTATGCCTAATTTTCATCATTTGGTGTACTTTGAGTTGAGAATTAACATGGATTGATGAGTGGAATTGAGAGAAGTAATGATTGTTGAGTTGCTGAATTCTGGACCAATGAGTCCAGTAAGGTTAAATGGCCATAAGAATAGTTGTATTGCTCCAATTAGTGTGAGGCCAATTGGAGATAAAATTAGGGTCATATTGCAACATTTTTTATGAAGAAACCTTACCCAAAAAATGACCATAAGTTGGTCAAAAACTGGCTTGAATCTAGGTGACCTAATGCTGGACCTGGAAAAATGACTAAATAAAGAGTACATGTTCAAATGGCCATAACTCACTCTAGGAAGGTCAAAATAACCTGATTCTTGAACCATTAGAAAGGTTAGACATAGGAGCACATTTTTTATGCAGATCATGAGCCCATATTCTGACTCTAACTCAACCAATTTGCTAGAACAAGTTAGGTTAACAAATCTGACTAGAACCAAAACTGACTTGAAATCCTGGACATTGCCATCCGATCAGTTTTGGCAAAAATGCCATAACTTGGTCCAAAAAACTAAAAAAGTAGTGAAACCAAACAAAAATTTCTATAAGACCTAGAACTACAACTTTGATGCTTTGACCAGAACCCAAAACCAAATGCAATTTAGAGAAATTGCTAGCACAATTTAGGGATTCCAATTCTGGAAATTCCTACATCTGGTCAGATTGACCACTTGATACCCTAATAGTAAATTGACCATAACTAGAGTTACGCAACTCCAAATTAAGTGATTCAAATTGGAAATAAAACTTAATACATAAAGGAACAACTTTCATTAAGATCATTTCATCAAATGAGGACTGGAACTAGGTTAAAACGGGGTTTCAAAATTAGGGCATAAACCTATCTATGGCCCAAACACCTTGAAATTGCTTAAGTAACTTAGGCATACATTAGGCATTTAATTAATTAGCTATTAGTGGTAATTGAATTAATTATTAAGACATCTCCATTGTGTATTTTCAGTGGAGAAAGAAATATCAAAGGATAAGGAGAAGATGAACTAAGTAAGAAGAAGATAAAGAGGTTTGTGCACAATAACTATTACCTTTTTGTTTTTCAAATTGAATTTTATTTTCAATGAGTTGTGTGAATGATTTATGACTTTTATGGTATTGAAAAATCTTAATTGCGAAATTATGTGTTGTTAACCCATTTTGGATAATTGTTTTCAATGGGATATGATTATGAGTTAACAAATGCAATTGAGGAATGGAAAATTTTTGAAATGGTTTGAAATCACAGTTGACATGACTATGTGTTTTGTATTCCTCACTAGCTTGCCAAGTGGGACGAATTGCATTTATATTCCCTCTCTAGCTGAAGTGTTAAGGTGTCTGTCAGTTGAGGATGAATTAAATAAGTACTCATATATATATGTGCTAGCTAGCCCTTGCATTCCCTATTAGCCTTTGGTTATTGAGATGAATTGGACAATTGTGTCATGATCTAAACTGTGTAACTTTTCAAAAATTGTTATTTTATGATTGTTGGAATAAAATTCGCTTTTACTAAATGATTCTCTTATTTTAGAAATAAGGTATGATTTTACATGTGTTAACATTAAAATTGATTTTGTTTTGGAATATTGTGATTTATATTGATGTGTTATTTTTTTTAGTTGTGCACCACTGAGTTTTGGCTCAGTGATAGCTTGCTTATGCTATCGCAGGTAAGGAGATAGATAAAGCAGCAGAGTGAGCTGCTTGTAGAGTAAAGTGAGCATTATTTTAGAGTTGATACCAGGTATATAGATTATACCCTTGTAAATTTTCTTTTGATGTATATGTATCTATATGTATGTATGTAAAGGATTTGAGCAGGTGTATAAAAAGTTTGAGATTTTATTTTTGGTTCATGTAAATTTTTGTAATGTAAACTTGTTTATTCCAATTAATACAATATTTAAGTTTCTTTTTGAAATTTTAAATTAATAAATTGCTACCCTTGATTGAGTTTGATGAGATTGAGTTGTATTGAATTTAATGGAGTTGTGGATAATATAATTATTAGGAGTATTTTTAACAGGTTTTGAAGAACTGTTTTCTCAATTTTTAGACGAAACTATGTCGAAATTTCTGCAAAATTTTGAAAATTCTGAATTAATTAAAATTTTAGTTTTCTGATATAAATCTCATTAAAAAGCTCTTTAACAATTATTTATCATTTCTTTACACTTAAAAAGGAATTGAAATTATTTAAAATTCCTTATAATATATTTGATGGATTATCGGTAGGTGAAGTTCGGTAATTCATTGGATATGTTACGGGAACATGTCATGCCTTATATAGGGATAAGGTGTGACAAAAGTAATTTAACTTGGAAATCAGGAATCAATTAAAACTATCAAACGAAGAGAGAGAGAGAGAGAGTGAGAGAGAGAGAGGGGGGGGGGGGGTTATTTAAAATCTTTTTAAAGGGGGCAACAAATCCAGTAATCCCATTAACCTAAAACAAGTAATTTGTTTAAGAGATGTTTGCTAGGTTGAAAATCCACAAAGGGTAGTCTAAGCAAAAATTAAAGCAAAAAAGCTCACTAGGTTGAAAACCCGTAAAGAGCGGCATAGGCAAAAGTTAGAGCCAAATAAAAATAATAAATAATGTAATGCCCCGAACCTCCGAGTTATGAATAGTACCATTTTTGGTCCGTAACTAGTACTATTCAAAGACACCTTGAGGACCAAAAATAAATAGAAAATTAATTGAGATATACACAATAAAAATTCAAGTGACCCAAAAATATAAGGACTCATCGGGTATATTGTAAAAAAGAAATTATGACCCGATAAGGAGCATTTTGGTCAATTCACTTTAAGAGTTGATTTTTGACCAAAATTTCAATTTAATTAAATGAAAATAAAATATTGAATTATTAAGAAATATTGATGGAAAAATTAGAGTAAAAGTGAAAAGAAAATAAAAGAGGCGAAAATCTAGAATTTAAATTCCATTTTTGACCTAATAAAAATTTAAGGGACCAATGGGCTTTTGATAATTAAACTTAATTAATTAATTAATTAAAAAAAATAAAATAGGTATGAAAGAAGATAAACCCCTCCCTTTTATTCCCTATGCGCCGCCACCCATCTTCACTCTCCCTCTCTCTTCTTTTCCTATCTTCTTCCATCATTTTTTTTCCCTTTCAAGTCTTGATTCACTTGAATTCCCTTCATAAATCCCATAACCACTAAAAGAAAAATATCAAAGAGAACTTTGATTGAGGCATTGGAGCAAGTAAAGCAAAAGAAATTGGAAGAAAAATTAAAGTTGGAAAGAAATCAACTTGAAGTAGGTTTCTTTTCATGTTAGATTAATTGTATAAGCTTTAAATGAAGTTAACTTATGATGAAATTTCATGAGAAATTGAAAGTAAACATGCATGGAATCTAAACTAGGGTTTTGGCCAAATTGAAAAAAAGTTAGGGTTTGATGTCTTTGAATGAAATTGATGATGAGATTAAGCTTAGTTGAAGTAGTATACATGATTGAGGCAAAGAAATTGCATGAAATGTGTATAAATTTATTTATGGGAGATTAGGGTTCATGGGAAAATTGGAGCTTGGGTGCTAGAGAGTGAAATTGGTGTGTGTAGTGTTAAATTATGATAATTTGAAGTTTATTTAGTTTGAATTGACATTGGGTTGATGAATGGAAGTAATTAAATGGTAGGATTAGGGAAAATTACAAACTTTGGTTTTTGAAAATTGTGGGGTTTGTGCTAGGAAGTGCCATTGATGTGTCAATGCTAAATTATAGTCATTTTGGGTGAATTAAATGTGAATTGAGGTTGGTTAGTGGGAATAATTGAAGAAATGAAAATTTAAACCTAGGGCAGAATTTTCACACTGAGTTCAGTGTGTTTGACAGCCCATAAATTGAGTTACACAACTCTAATTAGTGTGAAACCAATTGGAAATGAAACTTAAGACATAGGGTTAGAATTTTCATGAAGAGACCCAACCCAGAAACTGCACAAAAATTGCCTAAAACTTGGCTTGAACTTGGAGACAAAATTCTGGAAATCTGCAGATTGACCATATGAACAGTAAATTTGCATGGCCATAACTCTCTCTAGAAAACTCCTATTTAGGTGATTCTTAAACCGATAGAAACTTAAAACATAGTAGAACATTTCATATGAAGAACTTAAGGCCAAATTATGGACTTAACCTAATCAAATTGCTAAGCAAATTTGAATCACCAAATTTGCAGAAAATCTGGAAATCTGCAGATTGATCATATAAATAGTAAACTTTGCATGGCCATAACTCTCTCTAGAAAACTTCAAATTAGGCGATTCTTGAACCGATGGAAACCTAAGACATAGTAGAATATTTTGTATGCAGAACATTAGACCAAATTATGGACTTAACTTGATCAAATTGCTGAACGAATTTGGATCATTAAATCTATTAGAACTGAAATTGCAGGGTGAACAGTAACATAAATAGTAACCGTTTTTTAGTCATAACTTGAGCTACACATGTCCGAATTAGGCGATTCGAAAAGGAAAATAAAGTTAAGACCTAGATGAACAATTTTCATGGAGAACACCTCATCAAATTATGATCAAAACTAAGTAAAAGTTGGGTTCAAAAATTGGGGCACCAAGCTATCCAAAATCAAAATTTTCTAAAATTTGCAAAGCTAACTTGGGATGTAACATCCTCACTTTAGCTAGTCCGCACGTTCTACTGTTCTGGTGACCAATGTCAGTTCGGATAGCTAGAATATCTGAAATTATAATTAGACTAGAGTGAGGAGTTATAAATAAACCAAATAATGATAAGAAAAATTAAGGAAAATTTAATGTAATAAAATGTACTAAAGTTAAATGAGTCGCAGTCCCAGTGATAAGTGACCCTAACGGGAAGTGATGGCGAAGGCCGTTAGTAACCCTAGACCCGAGGAAAACTTCATGAAATAATTTTTGGGACCTCAAGGAAGGATTATTGGGGTTTCAATGATAATAAAATTCTAAGAAAACACGAGGAAAATTTAATCAATCGGCACATATAATTTTAGCTCGTTAAGCCAAACGGAGGGCATTTTGGTCATTTCATCTTTAGAGATGATTTTTGACCAACTTGTACAATTAAGTATATAAATTATATGATATCAAATATGAATAAACATTGCTAAAAATGAAATTAAAAGCGAGTAGTAAAGATAAGAAAAGAAATAAAGATGAATTGATTTATGAAGTAAGCATGAGGTCATTAAAAACCTTTGGCCAATCAAAATGCAATAAAATCATTATAATACATCAAAAAGGAAAAGAAGAAGTCAAAGTTGGAAAGAAAGCCATCAGCCATCCTCATCTCCTTCCTTGGCTGCACCTTATCCCACTCCCTCTCTCCTCCATTTTCATGGTACCAAGCTTCATTTCCTTGGTCTTCTTTCAACAAAACCCTAAGTTATCAACACAAAACCTTAATATTTCCTCTTAGCGAAGCTTTTGGGAGCAAAAAGAGGTAACAAAGAAGAGCTTTTACAAGCTTGGGATTGACTCCATTAAAGGTTAGTGACCAAACTCTTTCTTCCTCTTTAAATTCATGTTGAGGGAGTGTAATTGATTGCAAATTTACAAGAAAATTTAATAAACATCATATGTATACCTTCCCCAAAATTTTGGTAGCCTTGGACTTGTTAGGGTTTTGAAGATTTCTTTGAGTTAAATTGATATTATAGCTGCCCTTAACACTAATCTCTTGATTAGGATAATGAAGTATAAGTAAATGCATAATTTGAAATGGATGAGTTAGGGTTTGGGCATAAATTTGAGACTTTGTTTGGTGAATGAAAGTTTTAATGGTCAATTAGTGACCATTTGGTTATGTGTGATTAAGAAATGAAGTGATTTGTTCCACAGGAATTGAAATTAGGTATGCTGCCCTTGGTGACCTGCAGGATTGGGTGTGAGTCCAACAGGTTTGGGCAGCTATAACTGGAGTTGTATAGGTTCAATTGGTGTAGATCCAATTGGACATGAAACTAGACACATAATGGCACAACTTTGGTGAAGAAACCTTGCCCAAAAAAACAAAAAAATTAACCTAAAAACTACCCTAATCTGGGTGACCAACATGCTGTCCCTGAAAAATGACCAAATAAATAGTGTTTGTTCAAATGGTCATAACTCAGTGTAGAAAAGTTCAATTGACCTGAATTTTCACCAGTAGAAAGCTGAGACATAGCCCTACAACTTTCATGAAGAAAACAAACCCAAATTTTGACCATAACATATCCAAAAACTGACCTACAATCAGTGTACAAAAACTACAGAATTGATTCTGCCCAGAAATTCTGGAAAAATTGCAATCCAGCCAGTTATGGCATTTAGGCCATAACTTGAGCTACAAAACTCTAAATAGAGTGATTCAAAAAAATAAATGTAACTAGACACAATAAGGAACAATTTTGGTGAAGAACATTTGGACAAATTCTCACTGTAGAATAGCCTAATGGAACAGTGAACTCTAGTACCCAAACTAAAATTTTGATTTATTCTCCATTGGTTAGGAGTATGGATTAGCAACTAATGCTAGCACTTTTGGGAACCAAAATGTGGTAAATTCATGTGATTAGAACTCATGTAGCTATTATGCATAGGAAAGTCAATAATTTGACTTAAATAGTAAAATAAATAGTAACTTTACATGTAAAGCCTGAAAATTCAATCAATAACTTAATAATGTGCCCTTGTACACCTAGTAAGATTGGTTTGGATAGGTTGGCATGCCAATAGGGTTCAGTTAGAAGTACTGCATATGACATTATGCCATTCTGTGATTTTATGGCTTTTAGCCATTCTGATATCAGTGTGATACTTGGGCTTATGCCTAATGTTTATTATAGCATATTAGTTATTCTATTGCACACCGGGAGACACAATGTGACCGATGGCGTGATGGCCCAAGGTACTTAGTACCCAGTGCCAGTTTACCCATTTATCCAGTCCAGTTGACTAGTATAGGTTACTTGGGAAATCTAAATAAATCTTACTAAATTTTAATCAAATAATACTACAATAATTGCCAGGAACTTAGTCTACAAAAATGTCAGCATACATTCTGCACATCCATTTTATTTTAGATATTTTATTTTATATTAACACCACTAAGCAGAATTGCTTAGCTCATTGCTTTTGCCATACGCAGACCTTAGACCAGGTGATTAGTCAGATTTGCACAGAGTCCAGAGTCACCTCATATCTGTAGTGCACTTGATAGGATATTAGGATTTTGGGTTGTATTTTATACTTTGCATTTTGTACTAGTTCTTGATTGTAATTACGAACTCATGAAATCATATGATAATGTAAATATATGAAATTTCATGTTACTGAAATTATCAGTATATTTTGTTGAAAAATAAAATGTTGAGGAGTTATTCATGAAATTAATTCGAATAGTGATGTGAACAAAAATTTTGAAAATTGTGTTGAGATTTGGAGATTGAGTTGATATGTATGTATATTAGAGTTCTGGATCTGAAAACCATATTGGAAGTGTTTTTAATAGGTTCAGAATAACTGCTTTTTCAATTTTCAGTTGGCACTCTGCTGGATTTTCTATAAAAATTTATGGAAAATTTAGATTAACCAAATTTGTAAATAAATGATATAATTGGTAAAATTTTGCACTTGGCAAATAAATAAATAAATTAAGAAGGATAACTTATTATGGAATAAGATAAGGTGCTCCGGCATATTGTGTGACATATCTTGCTCAGTTACACTGTAGACGGGTAAGGGGTGTCACATTTAGTGGTATCAGAGCATCAGTTTAGGCGTTTCTGGGCCTAGATAGAGTGTCTGCCATTGCATTACATTTGTAAGTGTTGAGGTGACACTGGTGCAGATCTGTTTGTTTTCTTATTTTGATTAGGTTATGGATCCTGCTTCTCAAAGAGCAGTTGATGAAGAGGTGGAGAGTCGTGCTCCACCAAAGGCTGAATTAGGAGGCAGGGGAGAACCTGCTCCACCAGCAGCTGAGGCACCTGCCCAACCTCAGTTTGCGTTATTCTAGCAAATGACTGAATTTTACCGACAAATGATGGGGGCAATTCCACCACCACAACCACAGCCACAACCTTCATCCCCATCACAGAAGTCCCATCTGGAAAAACTAGGAAAACATGGGGCTATATATTTCTTTGGGAAGAAGGAGGATGACCCCATAACAGCTGAAAATTGGCTGGATAGAACTGTAGAGTGTTGAAACAGCTTCATTACACCCCCGAGCAGAACTTGGAGGGTGCTGTGTCCCTACTTCAAGATGATGCATACCAGTGGTGGGACACATGATCCAGTGGGGTACAACCAGATTAGATTACTTGGGATTTTTTCCTCACAGAGTTTAGGAAGAAGTATGTTAGTAAAGTGTATCTAGAAGAGAGAAGAAGAGAATTTATCAGTCTGAGACAAAGGCAGCTGTCGGTGGTAGAATATGAGCATGAATTTGTCAGACTGAGCCGGTATGGGAGGGAGATAGTCCCTACAGAGGCTGTGAGGTGTATAAGGTTTGAAGAAGGGCTAAATGACAATACCAAGGTCATGATAACAACATTGGAGATTATGGATTTTGCCAAATTAGTTGATGCTGCATTGAAGGTGGAAAGAGTCAGAATAAATGAGCAAAATAAAAGGGAAAGACAGCAGAAGAGGGGTCTAGGTCAGTCCAGTTCCCATTAAGAAGTTTAAGGGTCCTCCTGCTCAGAGTTTGAGTTAGCCTCAAGGTCAAGGTCAGTCCCAGGGGCCCAAATCACAGTTCACACCTAGGAGAGGCCAGTCCACACCATCAGTGGGCAGCTCTCTAGGGACGGTGTTCAGGGGACCAGCCCCAGCATCTTTTGCCTGTCCATACTGTGAAAAGTGGCATAAGAGGGAGTGTTGGTGAGTGACTAGTGCTTGCTTACAGTGTGGGTCTACATAACATCAGATTAAAATTTGTCCAAAGAGGACTACTATAGTTGCCCCAACACAAGCAGATTGGCCTACCCCTGTACCTCAAAGGGGTAGGAAGTTTGGTAAATCTGAGGCAGCTAGTCCATCACTGAGGCCTGCATCTGAGTCAGCCAAGAACCAGAGGCCAGAGTACCTCCCAGAGCTTATGCCATGAGAGCCCAAGAGGAGTAAGATGCCCTAGATGTTATCAGGGGTACATTCTTCCTCTACACTTTACATGTGCATGCATTGGTGAATCCAGGATCTACCCATTCATATATTTGCATCAAGCTACCCGTAGAGAATGGAGTTTCAGTAGAGGAGAGTGACCAAGACATTCTGGTCACAAATCCGCTAGGCTACAGTGTGGTAGTGAATAAGGTGTATAAAGGTTACCTGTTGAGGATTCAGGGGTATGAATTCTCGGCAAACCTAATTGAATTACCCTTCCACAAGTTTGATGTGATTTTGGGAATGGACTGTTATCACATCATCAGGCAATAGTTGATTGTAAATTGAAGAGGATTTCTTTGAAAACTCCTGAGGGTAATGAGATTTCAGTTGTGGGTGAAAGGACAGATTTCCTGTCCAATGTCATCTCAGCCACAGTTGCAAGAAGATTGATGAGAAAAGGCTGTGAAGCCTACCTAGCACACGTTGTTGATACTAGGCAGGCTAAGCCAAACTCGTGTGATATACCCATAGTAAGAGACTTCCCAAATGTGTTTCCTAAAGAATTGCCTGGTTTACCACTAGAAAAGGAAGTCGAATTTGCTATTGAGGTAATATCGGGTACAACTCCAATTTCTATTGCTCCTTATAGGATGGCACCCACTGAATTGAAAGAGTTAAAAATTTAGTTGTAGGAGTTACTAGATAAGCGGTTCATACGCCCCAATGTGTCACCATGGGGAGCTCCGGTGCTGTTTGTGAAGAAGAAGGATGGAACCTTAAGATTGTGGATTGATTATCGACAGTTGAACAAAGTAACTGTGAAGAATAAATATCCGTTACCCAGAATTGACAATTTGTTTGATCAGTTGAAGGGAGTTGGTGTATTTTCAAAAATTGATCTCAGATCAGGGTATCATCAGCTGAGGGTAAAGCATGCAGATGTGTTAAAAATTGCATTCAGAACCCGGTATAGGCATTATGAATTCCTAGTGATGCCGTTTGGGTTAACAAAAGCACCAGCAGCATTCATAGACCTTCTGAATCATATCTTCCATCCATATTTAGATCGGTTTGTAGTGGTCTTTATTGATGATATTCTGGTGTATTCCAAGACCAGGGAAGAACATGATGACCATTTAAGGATTGTTCTGCAAACCCTACGAGAAAAGAAGCTGTATGCTAAGCTGTCCAAGTGTGACTTCTGGATGAGTGAGATCTCCTTCCTTGGACACATAGTATTAGCTGAGGGGATTAGAGTGGATCCTAAGAAGATAGAAGCAGTGATGGAATGGAAGCCTCCCAGAAATACAGTTGAGGTCAGAAGTTTCTTGGGGCTAACTGGTTATTACAGAAGATTTGTGAAGGGGTTCTCTCTCATAGCTGCTCCAATGACCAAGTTGTTACACAAGAATATGAAATTTGGCTGGAACAATTAGTTGCAAGCTAGTTTTAAGAGGCTGAAGGCTGTGTTGATAGAGGCACTAGTGTTAACACAGCTAGTGATGGGAAAAGACTTTGTGGTCTACAGTGATTCCTCACATAATGGGTTAGGGTATGTATTGATGCAAGAGGGGAAAGTGGTCGCCTATGCTTCCAGGCAGTTAAGGCCACATAAACAAAACTACCCTACTCATGATCTGGAGCTAGCAGCAATTATCTTCACACTGAAGATATGAAGATATTATTTGTATGGTGAAAAGTGCTACATCTATACAGACCATAAAAGTCTAAAATATTTGCCAACCCAAAAGGAGCTCAACCTTAGACAGAGGGATGGATTGAGTTCCTAAAGGACTATGATTGTGTAATAGATTACCACCCAGGGAAGGCAAATGTAGTTGCTGATGCCTTGAGCAGAAAGTCCATCATAGCTTTAAGATCACTAAATGCCCGTCTGTCTTTAGCTCAAGATGGAGCTATTTTGGCTAAGTTACAAGTGAGGCCAAACCTACTATAGTAGATACAAGATGGGCAAAAGGTAGATGAAAAATTAATGGCTATTGTGGGTAAAATCTCGGAGGGGAAGGAAACTGATTATGAGGTGAAAGCAGATGGGTGTCTGTACTATAAAGGGAGAGTGAGTGTACCAGATGATGGGGAATTGAAGACTAGTGTTCTGAAAGAGGCACACACTAGTGTTTATGCTATGCACCCGAGAAGCATAAAAATGTATAATGATTTGAAGCCTCATTATTGGTGGCCTGATATGAAGAAGGATATAGCTGACTATGTTACTAAGTGCTTGACATGTCAGCAAGTTAAAGTAGAACATTAAGTTCCATCAGGATTGCTACAGCCTATAAGCATACCTGAATGGAAATGGGACCGAGTCACTATGAATTTAGTTAGTGGTCTTCCTTTCACCCAAAAAACGCATGATGCAGTGTGGGTGATAATAGATAGATTGATGAAGTCAGCACATTTTCTGCCAGTTAGGACTGACTACTCACTGGAGAAGTTAGCAGAATTGTATATCAGTGAGATAGTTAGACTGCATAGAATCCTACTTTCCATCATATCTGATCAAGACCCAAGATTTACATCAAGATTTTGGAAGAAGTTGCAAGAAGCCTTGGGCACACAAATCCACTTTAGCACGGCTTTTCATCCTTAGACGGATGGACAGTCGAAACGAGTAATCTAAGTAAACCTAAAAAACTAATTGAATTCTTACAACTAATAAATTGAAATGATAGTAACAACGTGAATTATGTGATAGGTCCTTGAGGATATGTTAAGGAGTTGTGTCATTGAGTTTGAGGGGAGTTAGGATAGATATCTCCCACTGGCAGAATTCGCATATAACAATAGCTACTAAGCTAGTATTTAAATGGCCCCGTATGAAGCACTGTATGGGAGGAAGTGTAGAACCCTAGTATGTTGGACTGAATTGGGTGAAGATAAGCTGATAGGACCAGACCTGGTGAAACAGACTGAGGAAAAAGTAAAGTTAATCAAATCTAATTTGAAGGTTGCCTCGGATAGACAGAAATCTTATGCTGACTTGAAGAGAAAAGAGATAGAGTATGCAGTTGGTGACAAAGTGTTTCTCAATGTCTCACCGTGGAAGAATGTACTGAGGTTTGGAAGAAAGGGTAAGTTAAGCCCTAAGTTCATTGGCCCATATGAAGTCATTGAACGTGTGGGACCAGTGGCCTATCGGCTAGCCTTACCGCCAGAACCAGATAAGATCCATAATGTATTCCATGTTTCTATGCTAAGAAGATACCGCTTAGACACTTCACATGTCATCTCCATGGAAGAGATTGAAATTCAACTGGACTTGACATATGCAGAAGAACCCATACGGATACTGGCTAGGGAAGTGAAGGAACTGAGAAATAAACAGATTCCACTGGTGAAAGTACTTTAGAGGCACCATAATACTGAGGAGGCAACTTGGGAAAGTGAAGAAATGATGAGGCAACAGTTCCCTTAACTGTTTACATCAGGTAAATTTCGAGGACGAAATTTTTATTAGAGGGGAAGAGCTGTAACATCCTTACTTTAGCTGGTCCGCACGTTCTCCTGTTCTGGTGATCAATGTCAGTTCGGACAGCTAGAATATCTGAAATTATAATTAGACTAGAGTGAGGAGTTATAAATAAATCAAATAATGACAAGAAAAATTAAGGAAAATTTAATGTAACGAAATGCACTCGAGTTAAATGAGCCATAGCCCCAGTGATGAGTGACCCTAATGGGAAGTGATGGCGAAGGCCGTTAGTAACCCTAGAGCCGGGGAAAATTTCATTAAATAATTTTTGGGACCTCAGGGAAGGATTATTGGGGTTTAAATGATAATAAAATGCTAAGAAAACACAAGGAAAATTTAATCAATCGGTACACACAATTTTAGCTCGTTAAGCTAAACAGAGGGCATTTTGGTCATTTTGTCTTTAGAGATGATTTTTTTATCAACTTTTCCAATTAAGTATATAAATTATATGATATCAAATATGAATAAACATTGCTAAAAATGAAATTAAAAGTGAGTAGTAAAGAGAAGAAAAGAAATAAAGACAAATTTATTTATGAAGTAAGCATGGGGTCATTAAAAACCTTTGGCCAATCAAAATGCAATAAAATCATTATAATACATCAAAAATGAAAAGAAGAAGTCAAAGTTGGAAAGAAAGTCATCAGCCATCCTCATCTCCTTCCTTGGCCGCACCTTATCCCACTCCTTCTCTCCTCCATTTTCATGGCACCAAGCTTCATTTCCTTAGTCGTCTTTTAACAAAACCCTAAGTTGTCAACACAAAACCTTAATATTTCCTCTTAGTGAAGCTTTTGGGAGCAAAAAGAAGTAACAAAAAAGAGCTTTTACAAGCTTGGGATTGACTCCATTAAAGGTTATTGACCAAACTCTTTCTTCCTCTTTAAATTAATGTTGAGGGAGTGGAATTAAGTGCAAATTTACAAGAAAATTTAATAAACATCATATGTATACCTTCCTCAAAATTTCAACAGCCTTGGACTTGGTAGGGCTTTGAAGATTTCTTTGAGTTAAAATGATACTATAGCTGCCCTTAACACTAATCTCTTGATTAGGATAATGAAGTATAAGTAAATGCATAATTTGAAATGGATGTGTTAGGGTTTGGGCACAAATTTGTGAATAAAAGTTTTAATGGTCAATTAGTGACCATTTGGTTATGTGTGATTAAGAAATGAAGTGATTTGTTCCATGGGAATTGAAGTTAGGTATGCTGCCCTTGGTGACTTGCAAGACTGGGTGTGAGTCCAGCAGGTTTGGGCAGCTATAACTGGAGTTGTTTAGGTTCAATTGGTGTAGAGCCAATTGGAAATGAAACTAGACACATAATGGCACAACTTTGGTGAAGAAACCCTGCCTAAAAAACCAAATCAAGTTGACCTAAAAACTACGCTAATCTGGGTGACCAACATGCTGTCCCTGGAAAATGACTAAATGAACAGTGTTTATTCAAATGGTCATAACTCAGTGTAAAAAAGTTCAATTGACCTAAATTTTTATCAGTAGAAAGCTGAGACATAGCCCTACAACTTTCATGAAGAAAATAAAGCCAAATTTGATCATAACATATCCAAAAACTGACTTGTACTCAATGTATAAAAACTGCAGAATTGATTCTGCCCAGAAATTCTAGAAAAATTGCAATCCTGCCAGTTATGGTGTTTAGGCCATAACTTGAGCTACAAAACTCCAAATGAAGTGACTCAAAAAAAGAAATGTAACTAGACACAATAAGAAACAATTTTGGTGAAGAATATTTGGCCAAATTCTCACTGTAAAATGTTAATGGAACAGTGAACTCTAGTACCAAAAACTGAAATTTTGATTTATTCTCCATTGGTTAGGAGTATGGATTGGCAAATAATGCCAACACTTTTGGGAACCAAAATTTGGTAAATTCATGTGATTAGGACTCATGTAGCTATTATGCATTGGAAAGTCAATAATTTAACTTAAATAGTAAAATGAATAATAACCTTACATGCAAAGCATGAAAATTCAATCAATAACTGGATAATGTGCCCTAGTACACCTAGTAAGATTGGTTTTGATAGGTTGGCATGCCAATAGGGTTCAGTTAGTAGTACTGCACATGGCATTATGCCATTCTGTGATATTATGGCTTTTAGCCATTCTGATATCAGTGTGATACTTGGCCTTGTGCCCAATATTTATTACAGCTTATTAGCTGTTCTGTTGCATACCGGGAGACACAATGTGACCGATGGTGTGATGGAACGAGGTACTTGGTAACCAGTGCTAGTTTACCCATTTATCCAGTCCAGTCGACTAGTATAAGTTACTTAGGCAATCTAAATAAATCTTACCAAATTTTAATCAAATAATACTACAATAATTGCCAGGAACTTAGTCTATAAAAATGTTAGCATACATTCTACACATCCATTTTATTTTAGCTATTTTGTTTTATATTGGCACCACTAAGCAGAATAGCTTAGCACATCGCTTTTTCCACACGCAGATACTGGAGACATAGCTGGGGAGTCCAGCAGACCTCAGACTGGGTGATTAGTCAGATTTGCACAGAGTATAGAGTCACCTCATAGTTGTAGTGCACTTAGTAGGATATTAGGATTTTGGGTTGTATTTTGTACTTTGAATTTTGTACTAGTTCTTGATTATAATTACAAACTCATGAAATCATATAATAATGTAAATATATGAAATTTCATGTTACTGAAATTATCAGTATATTTTGTTGAAAAATAAAATGTTGAGGAGTTATTCATGAAATTAATTCAAATTGTGATGTGAACAAAAATTTTGAAAATTGTGTTGAGATTTGGAGATTGAGTTGATATGTATGTATATTGGAGTTCTAGATCTGAAAATCATATTGGAAGTGTTTTTAATAGGTTCGGAAGAACTGTTTTTCCAATTTACAGCCGACACTCTGCCAGATTTTCTATTAAAATTTATGAAAAAATTAGATTAACCAAATTTATAAATAAATGATATAATTGGAAAAATTTTGCACTTAGTAAATAAATAAATAAATAAATTAAGAAGGATAACTTGTTATGGAATAAGATAAGGTGCTCCGGCACACTGTGTGGCATATTTTGCTTGGCTATACTGTAGACGGGTAAGGGGTGTCACATGGAATGCATTAGACATTCATGTAATGAGTTCTTGGTAGCGATTGAAATGCGTATTGAGGCATTCTATTTGTGTATTTTCAGTAGAGAAAGAGGTTGGGACGGACAAGGAATAGTGAGTAAAGAGAAAGGAGAGCATTGAAAGTTTGTGCATAACTAACCTTTTTCTTCGTTTTAAACTTGCAAATTGTTTGGAATGTGTTTATTTGAATGAGTTCACTTTGAACAAGTTTACTTTGACTGAAATATGGTTTTTCTCTTGTATTTGAGAAATTTGGGTGTTGCCACCTCTATATGGATATTATGGTGAATTTAAATGTGTTTATTGGTTTATAAATGTGATTGTTGAGTGGGAAATTTTCGGAAACTGTTTTGAAACCACAGTTAGCATGACAGTCCCTTTCGGAACTCCCTTATAGTAATGGCTACTTTGGGTTGATAATTGATATTGATTATGTCTTCCATTAATAACGGTTAGTGGGATAAGACTACATGAGTACTCATTAGCTAGCTAGCCCTTCCCTCATTAATAACGGTTATGGAGGTTGAGATTGCTTTATTGTAGTGTACAACACAGCATTGATTGTGAAATTTTGTGTCATGGCCTGAACTGTGTGTTGATGTTGGCAACACTAATGCTTTGTGAATTGTGATTTATGAAGTGTGATTTCTTATTTGCAATGTTATTCCAATAAATGGCTTTTATGGACTTAGAACTATTGTGAAGTTTTCATGCTTAAGAAAAATGTGATTTATTATGCTTTGACAAATTGTGTTTTATCTTAAGTTTTAAAGTTATTTGTTGTGCACCACTGAGTGATATACTCAGCGATAGCTTCTTTATGTTATCGCAGGTAAGGGAAAGGAGAAGGCTGCCGAGTGAGAGACTTGAAAGCAGTATTTTGGTATTGATTGTGGGTATTTACGTTAGGTATACCCTTGTGATTCTTTTAGATGTATTTTGTACTTATATGTATGGATGTACGTATATTGAGCAGTTTGTATTAAAAAGCACTGCATTACTAAAGTATTTTGAGTTTGTAACTATTTGTATTTTATTTTGAGATTTATGAAAATGTAACCTTTGCAATATTTAGTCTATCATTATTTCCAATGAATGTTTACATTGAATTTTAACTATTCCAATGCAGTTTTCCGCAAAAGAATTGATAAAATAAAAAGCTATGATTTGTTTAAAATCCCTTGTAGCATAACTAATGGGTTATCAATAGGTGTAGTTTGGTAATTCATTAGGTATGCTACGGGAACATGTCATGCCTTAAAAGGGATAAGATGTGACAAATAAAAAGGGAAAAAAGTTAAAAAAAAAAAAAAGAGAAAGAAAAAAAAAGAAGGAATAAAAAAATAAAAAATGGAAAACGAGAAAAAAAAAGAAGGAATAAAAAAAATAAAAAATGGAAAATGAGAGGAGAGAGTTGGTTAGAAATCCCACAACGGCTAGCGAATGGATTTAATGGTCTAATTTTGCACTAATAAAGAGTAAGAATTGTGCCTAAAATTAATTATGAATAGATGAAATCATATTACTATTAGATGAAACTATTAGGTGTTTTGCTTATGATTGGAAAAGAAAAACAAAAGTGAAGAAGTCAATATATATGTGGAAAAAATAAATTAAAAAAAAAAGAAAAAGAAGAAAAGAAGACTAAAAAAGAAGCTCTTCAAGTTGAAAACCTAAAAGGCAACTTAGGGAAATGTTAAAGCAAGAATGAAAGGGATGATAATGGAAAGCAAAACCTTGGGTCAGGATAACTGGGGGCAATGATGTCAAACACAATGTAAGTCATTGGGGGTAATGGAATTGAGTACCATAAAGCTAGGGGGCATGGTAATAGTGGATTGCATACATACATCTCAAAAAGAAAAAGTCGAATTGCCAAATAAGGATATGAAATATTCTAAGGAATAAAGGTAAAGATATGGTGTACATGTATTAGGCAAGTCATAGCATATCATGCATAATATTAGAAATAAAATTTCATTTTCATCCCTGGGGGAGTCAAATTACAAAATGATCTCTAAACAAAATGAATTTTTACTATGGTTCAAGATCTGAGTTCAAATTTTGCATTCTTGGCATTGCAAATGGGGATTTCTTTTTAAAAAAAATGTAAAATTACATTTTCAACCATTGTGAAGTTTTTTTTTTTTTTTTAACAAAATTGTCCTTAAGTGGAACCAAATTTTCAAGGAATTCCAAAATCCCTAGTTAAATTTTGGCACTAGCATCATCTCCCTAATGGGGGCTTTTCATAACATAAGGACTAGAAAATATGAGCATGAGCATTTGACAGGTACACATCATCAAGCATTGTTATTCCATGCATAGCTAGTATAGAACCCTAATTTTGGTACCATACAGAATCTACACATCTAATGTAGTGAGGAGCCAAATGATGGCTTCAAAATGGTTCAAGAACTCTGAAGGTACTAAAGAAATGAAATGAGATGTTCTACATACCAAAAATAAAAATAAAATAGGCTAGCAAAAGAAAAAAAAATACAATTAATTAAAAGATATATTAGCTTAGGGAGTGTAACAGGCCTCTGAGTAAGGCATGTGTAACATCCCCACTGTACATATTTTGTACGTTCTATTGCTCCAGTAGTTAAATAACAGTCCAGGCAAGTCAGTATATCTGGAACTACACTTCGATGATAGTAAACAGACATATAATGATGAAATAAATAAAAAGAAAATACAAGAAAAATCAAACAAAAATGAAAGAGAGAAAATGATGCTAAGTTAAACGAGCCGGCACCACAGCGATGGGTGACCGCACCGGGAAGGCCGTTACCGACCCCAGGACCGTGGGGAACCCTCTGAATATAATTTTGAGACATAAATAAAGATTTATTGAAATGTAATTGACACTAAAAATATCAAAGAAAAATTAATAAATTAGTACAAAGAAAAATGAAAAATCGAGAAACAGACAAAAATCGGTGTTACCGAAAAATCAGGAATATAAACCGAAGTGGGGTATTTTGGTCATTTGACACATAGTGTTGCCTTTTGACCTCAATCCCCATTAAAAATAAATGATATTACACTTAGAAAATGTCATGAAAAAAATTAAATTGTGATACATTATAAGAATAGTGAAAGAAATGGGGGATAAAATCCAATTTATGAAACTTTGAATAATTAACATTAAAATCCAAGTTAGTGCTCCACTAACTTCGATATTGGGACCCTTATCACAGCCTTGGGACAGCAGATAGCACTCACCATCATCTTCTTCATCAGCCCATTTTACTTTGCCGTAATGAATTCCACCATGGAAATCACCATGGCCACCCCACATGCAACCTCCATGGGTGCATGATCAAGCCATCCTTTCCACTTCTTTCCTTCATTAAAGCTTGCCTACTCACCTTGGGGAAGATATTGGCAACAAGAAAAACCAGATTTGGTGAAGTTTTGATAAGCTCCAAAAGTTGTAAGTGTCCAAAATCCCTCCCTTGCTTTAGTAAAGCTTGTGTTTAGTTTGAGGTGAGTGTTTTGGTGAAGAGAAATGAAAGAAATAGTGAGAAATGAATCTGTCCATTTTTGGCAGCCATGAACCCTTGTTGTGCTTGGGTTATTTTACTTCTAATGAATGAAAATGAAGGTTGATTGATTCAAATGAAAGTTAGAGTAAGTTTGTGCATAAGTATGTACATGTAGTGTTTAGATTTAAGGTGTGAAATGGAACCTTGAAGCCTTGAGCAAACTGCCATGTTTGGCAGCCCTTAATAGCATGAATTTGTGTGTGAATATATGGTTATTAATGATATATGTTAATATCAATTTGTGGGCAGCAAGTGTAAATGATATTGAAGTATGAATATATTGAAGTATATGTGTAATATTAACATTGAAGTATGTTGAATTTGGGTGGATGTAAATATTGAAGTTTAATGGTGTATTGTGTGCCTTGTGGACTTGAGTATTCTACCCAGAATTTTTTCTGGAATTGTGTACAATATATGTATAGAAGTGTTGTTGATTGAATATTGTAGTAATGAGGAGGAGGAGGAACATTAAATTGGAAGTGTATGAGCTTTGTGCAGGTTGTGTATTGAAGGCAGCACCTAAATGAGGCCATAAGTGCCAAACTATGAACCCAATTGGTATGAGGCCAATATGGGATGAAACTAGACACCAAATAGGCCAACTTTCATGTAGAAATGTTGCCAAAATTCTGCCTAGAAACTGACCTTAAAAAGTGACCAAATCCGGATTAGTGCATTTGAGGCCTGAAAACTGACCATTTGGGCAGCAGGTAGTTTTTAGGCCATAACTCACTCAAAACAGGTCCAATTGACCTGAAATTTTGACCATGAATATTTAAGACCTATATCTACAAGTCTTATGAAGACACCAAAGCCCAGAAATGACCAGAACCAAGTCAAATGGCTTGCACACGTTCGGGCACAAAAACTGCCGAACCAAAAGTGACCTAAAAATTGACCAAATTGTGCACCAAAAGTGCAATCTGTCCAGCTTTAGCAAATTGACCATATCTTGCTCTACACAACTCAGAATGACCTGAAATTTTGCCCCGCGTGTAATAAGACATAGAGCTACAATTTTGCTTCTTTGACCAGAAGCTAAAAAGCAAGGGAAATAGGACTCTAACCTAGACCAATCTAGCACACAAAAATTGAGAATGTGACATTTTGCATACAATGATGCTTGAAGCATTTTGGCAATGAATGCCAACTTGTAAAAATGGTAAATTGCACTATATTGGAAGCATATTGAGATTTAAATTGTGACATATTGATGCTAGAAATAACTTATCCATATTACCTAAAAAGGTCAACACATGCATTGACTTGTGAATTATATAATAGTTAGTAAACTTCAAAGATTGAAGAATTAAACAATTAATTTATAATGTGCCCTAGTTTGCCTAGTTAACTAATACGGATAGGTTGGCATGCCAATAGAATTCTGACAGCTGTTCTGCAAATGGCTTTATGCCATACTGTGTTTTTAGAGCCTATTGTGCCGCACTGTGACTTTAATAGCCTACGGCTATACATATTGTGTATTTATTTTTGGCTTATCGCCAGATTGACTATATGGCTTTTTAGCCACACTATTTGCACACCGGGAGACACTTTGTGACCGATGGTGTGACGTCCCGAGTGAAGGAACGGAAGCGTGAAAAACAAAAGATTATACCATTGAATTCAAAAAAATTTTCGCCTAGGGTCACATGCTCCATGCAAGATTTATTTTTATCTATTTGATTTCAATGATAAAAAACATATTAAAACTCTTTTAATATGTTTTTGGATCTATATTTGCCATTTAAGATTTTAAAATTAATCAGATTAATTTTAGAACCCTAGATTAAATCAAGAACGATTACACTAACCTCTTGATGCACTGCAGCGTGTCTGCGCCTTTAAGATTCGTCTTCAGGACACCAAATGTTGTCCCTCTAGCTTGTCCACACCAAGAACACCTATGGCAGCCCTTGAACAGCCTCTAAAGCTTTTTCTATTAATTAGAAATTCAAGTTCTGCCTTTTAAGAGATTAGAGATGTAAACAGGACACTAGAAACAATTTCTAGTGTTCTTAATTCAAGAGATTGATGGCTAATCTCTTTGAATTGATGAGAGATGAAGAGAAATAGCTGGAGAGGCTCAAAGTGGCGTGACAAATGAGAGGAGAGGCTGCTGGTTATTTTTTCTTTTCATAACCACACTTAAATAGCTAGGTTAACACATTAAACCCTAGCCACATGTCACCTTTTTATTAGCTCTAGGTTTAAGTGACCCAATCATATTGTGCCAAGTGTCAAACCTATATTTAATCTTGATTTTAATCATCTTACATAATTAAAAAAAAAACATTTGGCAAGCTTATGTATAATCCCATGTGTCACCATCTCATGGTGCCACGTGTCACACTGTGAAATGACCAAAATGCCCCTGTGTCTTAATTTTGAGTTCTCAACCCAAAATAATTATTTTTCTTCTTCTAATTAATTTATATCAAATATAAATTAATTAATTAATCTCTATTAATTAATTTCTCATCAATTAAATTCATATTTAAACACTTTAAATATAAATTTAATTATACTACACATCCAATAATCTAGATTTGGTTTCAAGTCATGCTAGGGACTTTGCAATTTAATTGCAAACCAAACCTATTTAATTAATCAATTAAACTCTTTAATTAATTAATTAAATCATATTTAAATAGGTGATAACTTGTGTATGTGTGTGACTTACTAGGCTCATCACTAATTGGCAATGAGACATGATATTAACTCTTAATATCATCAGAACCCTTTCTTACCATAAATGATTTCTCTAAATCTTTTTATGAACCTCATAGACCATGGTTAACACCTAGCATAGCATGCCATGGCCACCCAATTAGTAATAAGGTTTACCTTAAATGAACCTATAATCATATGTTACCATGCACTAGAATCTCTCTCATACAAAATCCCAACTCAAGTGAGTCATGGTTTATGTCAAACTCCATTTGCTATGAATATTATGTTCTCTTTTAATTCCAGTTCTTGATTAAAAGATTTTTCTCATCGAAACTCTTTGAATAAATCTATCTGTCTGGCAGAACTTGAAACATCAAGAACAATTAAATGAACATAGGATTTTATCTCTATTTACTTAGAGGAACAGATTCCATCTTGATCAACACCTACCTCCATATATAACTAGCGAGCCAACACATGCCCATATACCCATACATAGTACAAGGATGAAAGCGATATCAAACTCAAACTACCTATACACAAGATAATTGTGCTATCTCAGTCTAAAGATTATATGCCTGATATGATTTATGACAAAACATTGACAAGAGTAAACTCCATGTGCTTGTCATAAGTGTCACTGGTTCGGCCTACTTATCATTTATAAGTGCCTATCATGTTTGTTATATGGCATGAGACTCACCATTCCATCTTATTTATATCTCATATAAATAACTTGGGAACAAACATGAATACAATCTTTCTGGATAAGTCATGTCCTTATTATGAAGTATCCTCGATTGTGAACCTATTTATGATACTTTATGCTAGAAATATTGTCACTCATATTCTTAACAACTTAAGAATAATATTTCTAACAAAATATCAATGGACCTTTTCTATTACACATAAATATATTATGTAAACAGAAAAGTGGAAATGCCTTTTATTAATAAAAATATGTACAAGATACATACTAAATGATATGCTCTAGGGCATACTACTAACAATCTCCCACTAGCACTAGAGCCATTCATTACAATACCTTAGATCCATCTTCTCAAGATGTCGGTCTAACTGAACTTGTGACAAAAGGTTAGTGAATGGATCAGCTGGATTTTTCAGCTGATGTTATTTTTCTGCATGGCTATATCGCCTTGCCCAACTATATCTCTGATAAAGTGTTAGCGCCTTACTATGTGTATGGAATTTGGTTAGACCTTAGTTCCTTAGCTTGTATGAATGCTCCATTATTGTCACAAAGTAGTGGGCTGACTCAATGGAAGGAACTCTTGTAAGTTACATCACGAACTTCTTTATCCAAACGACTTCTTTGCAAGATTCGATGCAAAGAATATACTCAACCTCGATGAGTGGAATCTGCAATCGTGCTCTATTTGGAACTCTTCCAACCGATGCACCTCCATTACAAATGAACACATATCCAGGTAGACTTTCTATCATCAATATCGATTGGAAGTCGAATCAAGATAACCATCTAATTGCAAGTCTCCACCTCCATAAATCAAGAATAAATCCTTAGTTCTTCTCAAGTACTTAAGGATATTCTGCTATCGATGTTCTAAACTGGATTGGATTGATACCTGCTAGTCAAACTAACAGCATATGCGATATCTAGCCTAGTACACAACATTGCATACATTAAACTTCCAATAGTCGAAGCATATGGAATCCTGGCCATCTTATCTCTTTCTTCGGGTGTCTTTGAAGACATCTCTTTAGAAAGATGGATACCATGTCTCACTGGTAACAATCCTCTCTTGGAATCAAGCATGTTAAACCTCTTTAACACCTTTTCCAAGTATAGACTTTGGGATAAACCTATTATTCTTTTCGCTCTATCTCTATAGATGCGAATCCCAAGAATATAGGTTGCCTCCCCTAAGTCTTTCATGGAGAATGTATTTGACAACCATACCTTTATAGTTGTCAACATACTTGTGTCATTACCTATCAACAGTATGTCATCCACATATAAGACAAGGAAAGTGATAGCTCTGTCACTAACCTTCTTATATACACATGGCTCATCCTCATTTTTGATAAAACCAAAGGATTTAATGGCTTCATCAAAACGGATGTTCCAACTCCTCGAAGCTTGTTTCAACCCATAAATGGATCGCTTTAGCTTGCATACCTTGGAACCATCTTGGGATTCAAATCCCCTAGGTTGTTCCATGAAAATGTTTTCTTCAATGTATCCATTGAGAAAAGCATTTTGACATCCATCCGCCAAATCTCATAATCATAGTATGCACTATTGCTAATAAAATCCTAATTGATTTAAGCATGGCAACAAAGTAGAAAGTCTCCTCATAGTCTATTCCTTGCCTTTGGCGAAACCTTTTCACTACTAGCCTTGCCTTATAGGTCTCTACCTTTCCATCGTAACCAATTTTCTTCTTGAAAACCCATTTGTTCCCTATAGGTACAATACCTTGGTGGGTCAACAAGATCCCAAACTTGATTCTTATACATGGAATCAATCTCGGATTTCATAGCATCAATCCATTTTGAAGAGTCTATATCGATATAGCTTCTTCATAGGTAAGTGGATTATCTCCATGATCTACTTCTTCATGAGTAGACAACTCTTGTTCTTCTTCATGAAGAAAACCATATCTCACCGGTGGGTGAGATACGGTTGTTCTACGAGGAACAGTGTAGATGTTTCATCAATGGGTATAGGTTGACTAGATGGATTTATATCCATCGATGCATTGGTTGGTCGAATTCTCCAATTCTAACTCTATTTGCCTTCCTTTGCCTCCTTCTTGAACAAACCGTTGTTCAAGAAATGTGGCATCTCTACTTATCACAACCTTTTGTGAAGTAGGCAAATAAAAATAATATCCAAAACTATCTTTTGGATATCCAACAAATCGACCTTTTACGATCTGGTCTCCAATTTATCGGTGTTCACTTTTGATATAAGCTAGACAACCCCAAATCTTAACATGCTTTAGACTTGGTTTTCTTCCATGCCATATCTCATAAGGTGTGGAAGAAAGCGATTTTGATGGAATCCTATTCAGAATATACAAAGTGATTCTAATGCAAATCCCCAAAGAAGATTAGCATATCAAGATAGCTCATCATACTACGTACCATATCCAATAGGGTACGATTTCTCCTTCAGATACACCATTCGGTTGTGGCGTTCTGGAGGAGTCGGTGAGAAACAATGCTATGCTCTCTCAAGTATTCATCAAATTCGAGACTCAAATATTCACCTCCACGATCTGATCGAAGAGCTTTAATATTCTTTCCTGTTTGATTTTCTACTTCAGATTTAAATTCTTTGAACTTTTCAAAAGATTCATGTTTGTATTTCATCAAATACAAATACCCAAACCTTGATTTATCATCAGTAAAGGTAATAAAATAATGAAAACCCCCTCTAGCCATTTCTTTAAATGGACCACATACATCACTATGTATTAGCTCCAAAATATTTTCAGCTCTTAGCCCTTGTCCAACAAAGGGTGATCTAGTCATTTTGCCTTGAAGGCAAGATTCACAAGTTGGAGTAGGCTTAGAGCCCAATGAGGATAGAATCCCCATTTTCTCCAATTTTGCAATCCTATCTTCTGCAACATGACATAACCTTAAGTGCCAAATATATTTTGAACTTGAGTTGGTTTTCACCATGGCATTGCATTTATTTAGATTGCTATACTCTGGCCAGTGGAAACACTTTCTTACTGGCAATGGAAACACTTTCCTGTTGCCAATGGAAACACTTTCCTATTGGCAGTGGAAACACTTTCCTTTGCCTTTGTTAGCTTTGGTCTTCCCTTTCTGTTTAGCTATTTTCTTGGAAGGACCAGGAATCTGAGGTTTCTTTTTCTTATTGCCCTTATTCTTGTTGGACTTTCCAGCAGAAGAAGATGCAACCAAAGCTACCTCTTTTCCTTTATTGCCTGGCATATTCTTTTGGGCAATAACCAGCATGTTGAGTAAACCAGCTAAGGTGCATTCCTGTTTAGTCATATGGAAATTTGTCACAAAATTCCCAAAAGACTCGTGAAGGATGAAGGATCAAATCCGTTTGTAGTTGGAAATCCATGTTGAAGTCAAGATGTTCCAACCGCTCAATCAGCCGAATCATCTTGTGGACATGATCCCCAACATTACATCCCTCGGACATCCTCATACGGAATAGCTGTCTAGATATCTCATACCTAGCATTCTATTGTGCTCACCATACAACTCTTGTAGGTGAAGCAGGATCTCACTCGCACTCTGCATGTTCTCATGTGGCTTCTGTAACTCATTACTCATGGAAGCAAGCATGTAACACTTAGCTCTCATATCATGCTCCTTCCACTTGTCCAAAGTTTCATGTTCCTCTTGTGTGGCCTCTGGAGGTAAGGGACCAGGAACATTTGAATCTAGAACATATCCTATATGTTCAAGGTTCAGTACAAGTTTCAAATTTCTTAGCCAATCGCATGATTAGGTCTGTCAACTGTTGTGATCAAGTATGCTTGCAAGGATATTGGATGGTGGTGGTTGTTTTGTGCTCATTTTTATCAAAAAATTAACTGCAGAAAATAACCAGATTAATTAGTAAATGTATCATGTAATTAACCAAAATGATTATGGTCTTTTAATCAAATTGGTCCTCCCACTAACTTAGCGAATCCTACACTTCCAGAGTAGAAAACGGAAATCCTAGTTGGATGGATTTCTAGTGGGTGATTGAATTCTTATAATTCTATTGATCATCCTCAGGTACATTCATTATTGGAATTACAATAAACTATAAGTGAGCAACTCCTTGCCCATCACATCTCATGTGAGGTTCAATCCTTTACCTAGCCCCTAATGCTCAAAATCTCGGTACATCCATTATTGACTTATCTTGCATTAGTTAAGTTGATCCCATTGAGTCGATAATTATGCAAATAATTTTAATGTCCTCAGTACATCCAATATTGGCCACCAAACCATTTACATATTTACAACATCTCATGCTTAACAATTATTCTTAAGAAAATCTCTTAAATTAATTGCATCTCATGCAACTATTTAAAATTTCTTAAAATAATTGCCCCAATGGAGGGCTTATGTTATAATTACTTTAATTATAGCATTTCCAACTTAATCATTTGTTTGGAAGATTTTATAGCCATCCTTATTACTATTAAGGTCTCACTTTGCACATTATCCATTTAGCATGCATATATCATATAATTGCATACATTCCCATACATCTCATGCATTCATGGATAAGCAGTAAATATGGTATGATCATGGACTTTCTAAGGGATTCAATTCGAGCCAGAGAATTGAATCGGGCATTCTAGGTGCATTTCATTCATTCATTTTACAAGAGTTGCTGAAGGAGTACATAATCAACACTTGATATTGAATTCCTCCCACTGGTCCCACCAATGCTCTTGACCTCCTTGAACTTCTTGCAATCCAATATTACATAGTAATCCTTGGCATACCAAGGCGAATTTTACAAGAACTTAAATAAATGAAATTACAACCCAAAAATATTACAAACTTAATAATACATGCCCAAAATAAATTAAAATAAATTAATTAATTTACAATCCCAAAGAAACATAAAAGAAATAAATCCAATCACATTGGTCTTTTATAGTCCATGATCATCCATCATGCATATCACTATTTAACAATTAAATAAAATATACATACTTAAATTAAATTGAATATCTCATATTCAACTTAAAAATCCAGATTTGAATATGATTCAAATAAATTTAAAAATTCAGATTTGAATCTCATTCAAACAAATTTAAAAATTCAGATTTGAATCACATTCAAACAACTTCAAAAATTCAGATTTGAATCACATTCAAACATTTTTTAAAAAATTAGATTTAAATCACATTCAAATATTTTTTAAAAAAATCAGATCTGAATTTTATTGAATCAATTTTAAAAAATCAGATTTGAATCACATTCAAACAACTTTTAAAATTCAGATTTGAATCACATTCAAACAATTTTTTAAAATTCTGATTTGAATCATAATTTAATTGTGTGATTAAAACTACTAATTAAACACTTTAATTAGTCAAAGAATAGGCCTTAGATCATACAACAATTGCATAATTAAAAGCCAAACCTTGAACCACCCATGGAACCATTGTTGCCGCCACCAATGGTGGCTTCACCATGTGTGCCGCCACACCTCTTGATCCAACCAGCAATGAATCAATCATCTCATGATCAAATCACACAATTAAATCATATAATCAACAATCTAAATGGCAAATATAGTGGCTCTGATACCAATTTAATTATCGGAAGCGTGAAAAACACAAGATTATACCATTGAATTCAAAAAAAATTTCGCCTAGGGTCACATGCACCATGCAAGATTTATTTTTATCTATTTGATTTCAATGATAAACAACATATTAAAATAAATCTTGCATGGTGCATGTGACCCTAGGCAAAATTTTTTTTGAATTCAATGGTATAATCTTGTGTTTTTCACGCTTCCGTTCCTTCAATTTTGGGCAATGAGACATGATATCAACTCTTAATATCATCAAAACCCTTTCTTACCATAAATGATTTCTCTAAATCATTTTATGAACCTCATAGACCATGGTTAACACCTAGCATAGCATGCCATGGCCACCCAATTAGTAATAAGGTTTACCTTAAATGAACCTATAATCATATGTTACCATGCACTAGAATCTCTCTGTTACAAAATCCCAACTCAAGCTGGAGTCATGGTTTATGTCAAACTCCATTTGCTATGAATATTATGTTCTCTTTTAATTCCAGTTCTTGATTAAAAAGATTTTTCTTATCAGAAACTCTTTTCTGAATAAATCTATCTATCCTGGCCAGGAACTTGAAACATCAAGAACAATTAAATGAACATAGGATTTTATCTCTATTTACTTAGAGGAACAGATTCTATCTTGATCAACACCTACCTCCATATATAACTAGCAGGAGCCAACACATGCCCATATACCCATACATAGTACAAGTATGAAAGCAGTATCAAACTCAAACTACCTATATACAAGATAACTGTGCTATCTCAGGTCTAAAGATTATATGCACTGATATGATTTATGACAAAACATTGACAAGAGTAAACTCCATGTGCTTGTCATAAGTGTCACTGGTTCGGCCTACTTATCGTTTATAAGTGCCTATCATGTTTGTTATATGGCATGAGACTCACCATTCCATCTTATTTATATCTCATATAAATAACTTGGGAACAAACATGAATACAATCTTTCTGGATAAGTAATGTCCTTATTATGAAGTATCCTCGATTGTGAACCTATTTATGATACTTTGTGCTAGAAATATTGTCACTCATATTCTTAACAACTTAAGAATAATATTTCTAACAAAATATCAATGGACCTTTTCTATTACACATAAATATATTATGTAAACGGAAAAGTAGAAATGCCTTTTATTAATAAAAATATGTACAAGATACATACAAATGATATGCTCTAGGGCATACTACTAACACCGAGGTACTAGGTACCCAGTGCCAGTATATCCGTTTATCCAGTCTGGTCAGTATATAGGCTACACGGGCAGTAATTCAAGTACTATTAAAAATTCAAATACATAAATTCAGTCTTCTGACATACAACACTACCAAAATTAGCAGATATTGAAATGTTAGCAAATAAAGGTAGAATCAACAATTATGAAGAACACTGATGCCATAAATTTATTTACTTTATTTTAGTGTATATTTCTTTATATATTTGGCTCCACTAAGCAAAATTGCTTAGCGCGTTGCTTTTGTAATGCGTAGGTATTGGAGATACAGCTGGGGAGCCCAGCAGACCTATGACCGGGTGAGACATCAGATCTGCACAGGAGTCCAGAGTCATCTGCACTGCATTGCATACATGGTAGGACTTAGGATATCTTGTATTTTGTACTTTTGTTGTATATTTGAAATTTGGCCTTGTTTTTGTAATATTATGAAAGCTTTAAAGTTTGTAATATTTTGTACATATTAAATAACATGGAGATTTTCTGTATATATTTAAATTATTATGGACTGTATTATGGAACTGTTTAATGACTGTAAAAGCCTATTGACTTTACTGAGAAATAGAGACTGTGAAATATTTGAGATTTTGATATCATAATATTAAACTGTTTTCAATAGGTTGGAAGGACAGTTTGTCCTAATTATAGACGGCACCTTGCCAAATTTTTATTACCAATCTTGAAACACTGATTTTAACAAAGTATGACAATAGTATCAACATGATATGAATATTATGTAAATGACATCTTAAAATCAAATTGAGTTCAAGAAATGAGATAATCACAGACTAGGTGTTCCGGCACGCTGTGTAGCACGCCTTGCTCGGCTATTCTGTAGACGGGTGAGGGGTGTTACATTTAGTGGTATCAGAGCACGGTTTAGGCATTTCTGGACCTAGATAGATTGCACATCATGCATTGCATTGTAAGTGTTAAGATGACTTTAATGCAGATCTTTTGATTTGTTTTGTTATTTTGATCAGAATATGGACTCCACATCGCAGAGAGCGGTCGATGAGGAAGTGGAAAGTCATGCTCCATCTATGATGGAACCAGGAGATAGGAGGGAACCTGTTCCACCAGTACCAAATGCATCAGCCACATTTCAGCAAATGGCTGAGTTCTTTAGACAGATGGCAGGAGTTATGCCACCACCACCACCTCCACATCAAAAATCTCATATGGAGAGACTCAGGAAGTTTGGAGCAGTGGACTTTCTGGGCAACAGAGAAGATGATTACATCACGGTGAAAACGGTTGGACAGAATGGAAGAGTCTTGAAACAACTTCATTGTACTCAGAGCGAGTCGGAAGCTGCTGTATCACTACTGCAAGATGATGCATACCAGTGGTGGGATATAGTAACTAGTGAAGTGCCACCAGAACAGATAACTTGGGATTTCTTTCTCACTGAGTTCAGAAAGAAGTATGTGGGCAGTGTATATTTGGAAGAGAAGAGAAGGGAGTTTATTACCCTACGCCAGAGACAGCTGACAATGGCTGAATATGAAAGAGAATTTGTCAGACTGAGCCGCTATGGGCGGGAAATAGTCCCTAATGAGGCAGAGAGATGTAAGAGATTTGAGGAAGGACTCAATGATAACATTAAAGTAATGATTACAGCCTTGGGGATTACAGAGTTTGCCAAGTTAGTGGAAGCTGCACTGAAGGTTGAAAAAGTTAGAATGAATGAGCGAGCAGGAAGGCAGACAGAAGAGGTCGTGGTCGACCGGTACATCTTCCCCTAGCAAGAAATTCAGAGGTTCGCCTACTCGAGTTTCAAGAGAGCACCAAGTCAGGTCGATCCACGAGGCCCAAATCTCGGTTGCACCAAGGAGAGGCAGTCCACCCCTTCAATGGCTAGCTCTCCGAGGAGCAGTCTGAGGACCAGCCCAAAGATTTTGTTGCTTGCCCACATTGCCAAAAATGGCATAAGGGTGAATGTTGGAGGATGACAGTGCTTGTTTACGGTGTGGATCTCTGAGACCACCTAGTCCGAGATTGTCCACGCAGAACTGCTACATCCACTCCGGTATCAACTGATAGGCCTGCCCCTCCAGCTCCAAGGGGTAGAAGGCTGGGTAAGGCTGAGGCAGCCGGTACTTCACAGAAACCTGTGTCAGAGTCTGTGGAGAGAGCAGAAGGCAGAAAACCAGCCAAAGCCTATGCTATAAGGGCACAGGAGGAATAGGATGCTCCAGATGTTATCAAGGGTACGTTCCTCCTTTATAATACTTCTGTGCATGCATTAGTGGATCCTGGATCTACTCATTCATATATTTGTATCAAGCTGCCCGTAGAAAAGGGAATACTAGTGGAGGAAAGTGACCAAGACATCCTGGTCACAAATCCGCTAGGCCACAGTGTGATAGTAAACAAGGTGTATAAGGGCTGTCCATTGAAGATTCAAGGGAAAGAGTTCTTAGCAGACTTAATCGAATTGCCTTTCCATGAGTTTGATGTGATTTTGGGAATGGACTAGTTATCCCATCATCAGGCAATAGTAGATTGTAAATTGAAGAGAATCTCTCTGAAAACTGCTGAGAATGAAGAAATAATAGTTGTGGGTGAAAGGACAGATTTCTTGTCCAATGTCATCTCAGCTACAGTTGCAAGGAGATGGTTGAGAAAAGGCTGTGAAGCCTATCTGGCGCACGTGGTTGACACTAGGCAGGGTAAACTTAACTTATCTGACATACTCACAGTAAGGGATTTCTTTGAGGTGTTTCCAGAGGAATTGCCTAGTTTACCACCAGAAAGGGAAGTTGAATTTGCTATTGAGATTATGCCGGGTACAGCTCCAATTTCAATTGCTCCATATATGATGGCACCTGCTGAATTGAAAGAGTTAAAAATCCAACTACAATAATTACTAGACAAGGGGTTCATACGCCCCAGTGTGTCACCGTGGGGAGCTCCGGTATTATTTGTAAAGAAGAAAGATGGGACACTGAGGTTATGTGTTGACTACCGGCAGCTAAACAGAGTAACAGTGAAGAACAAGTATCCATTGCCTAGAATTGACGATTTGTTTGATCAGTTGAAGGGAGCCAGTGTGTTTTTTAAGATTGATCTTAGATCAGGGTATCATCAGCTAAGGGTTAAGGATGCAGATGTGCCTAAAACTGCATTTAGAACCCGGTATGGGCATTATGAATTCCTAGTGATGCCATTTGGGTTAACAAACGCTCCAGTAGCATTAATGGACCTTATGAACCGTATCTTCCATCCATATTTAGATCGGTTCGTAGTGGTCTTCATTGATGACATCCTGGTGTATTCGAAGGATAAAGCAGAACATGATGAGCATTTGAGAATTGTTCTGCAGACTCTAAAAGAGAAGAAACTGTATGCTAAATTGTCCATGTGTGAGTTCTGGTTGAATGAGATTGCATTCCTTGGACATGTAGTATCAGCTGAAGGGATTAGAGTGGATCCCAAGAAGATTGAAGCAGTGATGGAATGGAAGCCTCCCAGAAATACAACTGAGATCAGAAGTTTCTTGGGGTTAGCTGGATATTATAGAAGATTTGTAAAGGGATTTTCCCTGATAGCTGCTCCAATGACCAAATTACTACACAAGAATATGAAATTTGACTGGAATGACAAGTGTCAAGCCAGTTTTGAGAGGCTGAAGGCTATGTTGACAGAGGCACTAGTGTTAACATAGCCAATGTCTGGAAAAGACTTTGTAGTCTACAGTGATGCCTCAAACAATGGATTAGGGTGTGTACTCATGCAAGAAGGGAAAGTGGTCGCATATGCTTCCAGGCAGTTAAGGCCACATGAAAAGAATTACCCTACTCATGATTTGGAATTAGCAGCAATTATCTTCGCATTGAAGATATGGAGGCATTACCTGTATGGAGAAAAATGCTACATATACACAGACCATAAGAGTCTGAAGTATCTGCCAACCCAAAAGGAACTTAATTTGAGACAGAGGCGATGGATTGAGTTCCTGAAAGATTATGATTGTGTGATTGACTACCACCCTGGGAAGGCAAATGTAGTCGCTGATGCTTTAAGCAGAAAATCTATTGTAGCATTAAGATCTTTGAATGCCCAACTATTCTTAACTCATGATGGAGTTATTTTGGCTGAGTTGCAAGTGAAGCTGAATCTGTTACAACAGATACAGGATGGGCAGAAGACAGATGGGAAATTAATGGCTGTTATGGGCAAAATCACTGAGGGGAAGGAAACTGAATATGAAGTGAAGGAAAATGGGTGCCTGTACTATAAAGAAAGAGTATGTGTACCAGATGATAAAGAGTTGAAAACCAGTATTCTGAAAGAAGCACATAATAGTGTGTATGCTATGCACCCAGGAAGCACAAAAATGTACCATGACTTGAAACTCCAATACTGGTGGCCAGGTATGAAGAAGGACAT
Organism: Hevea brasiliensis; assembly: GCF_030052815.1. Classification (NCBI taxonomy): domain Eukaryota; kingdom Viridiplantae; phylum Streptophyta; class Magnoliopsida; order Malpighiales; family Euphorbiaceae; genus Hevea; species Hevea brasiliensis. Next base: position 38,507,176 of record NC_079493.1, read on the forward strand.
AATTGACTATGTAACTAGATGCTTGACATGTCAGCAAGTCAAAGCAGAACATCAAGTTCCATCAGGTTTGTTACAGCCCATAAACATACCTGAATGGAAGTGGGACCGAGTCACTATGGACTTTGTCAGTGGTCTACCTCTCACTCAGAAGAAGCATGATGCAGTATGGGTGATTGTGGATAGGTTAACCAAATCATCACATTTTCTGCCAGTTAGAACTGACTACTCACTGGAAAAGCTAGCAGAATTGTACATCAGTGAGATAGTTAGACTACATGGAATTCCACTTTCCATTATATCTGATAGAGACCCGAGGTTTACATCTAGATTTTGGAAGAAATTACAAGAATCCTTGGGCACACAACTCCATTTTAGTATGGCTTTTCATCCTCAGACGGATGGACAGTCAGAAAGAATAATCCAGGTAAATTTTGAAACTCATTGAGTTATTGTAGACAATAAATCAAACTGATAATGATAATAATGATAGTAATAACTGCATATGTGTGATAGGTCCTCGAGGATATGCTGAGAAGTTGTGTTATTGAGTTTAAGGGAAGTTGGGACAGATACCTTCCACTAGCAGAATTTGCATATAACAATAGTTATCAAGCTAGCATACAAATGGCACCCTATGAAGCACTGTATGGGAGAAAATGCAGAACACCTGTATGTTGGACTGAATTGGGTGAAGATAAGCTAGTGGGGCGGACACGATAAAACAGACAGAGGAAAAGGTGAAACTGATAAAGGCCAATTTGAAAGTTGCCTCAGACCGACAGAAATCTTATGCTGACTTGAGGAGAAAAGACATTGAGTATGAAGTTGGCGAGAAGGTATTTCTCAAAGTATCACCGTGGAAGAAAGTGTTGAGATTTGGAAAAAAGGGAAAACTAAGCCCTAGGTTTATTGGCCCATATGAAGTTATTGAACGTGTGGGACCAGTAGCCTACCGATTAGCCTTACCACCTGAGCTGGACAAGATACATAATGTGTTCCATGTCTCGATGCTCAGAAGATACAGATCAGATCCTTCACATGTCATCTCAGCAGAAGAAATTATGGTATAACCTGACCTGACATATGAAGAAGAACCAATTAAAATCTTGGCACGAGAGATAAAATAGCTCAGAAATAAGACAATTCCACTAGTGAAAATCCTATGGAGACACCACAACACGGAAGAGGCAACATGGGAGAGCGAGGAGACAATGAGGTAACAGTTCCCTCAGCTCTTCACATTAGGTAAATTTCGAGGACGAAATTTTTATTTAGAGGGGAAGAGTTGTAACATCCCCACTGTACATATTTTGTACGTTCTATTGCTCCAGTAGTTAAATAACAGTCCAGGCAAGTCAGTATGTCTGGAACTACACTTCGGTGATAGTAAACAGACATATAATGATAAAGTAAATAAAAAGAAAATACAAGAAAAATCAAACAAAAATGAAAGAGAGAAAATGATGCTAAGTTAAACGAGCCGGCACCACAGCGATGGGTGACCACACCGGGAAGGTCGTTGCCGACCCCAGAACCGTGGGGAACCCTCTGAATATAATTTTGAGACATAAATAAAGATTTATTGAAATGTAATTGACACTAGAAATATCAAAGAAAAATTAATAAATTAGTACAAAGAAAAATGAAAAATCGAGAAACAGACAAAAATCGGTGTTACCGAAAAATCAGGAATATAAACCGAAGTGGGGTATTTTGGTCATTTGACACATAATGTTTCCTTTTGACCTCAATCTCCATTAAAAATAAATAATATTACACTTAGAAAATGTCATGAAAAAATTAAATTGTGATACATTATAAGAATAGTGAAAGAAATGGGGGATAAAATCCAATTTATGAAACTTTGAATAATTAACATTAAAATCCAAGTTAGTGCTCCACTAACTTCGATATTGGGACCCTTATCACAGCCTTGGGACAGCAGATAGCACTCACCATCATCTTCTTCATCAGCCCATTTTACTTTGCCGTAATGAATTCTACCATGGAAATCACCATGGCCACCCCACATGCAACCTCCATAGGTGCATGATCAAGCCATCCTTTCCACTTCTTTCCTTCATTAAAGCTTGCCTACTCACCTTGGGGAAGATATTGGCAATAAGAAAAACCAGATTTGGTGAAGTTTTGATAAGCTCCAAAAGTTGTAAGTGTCCAAAATCCCTCCCTTGCTTTAGTAAAGCTTGTGTTTAGTTTGAGGTGAGTGTTTTGGTGAAGAGAAATGAAAAAAATAGTGAGAAATGAATCTGTCCATTTTTGGCAGCCATGAACCCTTGTTGTGCTTGAGTTATTTTTACTTCTAATAAATGAAAATGAAGGTTGATTGATTCAAATGAAAGTTAGAGTAAGTTTGTGCATAAGTATGTACATGTATTGTTTAGATTTAAGGAGTGAAATGGAACCTTGAAGCCTTGAGCAAACTGCCATGTTTGGCAGCCCTTAATAGCATGAATTTGTGTGTGAATATATGGTTATTAATGATATATGTTAATATCAATTTGTGGGCAGCAAGTGTAAATGATATTGAAGTATGAATATGTTGAAGTATATGTGTAATATTAACATTGAAGTTTGTTGAATTTGGGTGGATGTAAATATTGAAGTTTAATGGTGTATTGTGTGCCTTGTGGACTTGAGTATTCTACCCAGAATTTTTGCTGGAATTGTGTACAATATATGTATAGAAGTGTTGTTGATTGAATATTGTAGTAATGAGGAGGAGGAGGAACATTAAATTGGAAGTGTATGAGCTTTGTGCAGGTTGTGTATTGAAGGCAGCACCTAAATGAGGCCATAAGTGCCAAACTATGAACCCAATTGGTATGAGGCCAATATGGGATGAAACTAGACACCAAATAGGCCAACTTTCATGTAGAAAGGTTGCCAAAATTCTGCCTAGAAACTGACCTTAAAAAGTGACCAAATCCGGATTAGTGCATTTGAGGCCTGAAAACTGACCATTTGGGCAGCAGTTAGTGTTTAGGCCATAACTCACTCAAAACAGGTCCAATTGACCTGAAATTTTGACCATGAATATTTAAGACCTATATCTACAAGTCTTATGAAGACACCAAAGCCTATAAATGACCAGAACCAAGTCAAATGGCTTGCACAATTTCGGGCACAAAAACTGCCGAACCAAAAGTGACCTAAAAATTGATCAAATTGTGCACCAAAAGTGCAATCTGTCCAGCTTTAGCAAATTGACCATATCTTGCTCTACACAACTCGGAAAGACCTGAAATTTTTCCCCGCGTGCAATAATACATAGAGCTACAATTTTTCTTCTTTGACCAGAAGCTAAAAACCAAGGGAAATAGGACTCTAACCTAGACCAATCTAGCACACAAAAATTGAGAATGTGACATTTTGCATACAATGATGCTTGAAGCATTTTGGCAATGAATGCCAACTTGTAAAAATGGTAAATTGCACTATATTGGCAGCATATTGAGATTTAAATTGTGACATATTGATGCTAGAAACAACTTATCCATATTACCTAAAAAGGTCAACACATGCATTGACTTGTGAATTATATAATAGTTAGTAAACTCCAAAGATTGAGGAATTAAACAATTAATTTATAATGTGCCCTAGTTTGCCTAGTTGACTAGTACGGATAGGTTGGCATGCCAATAGGATTCTGACAATTACGTAAATGGCTTTATGCCATCTTGTATTTCTGACCTATTGTGCCTTTGTGACTTTAATAGCCTACGGCTATACATATTGTGTATTTATTTTTGGCTTATCGCCAGATTGACTATATGGCTTTTTAGCCACACTATTTGCACACCGGGAGACACTTTGTGACCGATGGGGTTACAGCCCGAGTTACTAGGTACCCAGTGTCAGTATATCCGTTTATCCAGTCTGGTCAGTATATAGGCTACACAGGTAGTAATTCAAGTACTATTAAAAATTCAAATATATAAATTCAGTCTTCTGACATACAACACTACCAAAATTAGCAGATATTGAAATGTTAGCAAATAAAGGTAGAATCAACAATTATGAAGAACACCGATGCCATAAATTTATTTACTTTATTTTAGTGTATATTTCTTTATATATTTGGCACCACTAAGCAAAATTGCTTAGCGCGTTGCTTTTGTAACGCGTAGGTATTGGAGATACAGCTGGGGAGCCCAGCAGACCTACGACCGGGTGAGACATCAGATCTGCACAGGAGTCCAGAGTCATCTGCACTGCATTGCATACATGGTAGGACTTAGGATATCTTGTATTTTGTACTTTTGTTGTATATTTGAAATTTGGCCTTGTTTTTGTAATATTATGAAAGCTTTAAAGTTTGTAATATTTTGTACATGTTAAATAACATGGAGATTTTCTGTATATATTTAAATTATTATGGACTGTATTATGGAACTGTTTAATGACTGTAAAAGCCTATTGACTTTACTGAGAAATAGAGACTGTGAAATATTTGAGATTTTGATATCATAATATTAAACTATTTTCAACAGGTTGGAAGGACAGTTTGTCCTAATTATAGACGGCACCTTGCCAAATTTTTATTACCAATCTTGAAACACTGATTTTAACAAAGTATGACAATAGTATCAATATGATATGAATATTATGTAAATGACTTCTTAAAATCAAATTGAGTTCAAGAAATGAGATAATCACAGACTAGGTGTTCCGGCACGCTGTGTAGCACCCCTTGCCCGGCTATTCTGTGGACGGGTGAGGGGTGTTACAGCATGGGCTCCTATGCTTCATTAGACCCAACCCAGCACACCACTAGACTAAGCTGGACTAGAAAGAGCTCCTAGAAAAGCCAACCAAAGCAAGGCCTAATAGGACCTTACTTGAGGTCCAATTTGGCCAGAGGAGGAAGATAAGGGGGGAACCTATACATAATTTTGGTCTTAGGGAGAAAACAAATCCAAATATGAAGTAAATAAAAGAATAAAAAAATAAAGAAAAAAAAAGTAGGGCAATAAATCCTTTGTAGTTGAATTACGAAGAGTGCGAAAGGGAAAGAATCTCTTTCTTTAGGAAGTCAAATCACCTAAATAGGAAGCATGACCAAAAAGTCAAATATCTTCCTAATTAGGCCAATATTTGATCTTTCTAATTAGCAAAATACCTATAAATACCCTTTTAAGTCTTAAATAGAGATCTACACAAACTAACACACATTTAGAACACCTAGGGCAGCCTCCTTACATGCCACACTCTTCCACTATAGCCACCTGGTGCACTTGTATTATATAGGTATTTAGGGGTAGTATTTATTGGATTTCATTCAAATTTGGTTAGTCAATTGCATAATTTTAAGTTAATTTAATTATATTTTAGAAATTATGTTGATATAACTTAATTTCTTGATTTTTGTGTTATATCAGGTGATTTGATGCAATCTTAATGCCTAGAACAAGTATGAAGGAGCTTGAAAGTCAAAAAGTAAAAGTCAAAAAGCTGAAAGGATTACATAGGCCGTGCAATGGTGAAGCATGACCTGTGCAACTTAGCCATGGAATAATGCCAAGATAAGGGTCGCGTACTATGACTGTGCAACCATCCTCATCCTGTTTAATCTTTTGTTCCTTCATAAGATGCAAGGTTAGGGATTCTAGAGAATTACACAGCCCTGCCTTGTGCAATGCTACATGGGCTGTGTAATAGATATCAGCAGAAAATCCCAATTCAACTTTTCCTCTTTTCTGCTTGACTCGAAAGAACTTCTAACACTACTAAGACTCTAAATTGAGTATTTTTACACTAGATATAAATGCAAGAAGTTAGAAACAAAGCAAGGATCAATTCCTTTACATTCAAGCATAACAATTCCACCTCGGGATGGATCGTTGGTAAGATTTCTGGAAGAGATTCTCAGCTAAAGTTATAAAAGTTCAAGGCTGCAAAATTCTCATTCTAGGTTTCTTCACTCTATTTCTTATGATCTATTTCTTTTATTTTATTATTTTAAGTTTGATTATAAAACTCACCATGAGTGTGTAGTTTTCTTTATTATGGAATTAGGGAAATAGCACTTTCAATTCAATTTTGAATTTTATTTAATTCTATTTCAATAAATTTAGGATTTCATTCTTTGATTCAATTTTTTATGCTCTTAATGCATGCTATGTGTTGAGCTCCACTTAGTATTGATTCTAAGTATTAATTGAAGGACTAAAAGGTAAAGATTAATATTGGACAAAAAAGATTATGAACTTAAGGTTTTTGAATTAGAGATAGGCTAAGATTCTATATGGAATTTATAATTAACCAAAGATCTTAATGAGTTTTAGTTAATTTAATCACCACAAAAGTAGGGATTAAGATGATTAAGATATAACTTAAGTGCCTTAAGAGAGGACTTAGGGTAACCTAGGATTAATTTCCTTCAAAGTATAATTCCTAATTTATTAAATAGGTTAGATTGAATTTGTGAGTAATTGAAGTATGAGTCTGTAACACCCTCGCTGTAGCAATTCTGTACATTCTACTGTTTGAGTGACCGGTGTCAGTTCGGACAGCTAAAACATCTGGAAAAATATTTAAACTAAAGTAAGGAACTATAATTAACTCAAATATTAATAAACAAAATTTAGAAAAAATTTTAAAAATAAAATACAACCAAGTTAAATGAGCCGGTGCCCTAGCGATGGGTAACCCAGTGGAAAGTTATGGTCCTCGCAACTAGGAGCCCTAAACCCAGGAGAAAATTCATAAAATAATTTTTGGGACTCCAGAGAAGAGTTATTGAGGTTTCTATGGCATTAGAATGCCAAGAAAATGCTTAGAAAAAAATTTTCAATCGGTAAAAACAATTTTAGTCTGTTAAGCCAAACAGAGGGCATTTTGGTCATTTCGTCTTCAGAGATGATTTTTGGCCGACTTCTCCAGCTAAGTAAATAATTATTATGACATAAAATGTGAATAAATATTGATAAAAATTAAATTAAAAATGAGTAGAGAAGAAAAGAAAAGAAAAGAAAATGAAATAAAATGCCAATTATGACATCATTATGATGTCATTTAAAAAAATTCCACCAATCACATTTAATAGCCACTTAATTAACTAATAAAATAGGATAATTGAGATAAAAAAAAATCAAAATGCAATCTGCTTCTTCCTCCCTCAAACCAGCCGAAACCCTCTCCCAAACCCAACCTCCATGGAAGCTTGAGCAAGCTTGTGACAACCCACTAAAACACCCTAAAACCACTAACTTGCTCCACTAAAAATTGATCTTGCATCTTAAAAAATCTCTAGCCAGTAAAAAGAAGAAGGAAAAAGGGAGTTTTGGAAACTTAGAAGAGTTATCAATTGAGGTTAGTGTCCAATCTCCTACCTCTTTTACTTAATTCATGTTTAATGCCATGAGATAAGTGGAACTTGTAAGAAAAACAAAATAAAATTTATGTGTGTTCATCCCTATAATTTCAGGGGCTTAGAAATGGTTAGGATTGATGAATTTACTTGAAGCAAAGTGGTATATGAGCTGCCCTAGGCATGAGATGAGTGATTGAACATGTAAGTGTACGTGTAATACAAGTGTAATGCATGAATGGAACTTGAAAACTTAGACATTTGAACAACATTAGGGTTTGCTCATGTAATAGTATATTAACATTGTAATGGTCAATTAGTGACCATTTGAATGTGTGTGAGGAGGAATTGAAGTGAGTAAGGCTAATGGAATTGAGCTTAGGCATGCTGCCTTTGGTGACCTGCAGGACTGGGTGTGAGTCTAACAGGTTTGGATAGCTATAACTGGAGTTGTATAGGTTCAATTGGTGCATGGCCAATTGGACATGAAACTAGACACATAATGGCACAACTTTGATAAAGAAACCCTACCTAGAAAACCAAACCAAGTTGACCTAAAAATTACCCTAATCTGGGTGACCAGCATGCTATACCTGGAAAATGACCAAATGAACAATTTTTGTTCTAATGGTCATAAGTCAGTGTAGAAAAGTTCAATTGACCAGTAGAAAGCTGAGACATAGCCCTACAACTTTCATGAAAAAAACAAACCCAAATTTTGACCATAACATGTCCAAAAACTGACCTGCATTGAGTATACAAAAACTGCAGAATTGGTTCTGCCCAAAAATTCTGGAAAAATTTCAATCCAGCCAATTATGGTGTTTAGGGCATATCTTGAGTTATAAAACTCCGAATGGAGTGATTCAAAAAGGGAATTAAAGAAGACACATAAAGGAACAACTTTCATGAAGACAATTTTATCAAATTCCTACTGTACAAATGACCAATGGAACAGTAAACTTAGTGCTTGAAATATGAAAATTGTAAATAACCAACAATAAGCTTTGAAATGGTATTGGCAACCAATACCAACAACTTTAGAATGCAAAATGTGGTATGTTGGGGATATTAGAACCAATATACCTATTGTCTATGAAAAAGTCAACATTTTAGTTGACTAATGAAATGAATAATAACAATTAAACTTTATTTTCAAAGAATTGTAAAATTTAAAAATGTAACATGCCCTAGTATGCCTAATGTGATTGGTTTGGATAGGTTGGCATGCCAATAGGGTTCAGTTAGCAGTACTGCACATGGTATTATGCCATTCTGTGATTTTATGGCTTTTAGCCATTCGGATGTTATGATGATACTTGGCCTTGTGCCTAATGTTTATTACAGCTTATTAGCTGTTTTGTTGCACACCGGGAGATATAGTTAATGAAAGTTGATACCCAGTGCCAGTTTACCCATTTATCCAGTCCAGTCATCCAGTATAGGTTACTTGGGAAACCAAAAATGAAAGTTGATAAATTTAATGAAATAATGAATATAACAAGTACCAAATAAATAAGACTACAAATAATTATAAAAAAATTGTCTGCATGAGACATCAATGCACTCACTGCATATTTATTTCCTTTTAGCTCTTTTTATTTTATTATTGGCATAACTAAGTATTATTGCTTAGCGCGTCACTTTTTGCCACGTGTAGGTTATGGAGAAACAAACAAAGAGTCCAGCAGACCACAGACTGGGTGAGGTCATAGATCTGCCTAGAGTCAGAGTCACCTCTCATCTACAGTGCATCAGTGGTAAGACCTTTAGGTCCCTTTTGAAATTATGTTTTTGCATTTTGTAATAGGTAGTAGTTTGTGATTTGTAAATTATGAACTCATGTAAATAGTAAAGTTATGTAATCATATGTTGATGTACATATTTTGTAAAATTTTGTTAACTAATATAATTTGAGAATATCTTCATGAAATTTTAGTTGATTCTGAATTTGAATGAATTGTGAATTAATGTTGAGAACTTGAGATGATTGCTAATGTTGAGAATTGTTGAGACGATGTTGATGGTTATTGGAGTTTGAGGATGATTGGAAATGATTATTGGAAGTGTTTTTCACAGGTTTCGAAGAACCGTTTTCTCCATTTTTAGCCGGTACTCTGTCGGATTTTCTACAAAATTTTCAGAATCTCAAATGAATTTATAATTTCTATAAATGACTTAAATAAGTTAAATTTCACAAATTACACTTCATAACTATAATGAAATAAATTAAAGAACGATAAAAAAATAATTGAAATAAAATATGGTGTTCCGGTACACTGTTTTACATATCTTACTTAGTTATACTGTGGACGAGTAAGGGGTGTCACATTTAGTGGTATCAGAGCATGGTTTAGGCGTTTCTTGGTCTAGATCGAGTCCATACCATGCATTGCATTTGCAAGAGTCAAGGTAACACTAATGCAGATCTTTTTGTCTTTGTTATTTTGATTAGGATATGGACCCCACATCTCAGAGGGCAGTTGAGGAGGAAGTTGAGAGTCATGCTTCACCTGTAGCAGCTGAGACTGGGGGTAGGGGAGAACCTGCTCCGCCAACTCCAGCAGAGCTTGCTCAGCCTCCACAGGCCATATTCCAACAAATGGCTAAGTTTTTCAGACAAATGGTATGGGTAATGCCACCACCACCACCACTTCCACAGCAGAAATCCCATCTGGAAAAATTGAGGAAATTTGGAGCAGTGGATTTCTTTGGCAAGAGAGAAGATGATTTTGTTGCAGTTGAGAACTGGTTGAACAGAACAAAAAAAGTTTTAAAACAACTCCACTACATCCCAAAGCAAAACTTAGAAGCTGTTGTATCTCTACTGCAAGATGATGCCTATCAATGGTGGGATACAGTGTCTAGTGAAGTGTAGCCAGAATAAATAACCTGGGACTTCTTCCTCTCAGAGTTCAAAAAGAAGTATGTAGGGAATGTATATCTAAAAGAGAGAAGAAAAGAATTCATTAACCTGAGGCAGAGACAGCTGACAGTGGCAGAATATGAAAAGGAATTTATTAGACTAAGCCGTTATGGAAGGGAGATAGTCCCTAATGAGGCCAAGAGGTGTAAAAGATTTGAAGAGGGGCTAAATGACAACATAAAGATAATGATCACTGCCTTGCGAATTATAGACTTCACCAAGTTAGTGGAAGCTACAATAAAAGTTGAGAAAGTCAGAATAAGTGAGCAGACCAGAAGAGAGAGACAGCAGAAGAGGGGCCCGGGTCAGTCTAGCTCATCTCCTGCACCTGGGAAGAAGTTCAAAGGTCCATCTGCACAGAGTTCAGGTAAGCTTCAAGGTCAGGGTCAGTCGTAGGGGCGCAGGCCACAGTTTACACCTAGGAGAGGCTAGTCCACATTATCAGTGGGTAGCTCTCTAGGGACAGTGTTCAGGGGACTAACCCCAACATCTTCTGCTTGTCCACACTGCCTGAAGTGGCAAAAGGGAGAGTGTTGGAGAGTGACGGGTGCCTACCTAAGGTGTGGGTCGACAGAGCATTAGTTAAGGAGCTGTCCACGTAGAACTGTTACAGCTGCTCCAACACAAGTAGATAGACCTGCTCCTACACCTCAAAGGGGTAGGAAGTCTAGTAAATCTGAGGCACTTGGTCCATGACTGAGACCTGCATCCGAGCCAGCCAAGAGGCCAGAGCTTATACTATAAGAGCTCAGGAGGAGCAAGATGCCCCGGACATCATCAGGGGTACGTTCTCCCTCTACAATACATCTGTGCATGCATTGGTGGATCCAAGATCCACTCATGCATACATTTGCATCAACTTACTCATAGAAAGAGGGATACTAGTAGGGGAGAGTGACCAAGACATTCTAGTCACTAATCCATTGGGCCACAGTGTAGTGGTGAACAAGGTGTGCAAAGGTTACCCGTTAAGGATTCAAGGGTATGAATTCTTAGCAGACCTGATTGAATTTCCTTTCCATGAGTTTGACGTGATTTTGGGAATGGACTGGTTTTCATGTCATCAGGCAATGGTTGATTGTAAACTAAAGAGGATTTCCCTGAAAACTCCTGAGGGTAATGAGATTACAGTTGTGGGGGAAAGGATAAATTTCTTGTCTAATGTCATCTCAGCCACAGTTGTAAGAAAACTGATGAGAAAAGGCTGTGAAGCCTACCTAGCACATGTGGTGGATACTAGGTAAGCTAAGCCAAATCTGTGTGACATACCCACATAAGAGACTTCCCAGATGTGTTCCGTGAAGAATTGCCTGGCTTGCCACTAGAAAGGGAAGTCGAATTTGCTATTGAGATACTGCAGGGTACAGCACCAATCTCTATTGCTCCTTATAGGATGGTATCTACTGAGTTAAATGAGCTGAAAATCCAGTTGCAGGAATTACTAGATAAGGGGTTCATACACCCCAGTGTATCACCATGGGGAGCTCTAGTGCTGTTTGTGAAGAAGAAGGATGGGACTTTGAGGTTATGTATCGATTACCGGCAGTTGCATAAAGTGACTGTGAAGAACAAATATCTGTTGCCTAGAATTGATGATCTGTTTGATCAGTTGAAGGGAGCAAAAGTATTTTCTAAAATTGATCTCAGATCAGGGTATTATCAGTTAAGGGTGAAGGATGCAGATGTGCCAAAGACTGTATTAAGGACCCGGTATGGGCATTATGAGTTCTTGGTGATGCTCTTTGGCCTAACAAATGCACCAACAACATTCATGGACCTTATGAATTGTATCTTCCATCCATACCTAGATCAGTTCATAGTGGTCTTTATTGATGATATTTTGGTGTATTCCAAGACCAGGGAAGAACATGATGAGCATTTGAGGATTGTTCTGCAAACCCTGAGAGAAAAGAAGCTGTATGCTAAGTTATCTAAGTGTGACTTCTAGTTGAATGAGATTGCATTCCTTGGACACATAGTATCAGCTGATGGGATTAGAGTGGATCCCAAGAAAATAGAAGCAGTGATGGAATGGCAGCCTGTAACACCCCTCACTCGTCTACAGAATAGCCGAGCAAGGCGTGCTACATGGCGTGCCGAAACACCTAGTCTGTGATTATTTCATTTCCTGAGCTCAATTTAATTTTAAGAAGTCTTTTATGTAATATTCATATCATGCTGATACTATTTTCATACTTTGATAAAATCAGTGTTTCAAGATTGATAATAAAAATTTGGTAAGGTGCCGTGTGTATTTCGAACAAACTGTCCTTCCAAACCTGTTGAAAACAGTTCAATATGATAATATCAAAATCTCAAATATTTCACAGTCTCCATTTCTCAGTAAAGTCAATAGACTTTTGCAGTCATTAAACAGTTCCATATTACAGTCCATAATAATTTAAATATATCCAGAAAATCTCCATGTTATTTAATATGTACAAGATATTACAAACTTTAGGACTTTCATAATATTACAAAATACAAGGCCGAATTTCAAAAATATAATAAAAGTACAAAATACAAGATATCCTAAGTCCTACCATGTATGCAATGCAGTGCAGATGACTCTGGACTCCTGTGTAGATCTGATGTCTCATCTGGTCGTAGGTCTGCTAGGCTTCCCAGCTGTGTCTCCGATACCTACGCGTTACAAAAGCAACGCGCTAAGCAATTTTGCTTAGTGGTGCCAAATATAAAGAAATATACACTAAAATAAAGTAAATAAAGTGTTTACGAATTTTTGGTGGTGCTGTATGTCAGTAGACTAGATTTAGCTATTTGAATTTAATAGTACTTAAATTACTGCCCATGTAGCCTATATACTGACCAGACTGGATAAACGGATATACTGGCACTGGGTACCTAGTACGTCGGGCCATCACACCATCGGTCACAAAGTGTCTCCCGGTATGCAAATAGTGCGGCTAAGAAGCCATATAGTCAATCTGGCGATAAGCCAAGAATAAATACACAATATGTATAGCCGTAGGCTATTAAAGTCATAGTGCGGCATAATAAGCCGTAGAAACATAGTATGGCATGAAGTCATTTACAGAACAGCTGTCAGAATCCTATTGGCATGCCAACCTATCTATACTAGTCAACTAGGCAAACTAGGGCACATTATAAATTAATTGTTTAATTCTTCAATTTTTGGAGTTCACTAACTATTATATAATTCACAAGTCAATGCATATGTTGACCTTTTTAGGTAATATGGATAAGTTGTTTCTAGCATCAATATGTCACAATTTATATCTTAATATGCTTCCAATATAGTGCAATTTACCATTTTTACAAGTTGGCATTCATTGCCAAAATGCTTCAAGCATCATTGTATGTAAAATGTCAAATTCTTAATTTTTGTGTGCTAGATTTGTCTAGCTTAAAGTCTTATTTCTCTTGGTTTTTAGCTTCTAGTCAAAGAAGCAAAATTGTAGCTCTATGTCTTATTGCACGCGGGGCAAAATTTCAGGTCATTCCGAGTTGTATAGACCAAGTTATGGTCAATTTACTAAAGCTGGACAGATTGCACCTTTAGTGCAAAATTTGGTCAATTTTAGGTCACTTTTGGTTCAGTAGTTTTTGTACCCGAACTTGTGCAACCCATTTGACTTAGTTCTGGCCATTTCTGGGCTTAGGTGTCTTCATAAGGATTGTATATCTCTGTCTAAACTAACCATGGTAAAAATTTCAAGTCAATTGGACCTGTTTTAAGTAAGTTATGGTCATCCAAAGGACTACTGTTCATATGGTCAAAAATCTGGGTTGCAAGGTTGCTAATCCAGATTTGGTCATTTTTAAGGTCAGTTTCTAGGTAGAATTTTGGCAACATCTCTACACGAAAGTTGGCCTATTTGGTGTCTAGTTTCACCCCCCATTGGCCTCATACCAATTGGGTTCATAGTTTGGCACTTATGGCCTAATTTAGGTACTGCCTTCAATACATAACCTGCACAAAGCACATACACTTCCAATTTGATATTCCTTCTCCTCCTCATTACTTTAATACTCAATCAATAACACTTCCATATATATATATATATATATATATATATTGTACACAATTCCAGAGTTGTCTACTCATGAAGAAGTAGATCATGGAGATGATCCACTTACTTATGAAGAAGTTATATCAGATATAGACTCTTCAAAATGGATTGATGCTATGAAATCCGAGATTGATTCCATGTATAAGAATCAAGTTTGGGATCTTGTTGACCCACCTGAAGGTATTGTACCTATAGGGAACAAATGGGTTTTCAAGAAGAAAATTGGTTCTGATGGAAAGGTAGAGACCTATAAGGCAAGGCTAGTAGCGAAAGGGTTTCGCAAAAGGCAAGGAATCGACTATGAGGAGACTTTCTCGCCTGTTGCCATACTTAAATCAATTAGGATTTTATTAGCAATAGCTGCATACTATGATTATGATATTTGGCAGATGGATGTCAAAACAGCTTTTCTCAATGGATACATTGAAGAAAACATTTTCATGGAACAACCTAGGGGTTTTGAATTCCAAGATGGTTCAAGGTATGCAAGCTAAAGCGATCCATTTATGGGTTGAAACAAGCTTCGAGGAGTTGGAACATCCGTTTTGATGAAGCCATTAAATCCTTTGGTTTTATCAAAAATGAGGATGATCCATGTATATATAAGAAGGTTAGTGACAGTGCTATCACTTTCCTTGTCTTATATGTGGATGACATACTGTTGATGGGTAATGACACAGGTATGTTGACAACTATAAAGGTATGGTTGTCAAATAGATTCTCCATGAAAGACTTAGGGGAGGCAACCTATATTCTTGGGATTCGCATTTATAGAGATAGAGCGAAAAGAATAATTAGTTTATCCCAAAGTCTATACTTAGAAAAGGTGTTAAAAAGGTTTAACATGCTTGATTCCAAGAGATGATTGTTACCAGTGAGTCATGGTATCCATCTTTCTAAAGAGATGTCTCCAAAGACACCTGAAGAAAGAGATAAGATGGCCAGGATTCCATATGCTTCGGCTATTGGAAGTTTAATGTATGCAATGTTGTGTACTAGGCCGGATATCGCATATGCTGTTAGTTTGACTAGCAGGTATCAATCCAATCCAGGTTTGGAACACTGGATAGCTGTCAAGAATATCCTTAAATACTTGAGAAGAACTAAGGATTTATTCTTGATTTATGGAGGTGGAGACTTGCAATTGGATGGTTATACTGATTCTGATTTCCAATCAGATATCGATGATAGAAAGTCTACCTCTGGATATGTGTTCATTTGTAATGGAGGTGCAGTCAGTTGGAAGAGTTCCAAACAGAGCACGACTGCAGATTCCACTACAGAGGCTGAGTATATTGCTGCATCAGATGCTACAAAGGAAGCTATTTGGATAAAGAAGCTGTTCTTGATGTTTCAAGTTCCTGGCCAGGACAGATAGATTTATTCAGAAAAGAGTTTTTGATGAGAAAAATCTTTTTAATCAAGAATTGGAATTAAAAGAGAACATAATATTCATAGCAAATGGAGTTTGACATAAACCATGACTCCAGCTTGAGTTGGGATTTTGTAACAGAGAGATTCTAGTGTATGGTAACATATGATTATAGGTTCATTTAAGGTAAACCTTATTACTAATTGGGTGGCCATAGCATGCTATGCTAGGTGTTAACCATGGTCTATAAGGTGCATAAAATGATTTAGAGAAATCATTTATGGTAAGAAAGAGTTCTGATGATATTAAGAGTTGATATCATGTCTCATTGCCAATTAGTGATGAGCCTAGTAAGTCACACACATACACAAGTTATCACCTATTTAAATATGATTTAACTAATTAATTAAAGAGTTTAATTGATTAATTAAATAGGTTTGGTTTTCAATTAAATTGCAAAGTCCCTAGCATGACTTGAAACCAAATCTAGATTATTGGATGTGTAGTATAAATTAAATTTATATTTAAAGTGTTTAAATATGAATTTAATTAATAAGAAATTAATTAATAGAGATTAATTAATTAATTTATATTTGATATAAATTAATTAGAAGAAGAAAAATAATTATTTTGGGTTAAGAACTCAAAATTAAAACACAGGGGCATTTTGGTTATTTCACAGTGTGACACGTGGCACCATGAGATGGTGACACGTGGCACCATGAGATGGTGACACATGGGATTACACATAAGCTTGCCAAATGTTTTTAATCATGTAAGATGATTAAAATTAAGATTAAATATAGGTTTGACACTTGGCATAATGTGATTGGGTCACTTAAACCTAGAGCTAATCAAAGGGTGACATGTGGCAAGGGTTTAATGTGTTAACCTAGCTATTTAAGTGTGGTTATGAAAAGAAAAATAACCAGCAGCCACTCCTCTCCTTTTTCACGCCACTTTGAGTCTTTTCATCTATTCTTCTTCATCTCTCATCAATTCAAAGAGATTAGCCATCAATCTCTTGAATTAAGAATACTAGAAATTGTTTCTAGTGTCCTGTTTACATCTCTAATCTCTTAAAAGGCAGAACTTGAATTTCTAATTAATAGAAAAAGCTTTAGAAGCTGTTCAAGGGCTGCCATAGGTGTTCTTGGTGGGGACAAGCTAGAGGGACAACATCTGGTGTCCTGAAGACGAATCTCAAAGGCGCAGACACGCTGCAGTGCATCAAGAGGTTAGTGTAATCGTTCTTGATTTAATCTAGGGTTCTAAAATTAATCTAATTAATTTTAAAATCTTAAATGGCAAATACAGATCCAAAAACATATTAAAAGAGTTTTAATATGTTGTTTATCATTGAAATCAAATAGATAAAAATAAATCTTGCATGATGCATGTGACCCTAGGTGAAAATTTTTGAATTCAATGGTATAAACTTGTGTTTTTCACGCTTCCGTTCCTTCATACACTTGCTGCCCACATTTTAACATTAGCATATTTCATTAATAACTACATGTTCACACACAAATTTATGGTTTAATAGGCTGCCAAACATGGCAGTTTGCCCAAAGCATTAAGGTTCCATTACACACCCTTAATTCAAGCACTACATGCACATACTTAGATTTTAACTTACTACTTCCTCCATTTAAGTTATTCAACCTTAGTTTCCATCCATTAGAGGTAAGAAAAATTCAACTACAACATATATTCATGGCTGCTGAAAATGGACCATTTCATTTCTCAAGATTTTCTTCATTTTTCTTAACCAAAATACTCACCTCAACCTAAACACAAGGTTTACTAAAGCAAGGGAGAGGTTTTGGACACCTACCACTTGAGAGCTTCCTTCAAACTTCACCAAATCTTATTTTTCTTATTGCCAATATCTTCCCCAAGGTGAGTAAGCAAGCTTTAATGAAGGAACTAAGTAGAAATGGTGGCTTGATCATGCACCCATGGAGGTTGCATGTGGGGCGTCCATGGTGATTTCCATGGTGAACTTCATTTCTCTTGGCTGGTTATTTCTCAAGGTGGAAGATGATGGTTCTGCTGTCCCAAAGGAATATATAAGTGTCCCAAATTAAGAGTTAGTGGGGCACTAACTTGGATTTTAATGTTAATTATTCGAAGTTTCATAAATTGGATTTTATCCCCCATTTTTTTCACTATTCTTATAATGTATCACAATTTAATTTTTCATGACATTTTATAAGTGTAATATCATTTATTTTTAATGAAAATTGAGGTCAAAAGGCAACTCTAGGTATCAAATGACCAAAATGCCCCACTTCAGATTATATTCCCGATTTTTTTGTAACACCGATTTTTGTCTGTTTCTCGATTTTTCATTTTTCTTTGTACTAATTTATTAGTTTTTCTTTGATATTTCTAGTGTCAATTACATTTCAATAACCATTTATCTATGCCTCAAAATTAAATTTCGAGGGTTCCCAGCGGTCCTGGGGTCAGCAACGGCCTTCCCAGTGCGGTTACCCATCGCTGCGGTGTCGGCTCGTTTAACTAAGCTTCATTTTCTCTCTTTCATTTTTCTTTGATTTTTCTTGTATTTTATTTTTATTTATTTCATCATTATATGTCTGTTCACTATCACCGAAGTGTAGTTCCAGATATCCTGACTTGCCTAGACTGTTATTTGGCTACTGGAGCAACAGAACGTATAGAACACGTACTGGGAGGATGTTACACAGCCTCCCAGAAATATTACTGAGGTCAGAAGTTTCTTGGGGCTAGCTGGGTATTACAGAAGATTTGTGAAGGGATTTTCTTTAATAGATGCCCCAATGACCAAGTTGTTACACAAGAATGTCAGATTTTACTGGAATAACAAGTGTCAGGCTAGTTTTGAGAACTTGAAGGCTATGTTGATAGAGGCACCAGTGTTAACACAGCCAGTGTCGGGAAAGGACTTTGTGGTCTATAGTGATGCCTCGCATAATGGGCTAGGGTGTGTATTGATGCAAGAGGGAAGGTGGTAGCCTATGCTTCCAGGCAGTTAAGGCCACATGAACAAAACTACCCTACCCATGATCTAGAACTTATAGCAATTATCTTTGCACTAAAGATATAGAGGCACTCCTTGTATGGCGAAAAGTGCTACATTTACATAGAGCACAAAAGTCTGAAATATTTGCCAACCCAGAAGGAGCTTAACCTTAGACATAGGTGATGGATTGAGTTCCTAAAGGACTATGACTGTGTGATAGACTACCATCCTGGGAAGGCAAATGTAGTTGCAAATGCTTTGAGCAGAAAATCCATCACAGCTTTGAGATCATTGAATGCCCGTCTATCCTTGGCTCGAGATGGAGCTATTTTTGGCAGAGTTGCAAGTGAGACCAAACCTGCTACAATAGATTTTAGATGGGCAGAAAGTAGATGAGAAGCTAATGGCTATGATGAGAAAAATCTCAGAAGGAAAGGCAACTGAATATGAGGTGAAAGTTGATGGGTGTTTGTACTACAAAGGAAGAGTGTGTGTACCATATGATGGGGAATTGAAGGCCAGTATTCTAAAAGAGGCACACACCAATGTTTATGCTATGCACCCAGGAAGTGCAAAAATGTATCATGACCTGAAGCTTCATTATTGGTGGCATGGTATGAAAAAGGACATAGCTAACTATGTGACTAAATGCTTGACATGTCAGTAAGTCAAGGCCGAACATCAAGTTCCATTGGGTTTGCTATAGCCTTTACGCATACCTAAATGGAAATGGGATCGGGTCACCATGGATTTTGTAAGTGGTCTACCTCTCACCCAGAAGAAGCAAGATGCAGTATGGGTGATAGTAGATAGATTGACGAAGTCAGTACACATTCTGCCAATTAGGACTAACTACTCACTGGAGAAGTTAGCAGAATTGTATATCAGTGAGATAGTTAGACTGCATGGAATTCCACTTTCCATCATATCTGATCGAGACCCAAGGTTTACATCAAGATTTTGGAAGAAGTTGCATGAATCCTTGGGTACACAACTCCACTTCAGCACAACTTTCCATCCTCAAACAAATGGGCAATCAGAAAGAGTAATCCAGGTCAACAATTAAAACCAATCGAACTAATACAAATATTGAACTAAAATGATAATAATAACATGACATATATGTCAGGTCCTTGAGGATATGCTGAGGAGTTGTGTCATTGAGTTTGAGGGAAGTTGGGATAGATATCTCCCACTGGCAGAATTTGCATACAACAATAGCTACCAAGCTAGCATCCAAATGGCCCCGTATGAAGCATTGTATAGGAGGAAATGTAGAACTCCAGTGTGTTGGACTAAATTAGGCAAAGATAAACTAGTAAGGCCAGACCTGGTGAAACAGACTAAGGAGAAGGCAAAGTTAATCAAAAATAATCTGAAGGTTGCCTCAGACAAATAAAAATCCTATGTTAACCTGAAGAGAAAAGAAATAGAATATGCAGTTGGTGACAAAGTGTTCCTCAAGGTGTCACCGTGGAGGAAGGTACTAAGGTTTGGGAGAAAATGTAAGTTAAGCCCTAGGTTTAATGGCCCATATGAAGTCATTGAACGTGTGGGTCTAGTGGCCTACAGGCTAGCTTTACCACCAGAGCTGGATAAGATCCACAATGTGTTCCATGTATCTATGCTAAGAAGATACCGCTCAGATCCTTCACATATCATCTCCATGGAAGAAATTGAAGTACAACCAGATTTGACATATGAAGAAGAACCCATACGGATCCTGGCTCGGGAAATGAAAGAGTTAAGGAATAAGCAGATTCCACTGGTGAAAGTGCTTTAGAGGCACCACAACACTGAGGAGGCAACTTGGGAAAGTCAAGAGACGATGAGGCAACAGTTCCCTCAACTGTTTGCATCAGGTAAATTTCGAGGACAAAATTTAAATTAGAGGGGAAGAGTTGTAACGCCCTCACTGTAGCAATTCTGTACATTCTACTGTTCGAGTGACCGGTGTCTGTCCGGATAGCTAGAACATCTGGAAAAATATTTAAACTAAAATAAGGAACCATAATTAACTCAAATATTAATAATAAAAAAAAATTAGAAATAAAATACAACCAAGTTAAATGAGTCGGTGCCCTAGCAATGGGTAACCTAGTGGGAAGTTGAGGTCCTTGCAACTAGGAGCCCGAAACCCAGGAGAAAATTCATAAAATAATTTTTGGGACTCCAGAGAAGAGTCATTGAGGTTTCTATGGCATTAGAATGCCAAGAACATGCTTAGAAAAAAATTTTCAATCGGTACAAACAATTTTAATCTGTTAAGCCAAAAGGAGGGCATTTTGGTTATTTCGTCTTCAGAGATGATTTTTGGCCTACTTGTCCAGTTAAGTAAATAATTATTATGACATAAAATATGAATAAATAATGCTAAAAATTAAATTGAAAATAAGTAGAGAAGAAAAGAAAAGAAAAGAAAAGAAAATGCCAATTATGACATCATTATGATGTCATTTAAAAAAATTCCATGAATCACATTTAATAGCCACTTAATTAACTAATAAAAGAGGATAATTGAGACAAAAAAAATCAAAATGCAATCTGCTTCTTCCTCCTTTAAACCAGCTAAAACCCTCTCCCTAACCCAACCTCCATGGAAGCTTGAGCAAGCTTGTAATAACCCACTAAAACACCCTAAAACCACTAACTTGCTTCACTAAAAATTGATCTTTCATCTTAAACAACCTCTAACCAGCAAAAAGAAGAAGGAAAAAGGGAGTTATGGAAACTTGGAAGAGTTATCAATTGAGGTTAGTGCCCAATCTCCTACCTCTTTTACTTAATTCATGTTTAATGCCATGAAATAAGTGGAAATTATAAGAAAAACAAAATAAAATTTATGTGTGTTCATCCCTATAATTTTGGCAGCTTAGGGATAGTTAGGGTTGATGAATTTACTTGAAGCAAAGTGGTTTATGAGCTACCCTTGGCATGAGATGAGTGATTAAACATGTAAGTGTAAGTGTAATGCAAGTGCAATGCATGAATGGAACTTGAAAACTTGGACATTTGAACAACATTAGGGTTTGCTCACGTAATAGTATATTAACATTGTAATGGTCAATTAGTGACCATTTGAATGTGTGTGAGGAGGAATTGAAGTGAGTAAGGATAATGGAATTGAGCTTAGGCATGCTGCCCTTGGTGACCTGTAGGACTGGGTGTGAGTCCAGCAGGTTTGGGCAGCTATAACTGGAGTTGTATAGGTTCAATTGGTGCAAGGCTAATTAGACATGAAACTAGACACATAATGGCACAACTTTGGTGAAGAAACCCTGCCTAGAAATGAAGGAGCGGAAGCATGAAAAACACAAGTTTATATAATTGAATTCAAAAATTTTCATCTAGGGTCACATGCATCATGCAAGATTTATTTTTATCTATTTGATTTCAATGATAAACAATATGTTAAAACTCTTTTAATATGTTTTTGGATCTTTATTTACCATTTAAGATTTTAGAATTAATCAGATTAATTTTAGAATCCTAGATTAGATCAAGAACAAGTGCACTAACCTCTTGATGCACTGCAGTGTGTTTGGCACCTTTGGGGATGCATCTTTAGGACACTAGATGTTGTCCCTCTAGCTTGTCCACACCAAGTTCACTTATGGCAGCCCTTGAACAGCTTCTAAAGCTTTTTCTATTAATTAGAAAATCAAGTTTTGCCTTTTAAGAGATTAAATATGTAAACAGGACACTAGAAATAATTTCTAGTATTTTTAATTCAAGAGATTGTTTGCTAATCTCTTGGAACTAACGAGAGATGATGAAGAAGAGAGAATGGGAGCTTCAAGGGTGGCAGCACAAAGGAGGCAGTAGCTGATTGTTATTTTTTCTTTTCATAACAACACTTATATAGCTAGGTCACCACTTAAAACCCTTGCCACATGTCACCTTCTGATTGGTTCTAGGTTTAATTGACCCAATCACATTGTGCCAAGTGTCAAACCTATATTTAATCTTAATTTTAATCATCTTACATGATTAAAAGACATTTGGCAAGCTTATGAGTAGTTCCATGTGTCACCATCTCATGGTGCCATATGTCACCCTGTGAAATGACCAAAATGCCCCTGTGTCTTAATTTTGAGTTCTCAATCCAAAATAATTATTTCTCTTCTTTTAATCAATTTATATCAAATATAAATTAATTAACTAATCTCTATTAATTAATTTCTCATTAATTAAATTCATATTTAAACACTTTAAATATAAATTTAACTTATACTTTACATCCAATAATCTAGATTTTGTTTCAAGCCATGCTAGGGACTTTGCAATCTAATTTTAAACCAAACCTATTTAATTAATCAATTAAATTCTTTAATTAATTAATTAAATCATATTTAATTTGGTGATTACTTGTGTATGTGTGTGACTTACTAGGCTCATCACTAATTGGCAATTAGACATGATATCAACTCTTAATATCATCAGAACTCTTTCTTACCATAAATGATTTCTCTAAATCATTTTATGCACCTCATAGACCATGGTTAACACCTAGCATAGCATGCCATGGCCACCCAATCAGTAATAAGGTTTACCTTAAATGAACCTATAATCATATGTTACCATGCACTAGAACCTCTCTGTTATAAAATCCCAACTCAAGCTGGTGTCATGGTTTATGTCAAACCCCATTTGCTATAAATATTATGTTCTCTTTTAATTCTAGTTCTTGATTAAAAGATTTTCTCATCAGAAACTCTTTTCTGATTAAATCTATCTATCCTGGCTAGGAACTTGAAACATCAAGAATAATTAAATGAACATTGAATTTTATCTCTATTTACTTAGAGGAACAGATTCCATCTTGATCAACACCTACCTTCATATATAACTAGTAGGAGCCAACACATGCTCATATACCCATACATAGTACAAGTATGAAAGCAGTATCAAACTCAAACAACCTATATACAAGATAACTGTGCTATCTCAGGTCTAAAGATTATATGCACTAATATGATTTATGACAATACATTCACAAGAGTAAACTCCATGTGTTTGTCATAAGTGTCACTGGTTCGACCTACTTATCATTTATAAGTGCCTATCATATTTGTCATATGGCATGAGACTCACCATTCCATCTTATTTATATCTCATATAAATAACTTGGGAACAAACATGAATACAATCTTTCTGGATAAGTCATGTCCTTATTGTGAAGTATCCTCGATTGTGAACCTATTTATGATACTTTATGCTAGAAATACTGTCACTCATATTCTTAACAACTTAAGAATAGAATTTCTAACAAAATATTAATGGACCTTTTCTATTGCACATAAATATATTATGTAAATGGAAAAGTGGAAATGCCTTTTATTAATAAAAACATGCACAAGATACATACTAAATGATATGCTCTAAGGCATACTACTAATAAGAAAACCAAACCAAGTTGACCTAAAAATTACCCTAATCTGGGTGACCAACATGTTGTCCCTGGAAAATGACCAAATGAACAGTGTTTGTTCAAATGGTCATTACTCAGTGTAGAAAAGTTCAAGTGATCTGAAATTTTACTAGTAGAAAGCTGAGACATAGCCCTACAACTTTCATGAAGAAAACAAACCCAAATTTTGACCATAACATGTCCAAAAACTAACCTGCAGTTAATGTACAAAAACTGCAGAATTGGTTCTGGCCAGAAATTCTGGAAAATTTTCAATCCGGCCAGTTATGGTTTTTAGGGCATATCTTAAGTTAGAAAACTCCAAATGGAGTGATTCAAAAATGGTATTAAAGAAGAAACATAAAGGAACAACTTTTATGAAGACAATTTTATCAAATTCCTACTGTACAAATGACCAATAAAATAGTAAACTTAGTGCTTGAAATCTAAAAATTGTAAATAACTAACACTAAGCTTTAAAATGGTATTGGCAACCAATACCAACAACTTTATAATGCAAAATGTGGTATGTTGGGGATATTAGAACCAATATACTTATTGTCTATGAAAAAGTCAACATTTTAGTTGACTAATGAAATGAATAGTAACAAATAAACTTCAATTTCAAAGAATTGTAAAATTTAAAAATGTAACATGCCCTAGTAGGCCTAAAGTGATTGGTTTGGATAGGTTGGCATGCCAATAAGGTTCAATTAGCAGTACTGCACATGGCATTATGCCATTCTGTGATTTTATGGCTTTTAGCCATTTGGATGTTATGATGATACTTGGCCTTGTGCCTAATGTTTAATAAAGCTTATCAGCTGTTCTGTTGCACACCGGGAGATGCATATGTGATCGATGGTGTGATGGCCTGAGGTACTTGATACCCAGTGCCAGTTTACCCATTTATCCAGTCAGTCATCCAGTATAGGTTACTTGGGCAACCAAAAATGAAAGTTGATAAATTTAATGAAATAATTAATATAACAAGTACTAAATAAATAAAGACTATAAATAATTATAAAAAATTTGTCTGCATGAGACATCAATGCACTCACTGCATATTTATTTCATTTTAGTTTTTTTTTATTTTATTATTGGTACCACTAAGCATTATTGCTTAGCGCATCGCTTTTTGCCATGCGTTGGTTATGGAGAAACAGACAGAGAGCCTAGCATACTACAGACTGGGTGAAGTCACAGATCTACCTAGAATCAGAGTCACCTCTCATCTACAGTGCATCAGTGGTAAGACCTTCAGGTCCCTTTTGAAATTATGTTTTTGCATTTTGTAATAGGTAGCAGTTTGTGATTTGTAAATTATGAACTCATGTAAATAGTAAATTTATGTAATCATATGTTGATGTACATATTTTGTAAAATTTTGTTAACTAATATAATTTGAGAATATCTTCATGAAATTTTAGTTGATTTTGAATTTGAATGAAATTGTGGATTAATGTTGAGAACTTGAGATGATTGCTAATGTTGAGAATTGTTGAGACCATGTTGATAGTTATTGGAGTTTGAGGATGATTGGAAATGATTATTGGAAGTGTTTTTCACAGGTTCCGAAGAACTGTTTTCGCTATTTTTAGCCGATACTCTGCCGAATTTTTTACAAAATTTTCGGAACCTCAAATGAATTTATAATTTATATAAATGACTTAAATGAGTTAAATTTCACAAATTTCACTTCATAACTGTAAATAAATAAATTAAGGAAGGATAAAAAAATAATTGAAATAAAATATAGTGTTCCGGTATACTATGTGACATATCTTACTCGGCTATACTGTAGACGGATAAGGGGTGTCACAGAGCACCTAATTTTGGAATGCTTTTACTATTTGATATCTTCAGTTTTGTTAGTCTGCTCTTATTTAATTTCTAGCTATAATTTGTTTTGTTTACAATTCTTCCTTCAAATTCAGTAGTTTAGAGAATTATAATTGCTGTGTAGTTTGGTACTCAAATCGGATTCCACATGGGAATGATACTTACCTATCACTTTATTACTTGTTAGTGATCCGTGCACTTGTGGGATTTTGCACAATGTCACCACATGCCTAGCCTCTCTTAACACTCACCGCACATCTCTTTTTACTCTATTATTCTACCTTTTTTTTTTCTTTTTTTAGTTTACAAAGGTAAGAACTCATAAAAAAAACATGGAATAAACATGTAGAACATCTCATACCATCTTTTTTGTGTACTTATAAGTTTCTTCGAGTCATAGTTCATATTTGGTTTAAGCATAATTTGAAGGTAAACTTATATACTCTGTGTTTGGTTCAAGGGCAAGTTGCGATAGCCTAAGGTAATTTTTCTTGTCCCCTAAGTATTTTTCCTAGCCATGGAACTTTCATGTTTGGCTTATCTTGATCTGACTTATGGTTTATGGGTTATGATTTTTCAAAGTTTTATACTTGATTATACAAGATTCTGCATATATCCAAATTTTACAGGGGCATAACTTAATGAAGATGTCACCTTTTAGTGTGATTCTTGAGCCTAAAATTGAGTTTGGGATGTACTCTAACTTTTTCAATTTTTGAGTTTTTTCAAATTTGGTATGCAATTGTTTTACAAAATTATTAGGCATAATCTAGGTACATTTAACAAGTAGTAGCTTTAAAATTCAATTTTAATTTTTCAATTGTTCTTTTCAATCGGGTCCTTTTTTAAGTTTTTATATGATGTCTTGGAATATTATCATAAAATTACATCAATTATTTTCCCTTCCTTTTTTTTCTTCTTACCTAATTCCTCTCTTTGTTTCCTTGTTTATGTTTATTATTTTTGGGTAACTTTTAAATATGGTAAGTAAAAAAACGTGGTAAGTGCCCCAACTATGGTAAGTAAGATCCTTCCTGAAATAAGGCAAATAAGCAATAAGAAGGTTAGAAGAATCACTAAAATATGGCAACCTTAAGAGCACAAAGGTGGACCATAGCATAAGGACTCCAAGGCCTCTTGCATAGGGAATTAGGCCAAATGGGCAATGTAATAGGACTTAAAACTTTCCTCTAAGATTTTGGGTTATAATCTTTTTTCCTTCCTCTATTCTTTAATTGTAGGTTAAAAGGGATATAATCTTTTCGCCTTCCATACTTTCTTTGGATATTTTATTTTATTGCCTTCTAACTTATGCATGTAAATAGATTTAGTGACTAACCTAGGGAAACTTGGGTAAATTAAAATAAGATATGCATATTAAGGATAAGGGAAGAAGGAATGTAATCTTTTCTCCTCCCATCCTTTCTTTAGATATTTTATTTTATCACTTTCTAACTTATGATGTACATAGATTTAGTGATTAACCCAGGGAAACTTGGTAAAATTAAAATAAGAGATGCATACTAAAGAAAAGGGATGCATGCTTAGTGGGTGGTATTATTCTTCATTATGTGCAAACAAACCTGAAGCATGTAAATAACTTAACAACATGTTAATTAGGGTAATACGACAAATATGGTAGCAATTGTTAATATAGAAACAAGGCATGACTTAGGGCTATAAAGTGTACATGAAATTGTTGTTTTTTAGATTTGCATATTCTATGATAAAATACCTTAATAAGGAAATAACAAGATAGGCTACAAGAAATTCAAGTGGAGGTTTGCTCTTCTTTAAGGTAAGTGCAAGTGAAAAGGGTGCCAAACACCTTCTCTCTTCTGTACCCACTATCCCAAATGTAAGCTATTGGGCTAATGACAAGAGAAGGGTTATAGACCTTTGCAAGAGATGGAGTCGTTGCCCACATCCCTTATGTTGATTTTGTCCTGATTATCATCCAGGTAGTAACTCTAGTCAATCTTCTGCCTTTTTAGGCATTAATATCTAAGATCTATGGTAGCATTATGGGAAGAAGGAGCTAAACCAATGGAAGGAGTAAAAACCCATCACCCACAGAGAGGTGCATTTGTATCACATATATAGAGAGTAATGAGTCTAGTTAGGCTAGCATTGCATGCAAAGATTAATCTAGTAATCATGTAAAATTGCACAAAAAAAAATTGAAAATGAGGAAAAGAAAAGTGCTAGCGAGAAAATGTACTACTAAACAGGTAGTAAGAAAAAAAAAATGCTTAAGCAAGCATGTGAATTGAAATCACTCAAGCAATCAACTGGCCCAAATAGGTATGGTAAAGATATCAAAGCTATTTAAAGCGAGTAAACTACCTAAGCAGTTATTAAAAGAAAGCAAAGATGCTTAAGCAAGCATAATGATGAAAATGCTTATGCAAGCGATGAATGGAGAAAAAAAATTGTTCAAACGAATAATGAGTGAAATAAAAGTGAGAAAGGAGAATAAGAAAAAAAATTCCTTAGTAGAAAACCAAAAAAGAAGATAGAGGGAAAAAGAAAATGTCAGAAGAACAACAAGATTGGCTAGATAAGTGCTGATATAAGAAAAGAATAAGAAGACAAGAGAGGATCAGAGATTGCTCAAGCAAGCAAATGACCTAAGCAACTTAGCAAGCATGAGGAATGAGTTGATTAAGTGGATCCAAGTAGATTGTAGTACATCCTGTGGATCATATTGAATCATTTTATACTATGATTATAATGAATGGAGGATAAAACACAAGAAATGGAATAGCTCAAGCAAGCAAAATGCCTAAGCAAGTATGAGAAATGGAATAGCTCGAGTGAGCAACATGCCGAAGTAGGTATGAGGAATGGAATAGCTTAAGCAAGCATAACAAATGGAATTGCTCTAGCAAGCAATACATCTAAGCATACATAAGACATAATGTCACTCAAGTGAGTACATATCATTTCATAGCATTGTATTTTCCAAACTACACGAGGGTCTGATTCTCCCTTAAAAAGGAGACACATAGGAAGTTTAAATAGTGCTTAAATTTGAATCCCTAAGTTCCTATCATGGCATTTTTTTCCTATCATGGCATTTTTCAACTCAAATAAGTTTTCTCAAACAAATTGTACTTGATGAACTATGCTAAGTTTGATTTTCCCTCAAAATGAGATACATAGGTAGTCTAAGTATCACTAAGATGTGAAGCCTAAAATCTTAAGTCAACTTTTTCAAATCAAGATGCATTTATCGAACTATAAGAGGATTTGATTCTCCTTGAAAGGAGATACATAGGAAGCTTGGATGTTATAGGTTCAAAGCCTTAAAACATTTTCAAAATCACACACTTTACCATAAATTTTGTAACTGTCAGTCTCAAAAGGAGCATAAAGCATAGTTAAAGTCCTTACCTAACTCAGGCAATGAGTATATCATATAAGGTGGTAGACTTGAACCTTACTTCTTTACGTTACATGAGTTAGAACACTTTGATGAATTTTTAATACAAGTACCTTTAGTACTGTTTTCAAAATTTGGTAAAAATAGGGGCAAATTGCAAACGCCTATTTTTAATCCCTAGAATGCATGCTTTGTAGAGGCAGTAAAGAATCCTGTGATGAAAATATCACTAGATAGTGAAGAATCCTATAACACTTAAGAGGCTATAGAATGGAAAGCATATTAATAAAATATAATAATTTAGAATTAGCACATGCATTTTGGTTAACTAATTTAATTTTAGTTAACTAAATTCATTTTAGGAAATTGTTAAAGTTTTTTCTACTATATTTTGTTATGGAGAGAGCTACTTCATAGTGATTTTATTTTCATTCCAAAGAAATTTGATCAATCTCTATATAATTGCATACTAATCACCATAGATTACCTAGTTCCTAATTCTTGGTTAATTAATTAAAAAATTACCAAAATTATTTTCTTTTATCGTGTTTCTGCCATTCTTAGACATCCAAGGTATCAAGATGAACTCACTATTCCAAGGAAAACAATAAACAAAAAGCGTGTTTCTAATTAGGTACCAATAATTCCATTGCATGGTTTTCTCATAAATATTTAGTTTCTGCAATTTTTCAGTATGCAGATGATAATGTTTTCTTAATCTAATGATTTTAATGAATTCATTGGCTTTTTTCATGTGCAATAGCCTTTTGAATGCCCTAAAAAAAGTCTTTTTCTATAATTTTTTATGAACTTTTAAAGTTTCAGTTAATGTTTGATTGTCTATTTGTGTAACTTGATTTTTCAAAATTTATTTCCATGTCTTAGAGTGCATGTTTTGAATTGTTAATTTTTTTGAGATGCTTTAAGATGTCTACATTTGGCTTGTGTTTTTAGATTTTTCAAATTAATTATAGATTAATAGGAATAAGTTTAACCAATTTATTACTAGAATCTATTTAGTTTTCCATAAAACTACTTGTTTTATTTTTTTTGTATTAAATCTTACATGAATAAATAATATTCTTTTTATATATTTTAACTTGATCTTTTAGCTATCATCTGGTAAAATGTTATAATTTTCTAGACAATTTTGCTATTTTTAGCAAATTTTGTGAGTTTGCTTTTTGTGTGTGTGTGTATACGATTTTTCTAGGTTATTTTAATATGCAAATTTTGGTTTCTTTTTTCCATTTTTTTGTTTCATTTCTAGAATCCCTATTAAATTTTCCACAATTTCTAATATAGTTTTATTGTTTGAAAATTTTTATTTTTTTAAGTGCCCAATTCTATCATTTTTTTTTGCTAAATTATTTTAGTGTGAATATGTTTCTTTTATTTCCTAATTCAATGCTAAGTTGTTTGTTTTTTCATATTTTGAATGAGTTGGGAGACCTAAAAGAGTTAATGATGAGATAGAATATTATGAGTTTGGCTAAGGAAAATTTTCCTAACTAAATTCTAATTGTAGAGAAGCATCAATTCTATTCTTTTATGAGTTTTATTTTAATTTAAATTTAATGTTTTTTAATAATTATCTTTATTTATTTATTTTTGTATTTATTCATTTTTCTTCCTATATATTTTGATTGTATGGACTTTTATTAAAGAATTTTAATTATTTTTAATAATTAATAGTACAAGCCAATTAAGAAGTTCAAAAGCCTTCCTAGGCACAAATGGAGCAATATGGACCTAAAAGCGGATCAAGCCTAAAATCAAAAGCCCAAGATGAACTCCAAGGCTACTTGCAAGAGGTTGTTGCACCTCAAAGGCCTTGTAATACCTCTGTGACTGACCCTGACTTGGTGCTCTACTGAAACTCTGAGTAGGCGAATCTCTGAATTTCTTACTAAGGGCAGAAGATGTACCAGTCTGACCCTGAAGACACCAAAGCCCAGAAATGACAAGAACCAAGTCAAATAGCTTGCACAAGTTCGGGTACCAAAACTGCCAGGACTAAAAGTGACCTAAAATTGACCAAATTTTGCACTAAAGGTGCAATCTGTCTAGCTTTAGTAAATTGACCATATCTTGGTCTATACAACTCGGAATGACTTGAAATTTTGCCCTGCGTGCAATAAGACATAGAGTTACAATTTTGCTTCTTTGACTAGAAACTAAAAACCAAGAGAAATACGACTTTAAGCTAGACCAATCTAGCACACCAAAAATTGAGAATTTGACATTTACATACAATGATGCTTGAAGAAATTTGGCACAACTTGTAAAAATGGTAAATTGCACTATATTGGCAGCATATTGAATTACAATATGTGACATGTTGATGCTAGAAACAACTTATCCATAGTACCTAAAAAGGTCAACATATGCATTGACTTATGAATTACATAATAGTTAGTAAACTCTAAAAATTGAAGAATTAAACAATTAATTTATAATGTGCCCTAGTATGCCTAGTTGATTAGTTTGGATAGGTTGGCATGCCAATAGGATTCTGACAGCTGTTCTGTAAATGGCTTCATGCCATACTGTGTTTTTATGGCTTATTATGCTGCACTGTGACTTTAATAGCCTACGGCTATACATATTGTGTATTTATTCTTGGCTTATCGCTAGATTGACTAAATGGCTTTTTAGCCATGCTATTTGCACACCGGGAGACACTTTGTGACTGATGGTATGACGACCCGAGGTACTAGGTACCCAGTGCCAGTATATCCGTTTATCTAGTCTGGTCAGTATATAGGCTACACGGGCAGTAATTCAAGTATTATTAAATTCAAATAGCTAAATCCAGTCTACTGACATACAACACTACCAAAAATTAGCAAATATTGAAATGTTAGCAAATAAAAGTAGAATCAGCAACTGCAAAGTATATCGATGTTACAAATTCGTAAACACTTTATTTACTTTATTTTAGTGTGTATTTCTTTATATTTGGCACCACTAAGCAAAATTGCTTAGTGCGTTGCTTTTGTAACGCGTAGGTATTGGAGACACAACTGGAGAGCCCAGCAGACCTACGATCGAGTGAGACATCAGATCTGCACTGGAGTCCAGAGTCATCTGCACTGCATTGCATACATGGTAGGACTTAAGATATCTTGTATTTTGTACTTTTATTGTATTTTTGAAATTCCACCTTGTATTTTGTAATATTATGAAAGCTCTAAAGTTTATAATATCTTGTACATATTAAATAACATGGAGATTTTCTGGATATATTTAAATTATTATGGACTTTATTGTGGAACTGTTTAATGATTGTAAAAGTCTATTGACTTTACTAAAAAATAGAGACTGTGAAATATCTGAGATTTTGATATTATCATATTAAACTATTTTCAACAGGTTTGGAAGGACAGTTTGTTCGAAATACAGACGGCACCTTACCAAATTTTTATTACCATTTTTGAAACACTGATTTTATCAAAGTATGAAAATAGTATCAGCATGATATGAATATTACATAAAAGACTTCTTAAAATCAAATTGAGTTCAGGAAATGAAATATTCACAGACTATGTGTTACAGCATGCCGTGTAGCACGCTTTGCTCGGCTATTCTGTAGACGAGTGAGGGGTGTTACATTTAGTGGTATCAGAGCACGGTTTAGGCGTTTCTGGACCTAGATAGTTTGCATATCATGCATTGCATTGTAAGTGTTAAGATGACTTTAATGCAGATATTTTGATTTGTTATTTTGATCAGAATATGGACTCCACATCGCAGAGAGCAGTCGATGAGGAAGTGGAAAGTCATGCTCCATCTATGACTGAACCAGGAGACAGGAGGGAACTTGCTCCACCAGTACCAAATGCACCAGCCACATTTCAGCAAATGGCCGAGTTCTTTAGACAGATGGCAGGAGTTATGCCACCACCACCACCTCCACATAAAAAATCTCATATGGAGAAACTCAGGAAGTTTGGAGTAGTGGATTTTCTGGGCAAAAGGGAAGATGATTCTGTCACAACTGAAAACTGATTGGACAGAACTGGAAGAGTTTTGAAATAACTTCATTGACTTCATTGTACTCTAGAGCATAAATTAGAAGCTGTTGTATCACTACTGTAAGATGATGCATACCAATGGTGGGATACAGTGACTAGTGAGGTGCCACCAGAACAAATAACTTAGGATTTCTTTCTCACTGAGTTCAGAAAGAAGTATATGGGTAGTGCATACTTGGAAGAGAAGAGAAGGGCGTTTTTTACCCTATGCCAGAGACAGTTGACAGTGGCTGAATATGAAAGAGAATTTGTCAGACTGAGCCGCTATGGGCGAGAAATAGTCCCTAATGAGGCAGAGAGATGCAAGAGATTTTAGGAAGGACTCAATAATAACATTAAAGTAATGATTACAGCCTTGGGGATTACAGAGTTTGCCAAGTTAGTGGAAGTTGCACTGAAGGTTGAAAAAGTTAGAATGAATGAGCAGAACAGAAGGGACAGGCAGCAGAAAAAGGTCAAGGTCAGACCGATACATCTTCTGCCCCTAGTAAGAAATTCAGAGGTTCGCCTACTTAGAGTTTCAGTAGAGCAACAAGTCAGGGTCAGTCATAGAGGCCCAAATCTCAGTTTGCACCAAGGAGAGGCCAGTCCACCCCTTTAATGGCTAGTTCTCTAGGGACAGGGTACAGTGGACCAGCCCCAACAGTATTTGTTGCTTGCCCACATTACCAAAAATGGCATAAGGGTGAATGTTGGAGGATGATAGGTGCTTGTTTACGATGTCGATCTATAGACCACCTAGTCTGAGATTGTCCTCACAGAATTACTACATCCACTCCAGTATCAACTGTTAGGCCTGCCCCTCCAGCTCCAAGGGGTAGAAAGTCGGGTAAGGCTGAGGCAGCCGGTACTTCAAAGAAACCTATATTAGAGTCTGTGGAGAGAGCAGAAGGCAGAAAACCAGCTAGAGCCTATGCTATAAGGGCACAGGAGGAACAGGATGTTCCAGATGTCATCAAGGGTATGTTCCTCCTCTATAATACTTTTGTGCATGCATTAGTGGATCCTAGATCTACTCATTCATATATTTGTATCAAGCTGCCCGTAGAAAAGGGAATACCAA
The DNA here is from genome assembly GCF_030052815.1 of Hevea brasiliensis. NCBI lineage: Eukaryota > Viridiplantae > Streptophyta > Magnoliopsida > Malpighiales > Euphorbiaceae > Hevea > Hevea brasiliensis. Next base: position 38,541,606 of record NC_079493.1, read on the forward strand.
TAGAGGAAAGTGACCAAGACATCCTGGTCACAAATCCGTTAGGCCATAGTGTGGTACTAAACAAGGTATATAAGGGCTGTCCATTGGAGATTCAAGGGAAAGAGTTCTCAACAGACTTAATCAAACTGCCTTTCCATGAGTTTGATGTGATTTTGGGAATGGACTGGTTATCCCATCATCAGGCAATAGTAGATTGTAAATTGAAGAGAATCTCTCTGAAAACTGCTGAGAATGAAAAAGTAACAGTTGTGGGTGAAAGGACAGATTTCTTGTCCAAGGTCATCTCAACTACAATTGCAAAGAGATGGTTGAGAAAAGGGTGTGAAGCCTATCTAGCACATGTGGTTGATATTACGTAGGGTAAACTTGACTTGTCTGACATACCCACAGTAAGGGTTTTCTCTGAGGTGTTTCCTAAGGAATTGCCTAGTTTACCACCAAAAAGAAAAGTTGAATTTGCTATTGAGATTATGCCGAGTACAGCTCTAATTTCAATTGCTCCGTATAGGATGGCACCTGCTGAATTGAAAGAGTTAAAAATCTAGCTAAGAGAATTACTAGACAAGGGGTTCATACGCCCCAGTGTATCACTGTGGGGAGCTCCGGTACTGTCTGTAAAGAAGAAAGATGGGACACTAACGTTATGTGTTGACTATCGGTAGTTAAACAGAGTAACAGTGAAGAACAAGTTTCCGTTGCCTAGAAATGATGATCTGTTTGATCAGTTGAAGGGAGTCGGTGTGTTTTCTAAGATTGATCTCAGATCGGGGTATCATCAGCTAAGGGTTAAGGATGCAGATGTTCCTAAGACTGCATTTAGAACCTGGTATGGGCATTATGAATTCCTGGTGATGCCATTTGGGTTAACAAATGCTCCAGCAGCATTCATGGACCTGATGAACCGTATCTTCCATCCATACTTAGATCGGTTCGTAGTGGTCTTCATTGATGACATCCTAGTGTATTCCAAGGATAAAGCAGAACACGAAGAGCATTTGAGAATTGTTCTGCAGACTCTGAAAGAGAAGAAACTGTATGCTAAATTATCCAAGTGTGAGTTCTGGTTAAGTGAGATTGCATTCCTTGGACATGTAGTATCAGCTGAAGGGATTAGAGTGGATCCCAAGAAGATTGAAGTAGTGATGTAATGGAATCCTCCCAGAAATACAACTGAGATCAGAAGTTTCTTGGGGTTAGCTGGATATTATAGAAGATTTGTAAAGGGATTTTCCCTGATAGCTGCTCCAATGACCAAATTACTACACAAGAATATGAAATTTGACTAGAAGGACAAGTGTCAAGCCAGTTTTAAGAGACTAAAGGCTATGTTGACAGAGGCACCAGTGTTAACACAGCTAATGTCTGGAAAAGACTTTGTAGTTATAATAATCCCTCGCACAATGGGTTAAGGTGGGTACTCATGTAAGAAGGAAAAGTGGTCACATAAGCTTCCTGGCAATTAAGACCACATGAAAAGAATTATCCTACTCATGATTTGGAGTTAGCAACAATTATCTTCGCATTGAAGATATGGAGACATTACTTGAATGGAGAAAAATGCTACATATACACAGACCATAAGAGTCTGAAGTATCTGCCAATCTAGAAGGAACTTAATTTGAGACAGAGGCGATGGATTGAATTCTTGAAAGATTATGATTGTGTGATTGACTACCACCTTGGGAAGGCAAACATAGTTGCTAATGCCTTAAGCAGAAAATCTATTGTAGCATTAAGATCTCTGAATGCCCAACTGTCCTTAACTCATGATGGAGTTATTTTGGCTGAGTTGCAAGTGAAGCCAAATCTGTTACAACAGATACAGGATGGGCAGAATACAGATTAGAAATTAATGGCTATTATGGGCAAAATCACTAAAGGGAAGGAAACTAAATATGAAGTGAAAGCAAATGGGTGCCTGTACTATAAAGAAAGAGTGTGTGTTCCAGATGATAAAGAATTGAAAACCAGTATTCTGAGAGAAGCACATAACAGTGTGTATGCTATGCACCCAGGAAGCACAAAAATGTACCATGACCTGAAACTCCGATACTGGTGGCCTGGTATGAAGAAGGACATAGTTGACTATGTAACTAGATGCTTGACAAGTCAGCAAGTCAAAGTAGAATGTAACACCCCTTACCCGACTACAGTGTAGGCGAGCAAGGCTTGCTACAATCAGTGCCGGAGCACCCTAACTTATCTTACTTTATTTTTTTAATAATTTTGAATTCGTTTAATTTAATATCAATTATTTTTCGATGGAGAAATCAGCAGAGTTTCCCCTATTTTATTATCGTTTGATGTATTTCAATATTCACCTGTTTGAAATTCAATAATATTTTCAAAATAAAATCTTATCTATGCTAATCATAATTATCTCATCAATCATTCTCATAATTTTCTCATATTTCAAATCTCATCCATACATTTCAATTTCATAATCATTTCCATACATTTCCATTCATACTCAATTCATATGTAAACATTCTCAAATTACAAAAGCAACATTTTTAAATTTTCTTAATTTACATAATTTATAAAATAATTACAAAATTTCATAATTTACATGATATAAAAATTAATTATATATGAAAAACTAATTTATTAATTTACATCGCATTCCTATTAATTACCTGTTCATAATATACATTACAATACAATATCTAAGCATTTTATACAAAATATTTCTATAGGGGCCCTATCTACATGCATTGTTGAGGAGGTGACAACCTTGAATACTTCAGACACTTCTGCAGATCAGAACTCCAAAATCTCTGTTTAATATTTTTATCTGCGCTTTACCTTCAGTACCTACGTGAGGAAACAATTCCATCGCGCTAAGCATTGCTGCTTAGTGGTGCAATAATATAACAAAGAAATAATATACAAATAAAGAAAGAACGAAGCATAATTTGAATATTTAAGAATCAATTTAATTTAATACAATGTATCTAATATTAATTATCTTTTGTTCTAATTTGTTCCGCTTTGGAAGCGTTTAATTCCTAAATTCACGGTGATAATGTGCAATATATAGAATTAATAAAAATACTCAGTTTATATTCATATGGCAATAGAAGGTACTTTTAAAATATTTAGTTAAGTTATACCTATTTTTGCAACTCTTTTATCATTTTACTTAACAATTTCTAATAAATAACTATTCTAATTTATTTTAAGTCATCTTACTCATTTATTTTATTTAATTTCTAATATTTTTAATTGCTAATAGTCTTAATTTATTTCAATAAATTACACTGCCCAAGAAACCTACGACAGGCTGACTAAACTGGATAACGGGTCATTGGCACTGGGCATCGCGGTGCCTCGGGGCGTCATACCATGGGACGCAGAACGTCAATCACGTATGCAGTCAGTATGGCTAAAAAGCCATGATATCACATAATCGGCCATAAAAGCCATGAATACGGGCATAAAAGCCATGAATAAGGGCATAAAGCCATGAATACAGGCATAAAGCCTTTCGCAGTACTGCTAAAACAATACCCTATTGGCATGCCAAACTATCCAATCTGACACACATGTCTAGGCAATACAAGGGCACATAATATCATTAAATATTAATATATTGTGTTTTATGACTTTATTATTTTATGATAAATTTTATAATTTATACATTCATCATAATATTCATACATTCCTTACATCATTCATATTGATCACAATTCACAACAATGGTGTTCATATACCATTGTACTCAAAACATTCTTCCTTTCTCTTATAAAGAAAACTAATGTTCTATTCATATTTTTATGTGATTCATTTATTCATTACAATATTTATATGGATTCATAACTCATACAAGGTGTTATTATCTTATTTGTAATGGAAACATAAATCCTAATGTAAACCTCATCCCATTTATACTCAACAATCCATCTAGGTTAATTTCATTTCATATTCAAGTGGTATCACTCATGTTTTATTAGACCTACTAGTAATGGGAATACAATTCTTAACTATATACTCACATAACTTAAATGTTCATTAAGTCATTTAGGTGAATTACTATTTCTATTCCAAGTAATCCATGAATGTTTCATGGATTCCAAATTTCATACCCTAATTTCCTCTACCAATTTAGTTATTATACTTTGTGTCTTTGTATTACTATTCACATTAATATTCACTCAAATTGTTGAATTTTTAATACATAATAAATTTATTGAACCTAAGTTCTCCAAGATACCACATTTTGCATTCAAAATTTGTTGGTATTGGTTGCCAATACCATTTCCAAGCTTAATGTTAATTGGGCAGAATTTTCAGTTTTCATGCATTGTCTTTACTGTTCCATTGGTCAATTTTGCAGTGGGAATTTGGCAAACTGACTAACATAAAAGTTGTTCCTTATTTTGTCTAGTTGCATTTCCTTTTTTGAATCACTCCATTTGGAGTTTTGTATCACAAGTTATGGTCATTTTACCATAATTGGCCGGAGTGACCTGTACCCAGATTTTTTGGGCAATTTGGTTCTGCCAGATTTGGTAACCTAATTTGGTTAGCAATTTGACTAGGTTATGGTCAGCATTTGGATTTGTATTCTTCATGAAAGTTGTTGGTCTATATCTCAGCTTGTTTCTGGTAAAATTTCAGGTCAATTGGACCTTTCTACACTGAGTTATGGCCAAATGACCAAACACTATTCATTTGGTCATCTTGCCCAGGCAGACTGCAGGTCACCCGGATTAGGGCAAACTTTTGGTCCACTTAGTTTGGTTTTCTGGGCATGGTTTCTTCACCAAAGTTGTGCCATTATGTGTCTAGTTTCATTTCCAATTGGCCTTAAACCAATTAGAGTAACATAGCTCAAGTTATGACCCTAGCAATACACTGGACTCAAGTCCAGTATTCTGGCACAATGGGGGCAGCATACCACTTTCAATTTCAAGGCCACAATTACTTCCAATTTAGGGTCAAACTTCATCAAATGGTCTCTAATTGACCATTAGAAATCCAATTAACCATTCAAACACAATATCTCCAATTTTCATACTAACCCTAATTGATCAAATCTCATTCTCATACAAACTCAAAAAAATTCAACTCCATTAAACTCCAATTCATATGTATACATTAATTGACATTAATATACCAACTTAATTGCAATTAAACCATCAAAACCCTAACCCTCTCTTGGCTGCCACAATTCATACATACTCCTACATAAGTGTTTTATTCAATTTCTTAACAATTTCTCATTCACTTGAACTTCCTAACATGGAATAAAAAGAAAAATGTAAGAGTTAGCACTAACCTTAGGAGGGCAGAATTTTCCCTTCAATTTCCTACACTTTCTTTAGTTTTCTTGGAAGCCAAACACCTTCCCAAGTAGAGTAGACAAGTTTTAATGAAGGAGGTCTAGGGTTTTGTGGAGGGAAATCAATGAAAATTAAGAGAGATGAAGAATTTTTTTTTTCATGGAAGAGAGAGATGAAAGATTTCCGGCAATGAGAAGAATAATTGAGGAAGATGGCTGTTTGGGCTTGTTTTTATCTCATTTTTATCTCTTTATTTAATTTGTCAAATTGTAATTGGGTGGGGGCATGTTAATGACATCATGTGATGTCATAATTCCTAATTTCTTTCATTTTTTTTTCTTTCCTTATCTACTCATTTTCAATTCAATTTTTAATAATATTTATTCATATTTTAGATCATAATAATTATTTCTTTAACCGGACAAGTCGGTCAAAAATCATCTTTGAAGACGAAATGACCAAAATACCCTCCGTTTGGCTTAACAGACTAAAATTGTCTGTACCGATTGAAAAAATTTTCTAAACCTTTTCTTGGCATTCTAATGCCATAGAAACCTCAATGACTCTTCTTTGGAGTCTCAAAAATTATTTTATGAATTTTCTCCCACTGGGTCTAGGGCTCCTAGTTGCGAGAACCGCAACTTCCCACTGGGTTACCCATCGCTAGGGCACCGGCTCATTTAACTTGGTTGTATTTTATTTCTAAAATTTTTTCTAAATTTTTCTTATTAATATTTGAGTTAATTATGGTTCCTCACTTTAGTTTAAATTTTTTTTCCAGACATTCTAGCTGTCCGGACCGACACCGGTCACCGGAACAGTAGAATGTACGTAATTGCTACAGTGAGGGTGTTACAATTCTTCCCCTCTAATTTAAATTTCATCCTCAAAATTTACTAGGTGTTTTGGATTCTGAGATAATTCTTTTACCTTTCTATTGCTCCCTCTGTCTACTTCTTTTATATATATATGGTACTATTTAGTTTTTTCGAATCTATTATTATACACTTAGGCATATTAGAAGGGAAGGATACTTTACCTCAAATTCACATTTGGGCTTCTTTCTCCTCTCTGGCTTGGGTGACATTTGGAAGTGGTGTTACTGTTGTACTTGGTTCTTCCACGACCTCTGTTTGGGTCCGTGGTAAATTCCTCTTAGGACAATCTTTCAGACGATGGTCTATGGCCCCACATCTATAATAAGCTCCAGTTAATCCCCTACATTCACCTTTATGCCACTTGTTACAATGACCACATTTTCTTGCTAGTCTTGGCGCACTCACTACTATTATTTCTTATTGATCTCTTCTGGGTATAGGCCTGGCTCTGGATCTCCTACTTTGATCAGATGTCTGACTTAACTGTTCTCTCAGCCTCTTATTACTAGACTGTCCAGATTTCCTCTTTTGCTGATCACCACTCCTCTTTTGTTCCTCTTCATGAACATAGCTAATATATTTCTTTCTAAACTCTATCAAAAAGAATTCCCAAGTTACGTCAGTTGGTGGCACTACCTTGGTTACAACATCCCACCACTGATATGTAGCTTCTTGTAACAATGAAACTACACACTCCAAACTTTGTTCTGGTGTGCAATGGAGCTGCTGCAGGACTCTTTCAGTCCTTTCTAACCAATACTCAGCCGCTGAAGAATCATCTTCCTTTCTACCATTGAAATCTACAGCTCCATACTTCCTAATTTTTCCCAAAGGTGACTTCTGCTGAGACAGTGGTGGAATAACCCCAATCATCTGTCAAAAGAATCCAATCATCTGCTCAAACAAGGCCTGTTAGGGTTGTACAGGCACCTCTTGCACTAGTGGAGCAGGATCTCCCCGATTTCCAATATCACTCCCAGTCGGGATACGGCTTCCTACGTCTTCTTCTACTGCCCTCTGCGATTCTGAGTCCATACCTTAACCTAAAATAACCAAGAAAATAGATCTGCATTAGTGTCACCTCAACTCATATGAATGCAATGCATGTTATGCACACTATCTCATTCTATCTATCTATGCCTAGAAACGCCTAAACCGCGCTCTGATACCAATAAATGTAACACCCCTTACCCGACTACAGTGTAGCCGAGCAAGGCGTGCTACAATCGATGCCGGAGCACCCTAACTTATCTTACTTTATTTTTTTAATAATTTTGAATTCGTTTAATTTAATATCAATTATTTTTCGACGGAGAAACTAGTGGAGTTTCCCCTATTTTATTATCGTTTGGTGTATTTCAATATTCACCTGTTTGAAATTCAACAATATTTTCAAAATAAAATCTTATCCATGCTAATCATAATTATCTCATAATCATTCTCATAATTTTCTCATATTTCAAATCTCATCCATACATTTCAATTTCATAATCATTTCCATACATTTCCATTCATACTCAATTCATATGTAAACATTCTCAAATTACATAAGCAACATTTTCAAATTTCCTTAATTTACATAATTTACAAAATAATTACAAAATTTCATAATTTACATGATATATAAATTAATTACATATGAAAAACTAATTTATTAATTTACATCGCATTCCTATTAATTACCTGTTCATAATATACATTACAATACAATATCTAAGCATTTTATACAAAATATAAAATATAATCTATAGGGGCCCTATCTACATGCATTGCTGAGGAGGTGACAACCTTGAATACTTCAGACACTTCTGCAGATCAGAACTCCAAAATCTCTGTTTAATATTTTTATCTGCGCTTTACCTTCAGTACCTGCGTGAGGAAACAATTCCATCGCGCTAAGCATTGCTGCTTAGTGGTGCAACAATATAACAAGGAAATAATATACAAATAAAGAAAGAACGAAGCATAATTTGAATATTTAAGAATCAATTTAATTTAATACAATGTGTCTAATATTAATTATCTTTTGTTCTAATTTGTTCCGCTTTGGAAGCGTTTAATTCCTAAATTCACGGTGATAATGTACAATATATAGAATTAATAAAAATACTCAGTTTATATTCATATGGCAATAGAAGGTACTTTTAAAATATTTAGTTAAGTTATACCTATTTTTGCAACTCTTTTATCATTTTACTTAACAATTTCTAATAAATAACTATTCTAATTTATTTTAAGTCATCTTACTCATTTATTTTATTTAATTTCTAATATTTTTAATTGTTAATAGTCTTAATTTATTTCAATAAATTACACTGCCCAAGTAACCTACGACAGGCTGACTAAACTGGATAACGGGTCGTTGGCACTGGGCATCGCGGTGCCTCGGGGCGTCATACTATGGGACGCAGAACGTCAATCACGTATGCAGTCAGTATGGCTAAAAAGCCATGATATCACATAATCGGGCATAAAAGCCATGAATATGGGCATAAAAGCCATGAATAAGGGCATAAACCATGAATACAAGCATAAAGCCTTTCGCAGTACAGCTAAAACAATACCCTATTGGCATGCTAAACTATCCAATCTGACACACATGTCTAAGCAATACAAGGACACATAATATCATTAAATATTAATATATTGTGTTTTATGACTTTATTATTTATGATAAATTTTATAATTTATACATTCATCATAATATTCATACATTCCTTACATCATTCATATTGATCACAATTCACAACAATGGTGTTCATATACCATTGTACTCAAAACATTCTTCCTTTCTCTTATAAAGAAAACTAATGTTCCATTCATATTTTTATGTGATTCATTTATTCATTACAATATTTATATGGATTCATAACTCATACAAGGTGTTATTATCTTATTTGTAATGTAAACCTCATCCCATTTATACTCAACAATCCATCTAGGTTAATTTCATTTCATATTCAAGTGGTATCACTCATGTTTTATTAGACCTACTAGTAATGGGAATACAATTCTTAACTATATACTCACATAACTTAAATGTTCATTAAGTCATTTAGGTGAATTACTATTTCTATTCCAAGTAATCCATGAATGTTTCATGGATTTCAAATTTCATACCCTAATTTCCTCTACCAATTTAGTTATTATACTTTGTGTTTTTGTATTACTATTCACATTACTACTCACTCAAATTATTGAATTTTTAATACATAATAAATTTATTGAACCTAAGTTCTCCAAGATACCACATTTTGCATTCAAAATTTGTTGGTATTGGTTGCCAATACCATTTCCAAACTTAATGTTAATTGGGTAGAATTTTCAGTTTTCATGCCCTGTTTTTACTGTTCTATTGGTTAATTTTTCAGTGGGAATTTGGCAAACTGATCAACATGAAAGTTGTTCCTTATTTTGTCTAGTTGCATTTCCTTTTTTGAATCACTCCATTTGGAGTTTTGTAGCTCAAGTTATTGTCATTTTACCATAACTGGCCGGAGTGACCTGTACCCAGATTTTCTGGGCAATTTGGTTTTGCCAGATTTGGTGACCTAAGTTTGGTTAGCAATTTGACTAGGTTATGGTCAGAATTTGGATTTGTATTCCTCATGAAAGTTGTTGGTATATATCTCAACTTGTTTCTGGTAAAAGTTCAGGTCAATTGGACCTTTCTACACTGAGTTATGGCCAAATGACCAAACACTGTTCATTTGGTCATCTTGCCCTGGTAGACTGCAGGTCACTCGGATTAGGCAAACTTTTGGTCCACTTAGTTTGGTTTTTTGGGCATGGTTTCTTCACCAAAGTTGTGCCATTATGTGTCTAGTTTCATGTTCAATTGGCCTTAAACCAATTGGAGTAACATAGCTCAAGTTATGACCCTAGAAATACACTGGACTCAAGTCCAGTATTCTGGCATAATGGGGGCAGCATACCACTTTCAATTTCAAGGCCACAATTACTTCCAATTTAGGGTCAAACTTCATCAAATGGTCACTAATTGACCATTAGAAATCCAATTAACCATTCAAAAACAATATCTCCAATTTTCATACTAACCCTAATTGATCAAATCTCATTCTCATACAAACTCAAAAAAATTCAACTCCATTAAACTCCAATTCATATGTATACATTAACTAACATTAATATACCAACTTAATTGCAATTAAACCATCAAAACCCTAACCCTCTCTTGGCTGCCACAATTCATACATACTCCTACATAAGTGTTTTATTCAATTTCTTAACAATTTCTCATTCACTTGAACTTCCTAACATGGAATAAAAAGAAAAATGTAAGAGTTAGCACTAACCTTAGGAGGGCAGAATTTTCCCTTCAATTTCCTTCACTTTCTTTAGTTTTCTCGGAATCCAAACACCTTCCCAAGTAGTGTAGACAAGTTTTAATGAAGGAGGTCTAGGGTTTTGTGGAGGGAAATCAATGAAAATTAAGAGAGATGAAGAATTTTTTTTTTCATGGAAGAGAGAGATGAAAGATTTCCGGCAATGAGAAGAATAATTGAGGAAGATGGCTGTTTGGGCTTGTTTTTATCTCATTTTTATCTCTTTATTTAATTTGTCAAATTGTAATTGGGTGGGGGCATGTTAATGACATCATGTGATGTCATAATTCCTAGTTTCTTTTATTTTTCTTTTCTTTCCTTTTCTACTCATTTTCAATTCAATTTTTAACAATATTTATTCATATTTCATATCATAATAATTATTTACTTAACTGGACAAGTCGGTCAAAAATCATCTCTGAAGACGAAATGACCAAAATGCCCTCCGTTTAGCTTAACAGACTAAAATTGTCTGTACCAATTGAAAAATTTTTCTAAACATTTTCTTGGCATTCTAATGCCATAGAAACCTCAATGACTCTTCTTTGGAGTCTCAAAAATTATTTTATGAATTTTCTCCTGGGTCTAGGACTCCTAGTTGCGAGAACCGCAACTTCCCACTGAGTTACCCATTGCTAGGGCACCGGCTCATTTAACTTGGTTGTATTTTATTTCTAAAATTTTTTCTAAATTTTTCTTATTAATATTTGAGTTAATTATGGTTCCTCACTTTAGTTTAAATATTTTTTTTTCCAGACGTTCTAGCTGTCCGGACCGACAACAGTCACCGGAACAGTAGAATGTACGTAATTGCTACAGTGAGGGTGTTACACAAAACATCAAGTTCCATTAGGTTTGTTACAGCCCATAAACATACCTGAATGGAAATGGGACCAAGTCACTATGGACTTTGTCAATGGTTTACCTCTCACTCAGAAGAAGCATGATGCAGTATAGGTGATTATGGATAGGATGACAAAATCAGTATATTTCCAGTCAGAACTGACTACTCACTAGAAAAGCTAGCAGAATTGTATATCAATGAGATATTTAGACTATATGGAATTCCGCTTTCCATTATATCTGATAGAGACCCGAGGTTTACATCTAGATTTTGGAAGAAATTATAAGAATCATTGGGCACACAACTCCATTTTAGTACGGCTTTTCATCCTCAGATGGATAGACAGTTAGAAAGAATAATCCAGGTCCTCGTGGATATGCTGAGGAGTTGTGTTATTGAGTTTGAGGAAAGTTGGGACAGAAACCTTCCACTAGCAGAATTAAGCTAGCATACAATAATAGCGATCAAGCTAGCATATAAATGGCACCCTATAAAGCACTGTATGGGAGAAAATGCAGAACACCTGTATGTTGGACTGAGTTGGGTGAAGATAAGCTAGTGGGGCTAGACTTGATAAAACAGACAGAGGAAAAGGTGAAACTGATAGAGGCCAATTTGAAAGTTGCCTCAAACCGACAGAAATCTTATGCTGACTTAAGGAGAAAGGACATTGAGTATGAAGTTAGCGAGAAGGTATTTCTCAAAGTATCACCATAGAAAAAAGTGTTGAGATTAGGGAAAATGGGAAAATTAAGCCCCAGGTTTATTGGCCCATATGAAGTTATTGAACGTGTGGGACCAATAGCCTACAGATTAGCCTTACCACCTGAGCTGGACAAGATACATAATGTGTTCCATGTTTCAATACTCAGAAGATACAGATCATATCCTTCACATGTCATCTCAGCAGAAGAAATTGTGGTACAACCTGACCTGACATACAAAGAAGAACCGATTAAAATCTTGGCACGAAAGGTAAAAGAGCTCAGAAACAAAACAATTCCACTAGTGAAAATCTTATGGAGACACCACAACACGAAAGAGGCAACATGGGAGAGCGAGGAGACAATGAGGCAACAGTTCCCTTAGCTCTTCACATCAGGTAAATTTCGAGGATGAAATTTTTATTTAGAGGGGAAGAGTTGTAACATCCCCACTGTATGTATTATGTACATTCTGTTGCTCCAGTGACCAAATATCAGTCCAGGCAAGTCAGGATGTCTGGAACTACACTTCAGTGATAGTGAACAGACATATAATGATGAAATAAATAAAAAGAAAATACAAGAAAAATCAAAGAAAAATAAAAAAGAGAAAATGAAGCTAAGTTAAACGAGCCGGCACTGCAGCGATGGGTGACCGCACTGGGAAGGCCGTTGACGACCCCAGGACTACAGGGAACCCTCGAAATTTAATTTTGAGACATAAATAAAGGTTTATTGAAATGTAATTGACACTAGAAATATCAAAGAAAAATTAATAAATTAATACAAAGAAAAATAAAAAATCGAGAAACAGACAAAAATTGGTGTTACTGAAAAATCTAGAACATAACCCGAAGTGGGGCATTTTGGTCATTTGACATCTAGAGTTGCCTTTTGACCTCAATTTCCATTAAAAATAAATGATATTGCACTTAGAAAATATCATGAAAAATTAAATTGTGACACATTATAAGAATAGTGAAAGAAATGGGGGATAAAATCTAATTTATGAAACTTTGAATAATTAACATTAAAATCCAAGTTAGTGCTCCACTAACTCCTAATTTGGGACACCTAAATATGCCTTTGGGACAGCAGAACCATCATCTTCCACCTTGAGAAATAACCAGCCAAGAGAAATGAAGTTCACCATGAAAATCACCATGGCCGCCCCACATGCAACCTCCATGGGTGCATGATCAAGCCACCATTTCTACTTGATTCCTTCATTAAACCTTGCATACTCAGCTTAGGGAAGACATTGGCAGCAAAAAGAAGAAGTTTAGTGTGGTTTGAGCAAGCTACAAAAATAGGTAAGTGTCCAAAACCTCTCCCTTGCTTTAGTAAACCTTGTGTTTAGGTTGAGGTGAGTATTTTGGTGAAGAGAAATGAAGAAAATCTTGAGAAATGAAATGGTCCATTTTCGGCAGCCATGATTACGTTTGTATTTGAGTTTTTCTTACCTCTAATGGATGGAAATTATGGTTGATTAACTCAAATAGAGGATGTAGTAAGTTAAAATCTAAGTATGTGCATGTAGTACTTGAATTAAGGGTGTGAAATAGAACCTTAATGCTTTGGGCAAACTGCCATGTTTGGTAGCCTATTAAATCATGAATTTGTGTGTGAATATGTAGTTTATTAATGAAATATGCTAGTATTAAATTGTGAGCAGCATGTGTAAGTGATATTGAAGTATGATTATGTTGAAGTGTATGTGTAATATTGACATTGAGATAAGTTGAATTTTGGTGGAAGAGAATGTTGAACTTAATGGTGAATTTTGTGCATTGAGCACTTGAATATTCTGCCCAAAATTATTGCTGGAATTGTGTACAATATATATATATGGAAGTGTCATTGATTGAATATTGAAGTAATGAGGAGGAGAAGGAATATCAAATTGGAAGTGTATGTGCTTTGTGTAGGTTGTGTATTGATGGCAGTACCTAAATTAGGTCATAAGTGCCAAACTGTGAACCCAATTGGTATGAGGCCAATGGGGAGTGAAACCAGACACCAAATAGGCCAATTTCATGTAGAAATGTTGCCAAAATTCTGCCTAGAAATTGACCTTAAAAATGACCAAATCCGGAATAGCAGCCTTGCAACCCAGATTTTTGACCACATGAACAGTAATTATTAGGATGACCATAAATCACCCCAAACAGGTCCAATTGACCTGAAAGTTTTACCATGGATAGCTTAGATATAGAGCTACATTTCTTATGAAGACACCAAAGGCAAGAAATGACCAAAACCAAGTCAAATAGCTTGCATAATTTTAGGCACCAAAACTGCCAGGACTAAAAGTGACCTAAAATTGACCAAATTTTGCACTAAAAATGCAATCTGTCCAGCTTTAGTATATTGACCATATCTTGGTCTATACAATTCGGAATGACCTGAAATTTTACCCCGTGTGCAATAAGACATAGAGTTACAATTTTGCTTCTTTGACCAGAAGCTAAAAACTAAGAGAAATAGGACTTTAAGCTAGACCAATCTAGCACACCAAAAATTGAGAATTTGACATTTACATACAATGATGCTTGAAGCAATTTGGCAATGAATGCCAACTTGTAAAAATGGTAAATTGCACTATATTGGCAGCATATTGAATTACAATATGTGACATGTTGATGCTAGAAACAACTTATCCACAGTACCTAAAAAGGTCAACATATGCATTGACTTATGAATTACATAATTGTTAGTAAACTCTAAAAGTTAAAAAATTAAACAATTAATTTATATTGTGCCCTAGTTTGCCTAGTTGACTAGTTTGGATAGGTTGGCATGCCAATAGGATTCTGACAGCTATTCTATAAATGGCTTCATGCCATACTGTGTTTTTACGGCTTATTATGCCGCACTATGACTTTAATAGCCTACGGTTGTACATATTATGTATTTATTCTTGGCTTATCACCAGATTGACTATATGGCTTTTTAGCCACGCTATTTGCACACCAGGAGACACTTTGTGACTGATGGTGTGACTGCCCGAGGTACTAGGTACCCAGTGCCAGTATATTCATTTATTCAGTCTGGTCAGTATATAGGCTACACGGGCAGTAATTCAAGTACTATTAAATTCAAATAGCTAAATCCAGTCTACTGACATGCAGCACTGCCAAAAATTAGAAAATATTGAAATGTTAGCAAATAAAAGTAGAATCTGAAACTGCAAAGTATATCTATGTTATAAATTCGTAAATACTTTATTTACTTTATTTTAGTGTATATTTCTTTATATTGGGCACCACTTAGCAAAATTGCTTAGCGCGTTGCTTTTGCAACGCGTAGGTATTGGAGACATAGTTGGAGAGCCTGGTAGACCTACGACCGGGTGAGACATCAAATCTGTACTGGAGTCCAAAGTCATCTACACTACATTGCTTACATGGTAGGACTTAGGATATCTTGTATTTTGTACTTTTATTGTATTTTTGAAATTCGACCTTGTATTTTGTAATATTATGAAAGCTCTAAGGTTTGTAATATCTTGTACATATTAAATAACATGGAGATTTTCTGGATATATTTAAATTATTATGGACTATATTGTGGAACTATTTAATGATTGTAAAAGTCTATTGACTTTACTGAGAAATAGAGACTTTGAAATATATGAGATTTTGATATTATCATATTAAACTGTTTTCAACAGGTTTGGAAGGACAGTTTGTCCGAAATACAGATGGCACCTTGCCAAATTTTTATTATCATTTTTGAAACACTGATTTTATCAAAGTTTGAAAATAGTATCAGCATGATATGAATATTACATAAGAGACTTCTTAAAATCAAATTGAGTACAGGAAATGAAATAATCATAGACTAGGTGTTCCGGCATGCCGTGTAGCACGCCTTGCTCGGCTATTCTGTAGATGAGTGAGGGGTGTTACATGACTTGTTATTTTGATCAGAATATAGACTCCACATCGCAGAGAGCGATCGATGAGGAGGTAGAGAGTCATGCTCCATCTATGACTGAACCAGGAGACAGGAGGGAACCTGCTCTACCAGTACTAGGTGCACAAGCCACATTTCAATAAATGGCTAAGTTCTTTAGACAGATGGCATAAGTTATGCCACCACCACCACCACCACCTCCACATTAAAAATCTCACATGGAGAGACTCAGGAAGTTCAGAGCAGTGGATTTTCTAGCAAAAAGGAAGATGATTTTGTCACAATTGAAAATTGGTTGGATAAAACTGGAAGGGTTTTGAAACAACTTCACTGTACTCCAGAGCAGAATTTGGAAGCTGCTGTATCACTATTGCAAGATGATGCATACCAATGGTGGGATACAGTAACTAGTGAGGCACCACCAGAACAAATAACTTGGGATTTCTTTCTCAATGAGTTCAGAAAGAAGTATGTGGGCAATGTATACCTGGAAGAGAAGAGAAGGAAATTTATTACCCTACGCCAGAGACAGCTGACAGTGGCTGAATATGAAGGAGAATTTGTCAAATTGAGCCGCTATGGGAGAAAAATAGTCCCTAATGAGGCAGAGAGATGCAAAAGATTTGAGGAAGGACTCAATGATAACATTAAAGTAATGATTACGGCCTTGGGGATTATAGAGTTTTCCAAGTTAGTGGAAGCCGCACTGAAGGTTGAAAAAGTTAGAATGAATGAGCAGAACTGAAGGGACAGACAATAAAAAAGAGGTCAAGGTCAGACTGGTACATTTTCTGCCTTTAGTAAGAAATTCAAAGGTTCGCCTACTTAGAGTTTTAGTAGAGTACCAAGTCAAGGTCAGTCATAGAGGCCCAAATCTCAGTTTGCACTGAGGAGAGGCCAGTCCACACCTTTAGTGGCTAGCTCTCCAGGGATAGGGTTCAGGGGACCAGCCCCAACAGTATCTATTGCTTGCCCACATTGCCAAAAATGGCATAAGGTTGAATGTTGGAGGATGATAGGTGCTTGTTTACGGTGTGGGTCTACAGACCATCTAATCCAAGATTGTCTACGTAGAATTGCCACATCCACTCCGGTATCAACTATTAGGCCTGCCCCTCCAGATCTAAGGGGTAGAAAGCCGGGTAAGGCTGAGGCAGTCAGTACTTTACAGAAACCTGTATCAGAGTCTGTGGAGAGAGCAAAAGGTAGAAAACCAGCCAGAGCCTATGTTATAAGGGCACAGGAGGAACAGAATGCTCCAGATGTCATCAAGGGTATGTTCCTCCTCTATAATACTTTTGTGCATGCATTAGTGGATCCTGGATCTACTTATTCATATATTTGTGTCAAGTTGCTCGTAGAAAAGGGAATACAAGTAGAGGAAAGTGACCAAGACATCTTGGTCACAAATCCGCTAGGCCACAGTGTGGTAGTAAACAAGGTAAGGGCTGTCTAATGAAGATTTAAGGGAAAGAGTTCTCAGCAGACTTAATCGAACTGCCTTTCCATGAGTTTGATGTGATTTTAGGAATGGACTGGTTATCCCATCAGCAGGCAATAGTAGATTGTAAATTGAATAGAATCTTTCTGAAAACTGCTGAGAATGAAGAAATAATAGTTGTGGGTGAAAGAACAAATTTCTTCTCCAATGTCATCTCAGCTACAATTGCAAGGAGATGGTTGAGAAAAGGGTGTGAAGCCTATCTGGCACACGTGATTGACACTAGGCAGGGCAAACTTAACTTGTCTGACATACCCACAGTAAGGGATTTCTCTTAGGTATTTCATGAGGAATTGCCTAGTTTGCCACCAGAAAAGGAAGTTGAATTTGCTATTGAGATTATGCTGGGTACAACTCTGATTTCAATTACTCCGTATAGGATGACACCTACTGAATTGAGAGAGTTAAAAATCCAGCTGTAAGAATTACTAGACAAGGGGTTCATACGCCCCAGTGTGTCACTGTGGGGAGCTCCGGTACTGTTTGTAAAGAAGAAAGATGGGACACTAAGGTCATGTGTTGACTACCGGTAGTTAAACAAAGTAACAGTGAAGAACAAGCATTCGTTGCCTAAAATTGACGATCTGTTTAATTAATTGAAGGGAGCTGGTGTGTTTTCTAAGATTGATATCAGATCAGGGTATCATCAGCTAAGAGTTAAGGATGCAGATGTGCCTAAGACTACATTTAGAACCCGGTATGGGCATTATGAATTCCTGGTGATGCCATTTGGGTTAACAAATGCTCCAGCAGCATTCATGGACCTTATGAACCATATCTTCCATCCATACTTAGATCGGTTCGTAGTGGTCTTAATTGATGATATCCTGGTGTATTCCAAGGATAAAGCAGAACATGATGAGCATTTGAGAATTATTCTGCAGACTTTAAAAGAGAAGAAACTGTACGCCAAATTGTCCAAGTGTGAGTTCTGGTTGAATGAGATTGCATTCCTTGGACATGTAGTATCAGCTGAAGGGATTAGAGTGGATCCCAAGAAGATTGAAGCAATGATGGAATGGAAGCCTCCCAGAAATACAACTGAGATCAGAAGCTTCTTGGGGTTAATTGGATATTATAGAAGATTTGTAAAGGGATTTTCCCTGATAGCTGCTCCAATGACCAAATTACTACACAAGAATATGAAATTTGACTGGAATGACAAGTGTTAAGCCAATTTTGAGAGGCTAAAGGCTATGTTGACAGAGACACCAGTGTTAGCACAGCCAGTGTCGGGAAAAGACTTCGTAGTCTACAGTGATGCCTCACATAATGGGTTAGGGTGTATACTCATGTAGGAAGGGAAAGTGGTCGCATATGCTTCTAGGCAGTTAAGGCCACATGAAAAGAATTACCCTACTCATGATTTTGAGTTAGCAGCAAGTATCTTTGCATTGAAGATATGGACGCATTACTTGGATGCAGAAAAATGCTACATATACATAGACCATAAGAGTCTGAAGTATCTGCCAACCCAGAAGGAAGTTTATTTGAGACAGAGGTGATGGATTGAATTCCTAAAAGATTATGATTGTGTGATTGACTACCACCCTGGGAAGGCAAATGTAGTCGCTGATGCTTTAAGCAGAAAATCTATTATAGCATTAAGATCTCTGAATGCCCAACGGTCCTTAACTCATGACGGAGTTATTTTGGCTGAGTTGCAAGTGAAGCCGAATTTGTTACAACAGATAAAAGATGGGCAGAAGACAAATGAGAAATTAATGGTTGTTATAGGCAAAATCACTGAGGGAAAGGAAACTGAATATGAAGTGAAAGAAAATGGGTGCCTGTACTATCAAGAAAGAGTGTGTGTACCAGATGATAAAGAGTTGAAAACTAGTATTCTGAGAGAAGCATATAACAGTGTGTATGCTATGCACCCAGGAAGCACAAAAATGTACCATGACTTGAAACCCGATACTGGTGGCCAGGTATGAAGAAGGACATAGTTGACTATGTAACTAGATGCTTGACATTTCAGCAAGTCAATGCAGAACATCAAGTTCCATCAGGTTTTTTACAGCCCATAAACATACTTGAATGGAAATGGGACCGAGTCACTATGGACTTTGTCAGTGATCTACCTCTCACTCAGAAGAAGCATGATGCAATATGGGTGACTGTGGATAGGTTGACCAAATCAGTACATTTTCTGCCAGTCAGAACTGACTACTCACTGGAAAAGCTAGCAGAATTGTATATCAGCGAGATAGTTAGACTACATGAAATTCCGCTTTCCATTATATCTGATAGAGACTCGAGATTTACATCTAGATTTTGGAAGAAATTACAAGAATCCTTGGGCACACAACTTCATTTTAGTAAGGCTTTTCATCCTTAGACGGATGGACAGTCAGAAAGAATAATCCAGGTAAAATTTTGAAACTCATTGAGTTATTGCAAATAATAAATTGAACTGATAATGATAATAATAATCGAACATATGTGATAGGTCCTCGAGGATATGTTGAGGAGTTATGTTATTGAGTTTGAGGGAAGTTGTGACAGATACCTTTCACTGGCAGAATTTGCATACAATAATAGCTATCAAGCTAGCATACAAATGGCACCCTATGAAGCATTGTATGGGAGAAAATGTAGAACACCTGTATGTTGGATTGAATTGGGTGAAGATAAGCTAGTGGGGCCAGACCTGATAAAACAGACAGAGGAAAAGGTGAAACTGATAAAGGCTAATTTGAAAGTTGCCTCAAACCGACAAAAATCTTATGCTGACTTGAAAAAAAAGGACATTGAGTATGAAGTTGGCGAGAAGGTATTTCTCAAAGTATCACCGTGGAAGAAGGCGTTGAGATTCGGGAAAAAGGGAAAATTAAGTCCTAGGTTTATTGGCCCATATGAAGTTATTGATCGTGTGGGACCAGTAGCCCACAGATTAGCCTTACCACCTGAGCTAGACAAGATACATAATGTGTTCCACGTCTTGATGCTCAGAAGATACAGATCAGATCCTTCGCATGTCATCTCAGCAGAAGAAATTGTGGTACAACCTGACCTAACATATGAAGAAGAATCGATTAAAATCTTGGCAGGAGAGGTAAAAGCGCTAAAAAACAAGACAATTCTACTAGTGAAAATCCTATGGAGGCACCACAACACGGAAGAGGCAACATGGGAGAGCGAGGAGACAATGAGGCAACAGTTCCCTCAGCTCTTCACATCAGGTAAATTTCGAGGATGAAATTTTTATTTAGAGGGGAAGAGTTGTAACATCCTCCCTGTACGTGTTCTGTACGTTCTGTTGCTCCGGTGACCTAATGTCAGTCCGGGCAAGTCAGGATGTCTAGAACTACACTTCAGTGATAGTGAACAGACATATAATAATGAAATAAATAAAAAGAAAATACAAGAAAAATCAAAGAAAAATGAAAGAGAGAAAATAAAACTAAGTTAAATGAGCTGACACCGCAGCGATGGGTGACCACACCGGGAAGGCCGTTGCCGAGCCCAAGATCGCAGGAAACCCTCGGAATTAAATTTCAGGACGTAAGTAAAGGTTTATTGAAATATAATTGACACTAGAAATATCAAAGAAAAGTTAATAAATTAGTAAAAGAAAAACGAAAAATCGAGAAATAGATAAAAATCGGTGTCACCGAAAAATCGAGAATATAACCCGAAGTGGAGCATTTTGGTCATTTGACACCTAGAGTTGCCTTTTGACCTCAATGTCCATTAAAAATAAATGATATTACACTTTAGAAATTCCATGAAAAATTAAATTGTTATACATTATGTAAATAGTGAAAAAAAAGGAGATAAATGAGCAAATAATGGAACTTGAAATAATTAAACAATAAAAATAGGATGAGTGCTCCACTAACTCCTAACTTGGGAGACATATTAGACCTTGGGACAGCAGGTTCCATTCATTGACATCTTCATCTTCAACCTCACTCTCACAAGCCAAAAGGAAACTTCCATGGAAGCACCATTGCAGCCCCACATGCAAGCTCCATTGGTGCAAGATCAAGTCACCCTTTCCACTTGGTTCCTTCATTAAAACTTGCCTACTCACCTTGAGGAAGATATTGGCAAAAAGAAAAACAAGATTTTGTGAAGTTTAAAGAAAGCTCCAAAAGTGTAAGTGTCCAAATCTTCTCCCTAGCTTTAGTAAACCTTGTGTTTAGGTTGAGGTGAGTAATTTGGTGAAGAGAAATGAAGAAAATATTGAGAAATGAACTTGTCCATTTTTGGCAGCCATGAAGGTTTGTTGTATTTGAGTTTTGCTTACCTCTAATGGATGGGATTTAAGATTGATTAACTCAAATGGAAGTTGTAGAAAGTTAATATCCAAGTATGTGTATATTAGTGCTTAAATTAAGGGTTTAAAAGTGGGACTTTGATGCTTTAGTGAACTGCCATGTTGGGCAGCCTTAAATATCATGAATTTGTGTGTGAGTTTATGAAATTTCTTAATGAAATATGATGGTGTTGAATGGTGAGCAGTTTATGTAATTGCCATGGAAGTGTATGTGTAATATAAGTGTTGATGTAAATTGAATTTGGGTTGAAGTAAATGTTAAACTTGAATGGTGTATTGTGTGCATTGAACACTTGAGTGTTCTGTTCAAAATACATTCTGGAATTGTGTACCATATACATAGAAGTGCCATGATTGAATATTGAAGTATTGGGAGGAGGAGGATTGTCAAAAATTGGAAGTGTAATGTTCAAATGCAGGTTGTGTATGTTGGCAGCACCTAAATTAGGTCAAAAGTGCAAAACTGTGAACCCAATTGGTATGAGGCCAATGGGGGAGGTGAAACTATACACCAAATAGGCCAACTTTCATGTGGAAATGTTGCCAAAATTCTACCTAGAAACTGACCTTAAAAATTACCAAATCTGGAATGGCAACCTTGCAACCCAGATTTTTGACCATATAAACAGTAATCATTAGGATGACTATAACTCACTCAAAACAAGTCCAATTGATCTGAAATATTTAGCATGGACATCTTAGACATAGAGCTACAATTCTTATGAAGACACCAAAGTCCATAAATGGCCAGAACCAAGTCAAATAGATTGCACAAGTCCGGGTACCAAAACTTCCAAAACTAAAAGTGACCTAAAATTGACCAAATTTTGCACTAAAGGTGCAATCTGTCCAGCTTTAGTAAATTAATCATATCTTTGTCTATACTTCTCAGAATGACCTGAAATTTTGCCAAGAGTGCAACAAGACATAGAGCTACACTTTTGCTTCTTTGACCATAAGCTAAAAACCAAGAGAAATAGGACTTTAAGCTCGACAAATCTAGCACACTAAAATTGAGAATTTGACATTTACATACAATGATGCTTGAAGCGATTTGGCAATGAATGCTAACTTGTAAAAATAGTAAATTGCACTATATTGGCAGCATATTGAATAACAATTTGTGACATGTTGATGCTAGAAACAATTTATCCATAGTACCTAAAAAGGTCAACATATGCATTGACTTATGAATTATATAATAGCTAGTAAACTCTAAAAATTGAAAAATTAAACAATTAATTTATAATGTGCCCTAGTTTGCCTAGTTGACTAGTTTGGATAGGTTGGCATGCCAATAGGATTCTGATAGCTGTTCTGTAAATGGCTTTACACCATACTGTGTTTTTACGGCATATTATGCCGCACTGTGACTTTAATAGCCTACGGCTGTACGTATTGTGTTATTGTACTTGGCTTATTGCCAGATTGACTATATGGCTTTTTAGCCACACTGTTTGCACACCGGGAGACACTTTGTGACCGATGGTGTGACAGCCCAAGGTACTAGGTACCTAGTGCCGGTATATCTGTTTGTCCAGTTTGGTTAGTAAATAGGCTACACGGGCAGTTAATTTAAGCACTACTAAATTCAAATAGTTAAATCCAGTCTACTGACATGCAGCACTACCAAAAATTAGCAAATATTAAAATGTTAGCAAATAAAAGTAAAATCAGCAACTGCAAAATATATTGATATTATAAATTCATAAACAATTCATTTACTTTATTTTAGTGTATATTTTTTTATATTTGGAATCCCTAAGCAAAATTGCTTAGCGCGTTGCTTTTGTAACGCGTAGGTATTGGAGACACAGCTGGGAAGCCCAACAGACCTACGACCGGGTGAGACATCAGATCTGCACAGGAGTCCAGAGTCATCTACACTACACTACATACATGGTAGGACTTAGGATCTTGTGTAATGACTATCAGTTGTTTTTTGACATTTTATTATGTAATATGTATAGATATCATAAAACTTTAAAGTTTGTAATAATTTGTATATATTAAACTCCTATGGATAGTGTTTGGGTGAATGTAAATTATGATGGATTGTATTTCACAACTATGAAATAGTTGAGATTTTGAGATTATCATATTGAACTGCTTTTAATAGGTTTAGAAGGACAGATTGTCCGAAATATAGACAGCTCCTTGTCGGATTTTTATTACCATTTTTGAAACTCTAATTTTATTAAAGTATGAAAATAGTATCAGCATGATATGAATATTACATAAAAGGCTTCTTAAAATCAAACTTAGTTCAGGAAATGAGTTGATTACAGACTAAGTACTCCGGCACGCCGTGAAGCACACCTTGCTCGGCTATACTGTAGACGAGCGAGGGGTGTTATATTTAGTGGTATCAGAGCACGGTTTAGGCATTTCTAGACCTAGATAGATTGCATATCATACATTGCATTGTAAGTGTTAATATGACTCTAATGCAGATCTTTTGATTTGTTATTTTGATCAGAATATGGACTCCACATCGCAGAGAGCTATCGATGAGGACGTGGAGAGTCATGCTCCATCTATGACAGAACCAGGAGACAGGAGGGAACCTGCTCCACCAGTACCAGATGCACCAACCACATTTCAACAAATGGGTGAGTTCTTTAGACAGATGGCAGGAGTTATGCCACCACCACCACCTCCATAACAAAAATCTCACATGGAGAGACTCAGGAAGTTTGGAGCAGTGGATTTTCTGGGCAAAAGGGAAGGTGATTCTGTCACAACTGAAAACTAGTTGGACAGAATTGGAAGGGTTTTCAAACAACCTCACTATACTCCAGAGTAGAATTTGGAGGCTACTGTATCACTATTGCAAGATGATGCATACCAATGGTGGGATATAGTAACTAGTGAGGTGCCATTAGAACAAATAACTTCAGATTTCTTTCTCAATGAGGTCAGAAAGAAGTATGTGGGTAGTGTATACCTGGAAGAGAAGAGAAGGGAATTTATTACCCTAGGCCAAAGACAGCTGACAGTGGCTGAATATGAAAGAGAATTTGTCAAATTGAGCCATTTTGGGTGGGAAATAGTCCCTAATGAGGCAGAAAGACGCAAAAGATTTGAGGAAGGACTCAATGATAACATTAAAGTAATGATTACAGCCTTGGGGATTACAGAGTTTTCCAAGTTAGTGGATGCAACATCCCCACTGTACGTATTTTGTACGTTATGTTGCTCTAGTGGCCAAATATCAGTCCAGGCAAGTCATGATGTCTGGAACTACACTTTGGTGATAGTGAACAGACATATAATGATGAAATAAATAAAAAGAAAATACAAGAAAAATCAAAGAAAAATGAAAGAGAGAAAATAAAACAAAGTTAAATGAGCCGACACCGCAGCGATGGGTGACCACACTGGGAAGGTCGTTGCCGACCCCAGGATCACAAGAAACCCTCGGAATTAAATTTCGGGATGTAAGTAAAGGTTTATTGAAATATAATTGACACTAAAAATATCAAAGAAAAGTTAAAAAATTAGTAAAAGAAAAATGAAAAATCGAGAAATAGATAAAAATCAGTGTTATCGAAAAATCGAGAATATAACCCAAAGTGGAGCATTTTGGTCATTTGACACCTTGAGTTGCCTTTTGACCTCAATGTCCATTAAAAATAAATGATATTACACTTTAGAAATGTCATGAAAAATTAAATTGTGATACATTATGTAAATAGTGAAAAAAAAGAGATAAATGTGCAAATAATGGAACTTGAAATAATTAAACAATTAAAATAGGATGAGTGCTCCACTAACTCCTAACTTGGGAGACATATTGGACCTTGGGACAGCAGGTTCCATTCATTGACATCTTCATCTTCAACCTCACTCTCACAAGCCAAAAGGAAACTTCCATGGAAGCACCATTGCAACCCCACATGCAAGCTCCATTGGTGTAAGATCAAGCCACCCTTTCCACTTGGTTCCTTCATTAAAACATGCCTACTCACCTTGAGGAAGATATTGGCAATAAGAAAAACAAGATTTGGTGAAGTTTAAAGAAAGCTCCAAAAGTGTAAGTTTCCAAATCTTCTCCCTAGCTTTAGTGAACCTTGTGTTTAGGTTGAGGTGAGTAATTTGGTGAAGAGAAGTGAAGAAAATAATGAGAAATGAACTTGTCCATTTTCGGTAGCCATGAAGGCTTGTTGTATTTGAGTTTTACTTACCTCTAATGGATGGGATTTAAGATTGATTAACTCAAATGGAAGTTGTAGTAAGTTAATATCCAAGTATGTGTATATTAGTACTTGAATTAAGGGTTTAAAAGTGGGACTTTGATGCTTTAGTAAACTGCCATATTGGGTAGCCTTAAATATCATGAATTTGTGTGTGAGTTTATGATAATTATTAATGAAATATGATGGTGTTGAATGGTGGGCAGTTTATGTAATTGCCATGGAAGTGTATGTGTAATATAAATATTGATGTACATTGAATTTGGGTTGAAGTAAATGTTAAACTTGAATGGTGTATTGTGTGCATTGAACACTTGAGTATTCTGTTCAAAATACATTGCTGGAATTGTGTACCATATATATAGAAGTGCCATGATTGAATATTGAAGTATTGGGAGGAGAAGGATTGTCAAAAATTAGAAGTGTAATGTTCAAATGCAGGTTCTGTATGTTGGCATCACCTAAATTAGGTCAAAAGTGCAAAACTATGAACCCAATTGGTATGAGGCCAATGGGGGAGGTGAAACTAGACACCAAATAGGCCAAATTTTATGCAGAAATGTTGCCAAAATTCTACCTAGAAACTGACATTAAAAATGACCAAATCCGGAATGGCAACCTTGCAACCCAAATTTTTGACCATATAAATAGTAATCAATAGGATGACCATAACTCACTCAAAATAGGTCCAATTGACCTGAAATTTTTAGCATGGATAGCTTAGACATAGAGCTACAATTCTTATGAAGACATGAAAGCCCATAAATGGCCAAAACCAAGTCAAATAGATTGCACAAGTTCGGGTACCAAAACTGCCAAAACTAAAAGTGACCTAAAATTGACTAAATTTTGCACTAAAGGTGCAATATGTCCAGCTTTAGTAAATTGACCATATCTTTGTCTATACAACTCAGAATGACCTTAAATTTTGCCAAGAGTGCAATAAGACATAGAGCTACACTTTTGCTTCTTTGACCAGAAGCTAAAAACCAAGAGAAATAGGACTTTAATCTCGACAAATCTAGCACACTAAAATTGAGAATTTGACATTTACATGCAATGATGCTTGAAGCGATTTGACAATGAATGCCAACTTGTAAAAATTGTAAATTACACTATATTGGCAGCATATTGAATAACAATTTGTGACATGTTGATGCTAGAAACAATTTATCTATAGTACCTAAAAAGGTCAACATATGCATTGACTTATGAATTACATAATAGCTAGTAAACTCTAAAAATTGAAGAATTAAACAATTAATTTATAATGTGCCCTAGTTTGCCTAGTTGACTAGTTTGGATAGCTTGGCATGCCAATAGGATTCAGACAGCTGTTCTGTAAATGGCTTTATGCCATACTGTGTTTTTACGGCATATTATGCCGCACTGTGACTTTAATAGCCTATGGCTATACGTATTGTGTTATTGTACTTGGCTTATTGCCAAATTGGCTATATGGCTTTTTAGCCACACTGTTTGCACACCGGGAGACACTTTGTGACTGATGGTGTGACAGCCCGAGGTACTCGGTACCTAGTGCTGGTATATTTTTTTGTCCAGTCTGGTCAGTATATAGGCTACACGGGTAGTTAATTTAAGCACTACTAAATTCAAATAGTTAAATCCAGTCTACTGACATACAGCACTACCAAAAATTAGCAAATATTGAAATTTTAGCAAATAAAAGTAGAATCAGCAACTGCAAAGTATATCGATATTATAAATTCATAAACAATTCATTTACTTTATTTTAGTGTATATTTTTTTATATTTGGAATCACTAAGCAAAATTGCTTAGCGCGTTGCTTTTGTAACGCGTAGGTATTGGAGACACAGCTGGGGAGCCCAGCAGACCTACGATCGGGTGAGACATCAGATCTGTACAGGAGTCCAGAGTCATCTGCACTAAACTGCATACATGGTAGGACTTAGGATCTTGTGTAATGACTATCAGTTGTTTTTTGACATTTTATTATGTAATATGTATAGATATCATAAAACTTTAAAGTTTGTAATAATTTGTATATATTAAACTCCTATGGATAGTGTTTGGATGAATGTAAATTATGATGGATTGTATTTTTCAACTATGAAATAGTTGAGATTTTGAGATTATCATATTGAACTGTTTTTAACAGGTTTAGAAGGACAGATTGTCCGAAATATAGATGGCTCCTTGCTGAATTTTTATTACCATTTTTGAAACTCTGATTTTATTAAAGTATGAAAATAGTATCAGCATGATATGAATATTACATAAAAGGCTTCTTAAAATCAAACTTAGTTCAGGAAATGAGTTGATTATAGACTAAGTGGTCCGACACGCCGTGAAGCATGCCTTGCTTAGCTATACTGTAGACGGGTGAGAGGTGTTACATTTAGTGGTATCAGAGCACGGTTTAGGCATTTCTGGACCTAGATAGATTGCATATCATGCATTCCATTGTAAGTGTTAAGATAACTCTAATGCAGATCTTTTGATTTGTTATTTTGATCAGAATATGGACTCCACATCGCAGAGAGCGGTCGATGAGGAGGTGGAGAGTCATGCTCCATCTATGACTGAACCAGGAGACAAGAGGGTACCTGCTCCACCAGTACCAGGTGCACCAACCACATTTTAACAAATGGCTGAGTTCTTTAGACAGATGGTAGGAGTTATGCCACCACCTCCACCTCCACATCAAAAATCTCACATGGAGAGACTCAGGAAGTTCGGAGTAGTGGATTTTCTGGGCAAAAGGGAAGATGATTTTGTCACAGCTGAAAACTAGTTGGACAGAATTGGAAGGGTTTTGAAACAACTTCCCTATACTCCAGAGCAGAATTTGGAAGCTACTGTATCACTATTGCAAGATGATGCATACCAATGGTGGGATACAGTAACTAGTGAGGTGCCATTAGAACAAATAACTTCGGATTTCTTTCTCAACGAGTTCAGAAAGAAGTATGTGGGCAGTGTATACCTGGAAGAGAAGAGAAGGGAATTTATTACCCTAGGCTAGAGACAGCCGACAGTGGCTGAATATGAAAGAGAATTTGTCAGATTGAGCCACTTTAGGTGGGAAATAGTCCCTAATGAGGCAAAAAGATGCAAAAGATTTGAGAAAGGACTCAATGATAACATTAAAGTAATGATTACAGCCTTGGGAATTATAGAGTTTTCCAAGTTAGTGGATGTAACATCCCCACTGTACGTATTCTGTACGTTATGTTGCTCCAGTGGCCAAATATTAGTCCAGGCAAGTCAGGATGTCTGGAACTACACTTTGGTGATAGTGAACAGACATATAATGATGAAATAAATAAAAAGAAAATACAAGAAAAATCAAAGAAAAATGAAAGAGAGAAAATGAAGCTAAGTTAAATGAACCGGCACCGCAGCAATGAGTGACTGCACCGGGCAGGCCGTTGCCGACCCCAGGACAGTGAGGAACCCTCGGAATTAAATTTCAAGATGTAAGTAAAGGTTTATTGAAATAAAATTGACAATAGAATTATCAAAGAAAATTTAATAAATTAGTATAAAGAAAAATGAAAAATCGAGAAACAGAAAAAAATTGGTGTTACCGAAAAATTGGGAATATAACCCGAAGTGGGGCATTTTGGTCATTTGACACCTTGAGTTGCCTTTTGACCTCAATGTCCATTAAAAATAAATGATATTACACTTAGAAAATGTCATGAAAAATTAAAATGAGATACATTATGTAAATAGTGAAAGAATTGAGATAAATGAGCAAATAAGGAAACTTTAACTAATTAAACATGAAAATGAACTTAGTGCTCTACTAACTTGAATATTGGGACACCAAAACAAGCCTTGGGATAGCAGATTGTACTCATTATCATCTTCTTCTTCATCCAACTTCATCTTGTCGAAATGAAATTAACCATGGAAACCACCATTGCTGCCCCACATGCAAGCTTCGTTGGTGCTTGATCAAGCCATCATTTCCACTTGATTCCTTCATTAAAGCTTGCATACTTACCTTGGGGAAGATATTAGCAATAAGAAAAACAAGATTTGGTGAAGTTTTGAAAAGCTCCAAAAGTTATAAGTGTCCAAAACCTCTCCCTTGCTTTAGTAAACCTTGTGCTTATGTTGAGGTGAGTATTTTGGTGAAGAGAAATGAAGAGAATAGTGAGATATGTTAATTTCCATTTTTAGCAGCCATGAATATTTATTGTATTTGAGTTTTTCTTACCTCTAATGGATGGAAATTGTGGTTGATTAACTCAAATGGAAGATGTAGTAAGTAAAATCTAAGTATATGCATGTTAGTGCTTGAATTAAGGGTTTGATATGGGACCTTGCTGCTTTGGCAAATTGCCATGTTTGACAGCCTATACTATCATAAATTTGTGTGTGAATATGAAGTTTATTAATGAAATATGATAGTGTTAAATTGTGGGCAGCATGTGTAATTGATATTAAAGTATGAGTATATTGAAGTTTATGTGTAATATTGATATTGAGATATGTTGAATTTTGGTGGAAGTAAATATTGAACTTGAATGGTGAATTGTGTGCATTGAGCACTTGAGTGTCTACCCAATATGCTTGCTAGAATTGTGTACAATATATATACAAAAGTGCCATTGATTGAATATTGAAGTAATGAGGAGGAGAAGGAATATCAAATTGGAAGTGTAAGTGTCTTGTGCAGGTTGTGTATTGATGGCAATACCTAAGTTAGGTCATAAGTGCCAAACTATGAACCCAATTGGTATGAGGCCAATAGAGGGTGAAAATAGACACCAAATAGGCCAACTTTCATGTAGAAATATTGCCAAAATTCTGCCTAGAAGCTGACCTTAAAAATGACCGAATCCGGAATGGCAAACTTGCAACCTAGATTTTTGACCATATGAACAGTAATCATTAGGATGACCACAACTCACTCAAAATAGGTCTAATTGACCTGAAATTTTTACCATGGATAGCTTAGACATATAGCTACAATTCTTATGAAGACACCAAAGGCCAAAAATGAGCAGAACCAAGTCAAATAGCTTGCATAAGTTCGGATGCCAAAAATGCCAGAACTAAAAGTGACTTAAAATTGATCAAATTTTGCACTAAAGGTGCAGTCTGTCCAGCTTTAGTAAATTGACCATATCTTGATCTATACAACTCAGAATGACCTAAAATTTTTCCCCGGGAGCAATAAGACATAGGGCTACAATTTTTCTTCTTTGACCAGAAGCTAAAAACCAAGAGAAGTAGGACTTTAAGCTAGACCAATCTAGCACACCAAAAATTGAGAATTTGACATTTACATACAATGATGTTTGAAGCAATTTGGCAATGAATGCCAACTTATAAAAATGGTAAATTGCACTATATTGGCAGCATATTGAATTACAATATGTAACATATTGATGCTAGAAACAACTTATCCATAGTACCTAAAAAGTTCAACATATGCATTGACTTATGAATTACATAATAGCTTGTAAACTCTAAAAAAATTGATGAATTAAACAATTAATTTATAATGTGCCCTAGTTTGCCTAGTTGACTAGTTTGGATAGGTTGGCATGCCAATAGGATTCTAACAGCTGTTCTGTAAATGGCTTCATGCCATACTGTATTTTTACGGCTTATTATGCTGCACTGTGACTTTAATAGCCTACAGCTATACATATTGTGTATTTATTCTTGGCTTATCGCCAGATTGACTATATGCTTTTTAGCCACACTATTTGCATACCGGGAGACACTTTGTAACTGATGGTGTGATGGCCCGAGGTACTAGATACCCAGTGCCAGTATATCCGTTTATCCAATTTGGTCAGTATATATGCTACACGGGCAGTAATTCAAGTACTATTAAATTCAAATAGCTAAATCCAATCTACTGACATACAGCACTACCAAAAAAATTAGCAAATATCGAAATATTAGCAAATAAAAGTAGAATCAGCAACTGTAAAGAATATCGATGTCATAAATTCATTTACTTTATTTTAGTGTATATTTCTTTATATTTGGCACCACTAAGCAAAATTGCTTTGCACGTTGCTTTTGTAACGCGTATGTCACACCCTACTCCTCTGTAAGGCATAACATGATCCCGTAGTATACCTAATGAATTACCAACTCCGTCTACTGATAACCCATTAAATACACTACAAGGGATTTTCAAAACTTTTCTTACTTCTTTTACAGTGGTGAGCACTATTTACAGGTGTTAAAACCTTTTTGAACTGAAGTGATAGAATTGACACATTTGAATTATTTGGAATTTCTGTCAAAATTTTGGCAGAGTGCCCTCTGTATTTTGGATAAAAAAGTTCTTGTAAAACTCAGAAAAAGCACTTCAATATGTATTTGCAAATCTCAACTCCAACATATTTCTCAACACAACATTTTTCTCAACTCAAATCCGCAGTGATTTTTCAAAGACTGAGATACAAGAAATATAATACAAACTATTCAAGTAAATGAAATCTCAAATTTACATTTACAATAATTTACATTTAATTACATACCAAAATATTTTACAAGAGTTTCTATACAACTGCTCAAATAATTTACATACATATTATTACATGCATACATCAAAACCTATGCACATGGGTATACCTATGATATACCTGGAGCTGATATGAATATATCTTCAAGGAAATTTACTTATCTCTATGCTCTTCTTACTGCGACAAAGATACAAAGCTATCATTGAGTGGTGAACCTGGTGCACAACTATAATTTAAAACATAGTACAATATACATTGACAAAATTTACAGTAAATAAATTGGGAATCTGAATACTCATCAAATTTCAAAACTCAAAATATTCGTTGCCAATAATGTAAATCATTTGTATAAATGACTTTGATCACAAAATTCAATTTATCAAATCATGACTAACCATTTAAGTAATTCAACAAAATCAATTATACATAAACCATAATTGAAATCACAATTTCTTACCATTCAAAAGCCATTCTGTATCTCAAAAATCATTATGTATCTCAAAAATCATACTGTATCTCAAAAATCATACTGTATCTCAAAAATCATACTGTATCTCAAAAATCAATCTTTATCTCACTAATATGCAAGACTAATCCGAAAGGGCCATATTCGATGTGATTCTAACTCCCTATGGTCGGGGAGGTCGAATCAGATTCTAACTCCCTATGGTCGGGGAGGTCGAATCATCGTGCACAGTACCATCACAATAATGAATCTTCCGCAAGGGCCATAACGATAAAATAAACTTAGATCTAACCTCAAATCAGAGGAAAATCTAAGCCTGTGCACGTACCATGGTAATCAAAACACAACTAACTCCATTGTCTTCTCAACAAATGAGAGAGACGGGTAATAACCTAGTCAAGCATCTATAGTGAGATATAAAACAATATCACAATCCTTTTAGTGAGCATAAATCACAATACAATTCGATTCAAAGTCAATTCCAATATCCAATAATTTTTATGCTCATCACAATTTAAATCATAAATTTACATTTTTCCATGAAAAGTACCATCACAATTCAAAACATGTTCTATCACAATTTTCCAAAACATAATTTA
The DNA here is from genome assembly GCF_030052815.1 of Hevea brasiliensis. Lineage (NCBI taxonomy): Eukaryota > Viridiplantae > Streptophyta > Magnoliopsida > Malpighiales > Euphorbiaceae > Hevea > Hevea brasiliensis. The sequence continues at coordinate 38,575,117 of NC_079493.1, forward strand.
TTCAATCCATAACAATGCTTAATACTTATGGAAATACCATTTCACAAAACCAAATTCATACATACTATAACAATTTTCAATAATCATTGAATTAAATCCAATGCTTGTTAAACATAATTCATAAGAAAAATATGTCATTTAATCATATGAAATATTCAAACAAAATCAGTTAAAAACTAGTTGTGCACAAACCTCTCGATGATCGTCTCCGATCCGACTCGTGTTTCCTTCCCTTTTGCTGAGTCCTTGTTAACTGAGAAACACAATTTGAAGTGTTTCAGTACTAAATTAAACTGTCTCTATCAATGGTGTTTGGTAAATAATGCACTGAACTAAATTATTCACTTAATCACCTAATATACCGACCCTCATTGCGTTTTAGGTAAATTAGGTTTTAGTGTCGTTAATATGTCACATTCGATAGGGTTTTAGGTTTGGTACGTTTTACCAAAGTCATTTCCTTGTTTAGTGCATTTTAATGCAAATTGCTGGATTCCGGAACACTGGTTTGACCTAACCGGACGATCTAGTTCCCTCAGTTTTCGGGTCTCGGTCGAAACTACAAACTTGTAGATCTAGGTCTTATTGCACGCGGTGCAAAATTTCAGGTCAATCCGAGTTAAGTAGACCAAGTTATGGTCATTACACTATTGCTGGTCAAGTGGTACCATTTTAGGTCAATTTTAGGTCAAATTGGTCAATTCTGGTTCGGCCAGTTTTTGGACCCGAACTTGTGCAATTTGTTTAACTTGCTTATGGTCATTTCTGGGCTTTGGTGTCTTCATAAGACTTGTAGGTATGGGTCTTAACTATTCTTGGTCAAAATTTCAGGTCAATTGGACCTGGTTTGAGTGAGTTATGGCCTAAACACTCACTGCTGCCCAATTGGTCATTTTTCAGGTCCTAATTGCACCTAATCCGAATTGGTCATTTTTTAGGTCACCTTGCAAGCAGAATTTTGGCATGGTTTCTCAATGAAAGTTGGCACATTTTGTGCCTAGTTTCACCTCAAATTGGTCTCATACCAATTGAGGTTACACATTTAAGGTTATAGGCTAAAATGTACACTGCCCTCACTATGCCTTTCACACCCCACTTCAAACACACATTTAACTTGCAAAGTTTACTTCCATACCCTACCAATCTGTTTTGGTACATTACCAAAAGCATTATCTACTTTACATTAACATTATTTTGGGCAGATTACCATTACCCTCAACACACCAAATATCATTCATAATTACAATTTCTAATTACCATTACAAACACACCTAACCATTACAAATTTTACATACACTTTACAATATCAATCTACATACATCTCATCAACCTTCTAGGTCAATATTCTGCCCACACTTCCTTCAATATATACCATTACTCAAGTGTCCCCAAGCTGCATAAACATTCTTCAACATCAAAGTGCCATCCAATTTACCAATTCCCATCCAAGTGCATAAATCACCATATAAACATGAAATAATTCACTAGGTTACTAATTCATCATGATCAACACCATTTCTCATCAATTATATGCACAAATATCTCATCAAAAACGTGACTCATGGCTGTCCAAAATGAAAACAAGAATAACCCTTCAAACTCAAAATTTTCCTTCACCAAACCAACACCCATAACATGAACATAAACTTTAACAAAGAAATTCTCAAAAATGCAAACTTACCTTTAATTGTAACTTGCTAAACCTTCACCAAACTTCTCAAATTTGGTATCAATATCTTCCTTGTGATGTGTAGACCATTTTTTGTGAAGCTACCTAGGTGATTAGAAGTGAAATAAAGGACAAGATCAAGCTTGAAGGCCAACGGCAATGGAGGATTTTCTTTTCCTCAATTCGGCATTGTTGAAGAACTTGGAAGAAAAGAATTTTCAGATTGTTTAATGAACCTACACCTGCCCATTTTATGTTTAATTTATCCCTTTAGTGGTCCACTTACACTTATTAAATCATATAATAAGTTAAATGTTTTATTTACACATTTTTACTCCACTTTTGGCTATTTATATTAGGTACCCCCAAATTAATTTTTCATTTTATTTTCTAAGTGTAATATTATTTATTTTTAATGGACATTTAGGTCAAAAGACAATTCGGGGTGTCAAATAACCATAATGCCCCTGTTCGGGTCTCATTCCCGATTTTTCTGTAACATCGGGTTTTGTTCGATTTTCGATTTCTCACTTTTCTTTGTACTAATTATTTAATTTTTCTTTGATATTTCTAATGATATTTATACTTCAATAAATATTTATTAGAGTCCTAAAAATATTTTTTAGGGTTCCCCGCAGTCCAGGGCTAGTCAACGGTCCACGCCGTGACTTCCCGGTGCGGTCACCCATCGCTAGGGTTCTCGGCTCGCTTAACTTGGTTACATTTCTTTGCTATTATTTTTCCTTTGTTTTTCTTGTATTTTCTTTTCTTGTATTTCATTATTTTATGTCTCCTCACTCACCTTGAAGCACCGGAACAGCAGAACGCACTACCAAACTTAGGGGTGTTACAATTCTCCCCCCCTTAAATAAATTTCGTCTCGAAATTTTATCTGGCATTAGTCTTTGAACAGCTATGGGTGCTGTCTCCTCATATCCTCTTCACGTTCCCAAGTAGCTTTCTGGCCTGAATGATGGTTCCACAGCACTTTAACCGGGTGTATCTGTTTGTTCCTCAGCTGCTTCACCTCATAAGCCAGAATTCTTATGGGTTCTTCCTCATATGAGAGGTCTGGATTTACTTCAATCTCTTCAACTGACAGTACATGAGATGGGTCTGATCTGTACCTCCTTAACATGGACACATGGAAGACACTGTGTATCCTTGCTAGCTCTGGAGGTAATGCCAACCGGTATGCCAAAGGACCCACTCTTTCCAAAACCTCATATGATCCGATGAAACGAGGACTCAGTTTCCCCTTTTTGCCAAATCTCACATTCCTCTTCCAAGGAAAAACTTTGAGGAATACTTTATCACCCACTGCATATCCAATATCTCTTCTCTTCAGATCAACATAAGACTTCTGACGGTCTGACGCAGCCTTGAGTCTATCTCTGATCAATTTGATCTTTTCCTATGTCTGCTGAACAATTTCTGGTCCAATCACCTTTCTTTCCTCTACTTCATCCCAACATAAGGGAGTTCTGCACTTTCTGCCATACAAAGCTTCATATGGAGGCATCCCTATGCTTGATTGGTAGCTGCTGTTATAAGCAAACTCAATCAAAGGCAAGTGTGTATCCCAACTACCTTTAAATTCAATCACACAAGCCCGTAGCATACCCTCCAATGTCTGAATAACCCTTTCAAGTGGCCATCATGTCTGGGTGGAATCTTTGTCTTTGAAGTTCAATCTAGTTCCTAGGGCTCTCTGAAGACTACCCCAGAATCTAGAAGTGAACCTAGGATCTCTATCAGACACAATTGATACTGGCACTCCATGCAATTTACAATTTCATATAAGTACAATCCGCCAATCTTTCTGTGCTATAGTCCATCCGAATCGGCAAAAGTGAGCAGACTTGGTCAATCTGACAATTATGACCTATACTGCATCTTGACTATTATGTGTCCTCGGGAGTCTCATCACAACATCCATAGTTATCTGTTCCCTTACAATGTTTCATAGGGTGCCACTCGTATGCTAGCTTGACACTTATTAATGTATACAAATTCTGTTAGTGGGATGTATCTGTCCCATCTCCTCTCGGATTCAATGACACAAGTTCTCGATATATTCTTGAGGGCTTATCACCTTTTACAGGTTATTTTTATCATTTCATTTCATTATTTATAGGAACTCAATGAGTTTCCGAATTTACCTGAATCACTTGTTTCAATTGTCCATCTGTCTGAAGATGATACGTTGTACTGATATCTCTAAGTTTATAGCAATTACTGGGGTACAGGTAATTCACATTATTGTAACCGAGTTACTGACTCCAGCTACCTTACAAGTGTAGTCTTTCGACAGGCTAGTTCTGAAGTTTTAAATTTCTGACTAAAATTTTCACATTTATTTCCAGTAATAGTACCCTATTCGGGTGCAACTGTATCAATTTATAGATTACTTACAAATATTCTTACTTATTGTACCACGAGGAAACACGTAGCTCTACACAATAATCCAGTATCGATCAGTATCTGCAGCTTACAATACAAACATCGAGAACATTATATAGTCACTACGTTATAACCTCATGGACTAGGTTTTCTAACATCTTATCTTTCTCGAATCCACTAATATCCCAAACCGATTCTGATTACAATTTCCTTTGACAATTACTAACAGTAACATCTTTGCCCTCATCTAGAGTAATTCTATTACTGTAACTTACTTTTAGGTCCTCTTGCCTTACATTAAGTAGGCTCGCCATTTAGCTTTATAATTTATGGTATGTTAGAAAATACTTTTAGCTAACAATTCTTCCAAAAGTAATGTCAATCATACTTGTTATTATAGTTATTATCCTAAAGGACTAGTCACTAATACATCAAAATTCGTTCCCATGTAAAGGAATGACAACAGAACATATAGTTCTGACACTAACACACAACTAAGTAGTGCTGGGATCAAATAATAACTAAAATTAAGAACTTACTAGCAGCTACATCTGAAGTTTCTGCTCCTTTTACTTGGCGCATAGTGGACACCCCGACTGGTGCGCTACTATATTCGGGTTGATTCATTGTATTATAGTGGTGAGGAGTACCAACTCTATTTCTATCTTGACTCTGACTGACGGTCTGTGAACTCCGGAGAACAGATCGAGGTGGTTTAGCACAATCTTTAGCAAAGTGTCCAAGTTTTCCACAATTGTAACAGGCTCCAGAGGCCTTACGATAAATACCTCCATGATATCTTCTACAAGTTTCACATTGGCGGGAAGGGTAGGAACTTCTAGTTGTTCGATGACTAGATCTTAGTGGTCTCTGCCCTGATGATCCGCCTCTATCATATTTCTGAGTTTGGGGTTCCTCAAATTCTTTTCTCTTCCCCAAATTACTGTTCGAACTCTGACCCATAGGTTTCTCCCTCTTTTCCATTTCACACTGCCCTTGTGGGGTTGGGTGCAGACTTGGGCTTAATGACAAATTATCAGCCATTTGTTGAAAGAAAGTGGCCATTTGTTGGGCCATTTGTGCAGTAATTTGTACCGGTAAAACTGGTACAGTCAGGCCTTCGACAATTTGTGGAGCTGGTGCTTCAACTTGTTCTTCTACCATCACAGACTGTTCTATTATCTCATTCTTCTCTTCCATTTTTCTCACAGAATTTTCTATTCCTGTACAACCAACACAAGGAGATTCCTCTCCATTAGTTCACATTTATGATGTAAATATACTATATGTATCAAACATTTGAGCAGTTGTAGTTACCGACAAAAAGATTTCAAATTCACAGTTCAAAATTTACTTTAAAACCATTGCTTTGATACCACTAAAACATGTCACACCCTACCCCTCTGTAAGGCATAACATGATCCCGTAGTATACCTAATGAATTACCAACTCCGTCTACTGATAACCCATTAAATACACTACAAGGGATTTTCAAAACTTTTCTTACTTCTTTTACAGTGGTGAGCACTATTTACAGGTGTTAAAACCTTTTAAATCAAGTGATAGAATTGACACATTTGAATTATTTGGAATTTCACAAAATTTTGGCAGAGTGCCCTCTCAGATTTTGGATAAAGCAGTTCTTGTAAAACTGTAAAAGCACTTCAACATGTATTTGCAAATCTCAACTCCAACATATTTCTCAACACAACATTTTTCTCAACTCAAATCAGATGATTTTTCAAAGATCGAGATACAAGAAATATAATACAAACTATTCAAGTAAATGAAATCTCAAATTTACATTTACAATAATTTACATTTAATTACATACCAAAATATTTTACAAGAGTTTCTATACAACTGCTCAAATAATTTACATACATATTATTACATGCATACATCAAAACCTATGCACATGGGTATACCTATGATATACCTGGAGCTGATATGAATATATCTTCAAGGAAATTTACTTATCGCTCTATGCTTTCTTACTCATGACAAAGATACAAAGCTATCATTGAGTGGTGAACTCTGGTGCACAACTATAATTTAAAACATAGTACAATATACATTGACAAAATTTACTGATAAATAAATTGGGAATCAATACTCATCAAATTTCAAAACTCAAAATATTCGTTGCCAATAATGTAAATCATTTGTATAAATGACTTTGATCACAAAATTCAATTTATCAAATCATGACTAACCATTTAAGTAATTCAACAAAATCAATTATACATAAACCATAATTGAAATCACAATTTCTTACCATTCAAAAGCCATTATGTATCTCAAAAATCATTATGTATCTCAAAAATCATACTGTATCTCAAAAATCATACTGTATCTCAAAAATCAATCTTTATCTCAAAAATCAATCTTTATCTCACTCATATGCAAGACTAATCCGAAAGGGCCATATTCGATGTGATTCTAACTCCCTATGGTCGGGGAGGTCGAATCAGATTCTAACTCCCTATGGTCGGGGAGGTCGAATCATCGTGCACAGTACCATCACAATAATGAATCTTCCGCAAGGGCCATAACGATAAAATAAACTTAGATCTAACCTCAAATCAGAGGAAAATCTAAGCCTGTGCACGTACCATGGTAATCAAAACACAACTAACTCCATTGTCTTCTCAACAGATGAGAGAGACGGGTAATAACCTAGTCAAGCATCTATAGTGAGATATAAAACAATATCACAATCCTTTTAGTGAGCATAAATCACAATACAATTCGATTCAAAGTCAATTCCAATATCCAATAATTTTTATGCTCATCACAATTTAAATCATAAATTTACATTTTTCCATGAAAAGTACCATCACAATTCAAAACATGTTCTATCACAATTTTCCAAAACATAATTTATTCAATCCATAACAATGCTTAATACTTATGGAAATACCATTTCACAAAACCAAATTCATACATACTATAACAATTTTCAATAATCATTGAATTAAATCCAATGCTTGTTAAACATAATTCATAAGAAAAATATGTCATTTAATCATATGAAATATTCAAACAAAATCAGTTAAAAACTAGTTGTGCACAAACCTCGATGTTGTCTCCCGATCCGACTCAGTGTTTCCTTCCCTTTTGCTGAGTCCTTGTTAACTGAGAAACACAATTTGAAGTGTTTCAGTACTAAATTAAACTGTCTCTATCAATGGTGTTTGGTAAATAATGCACTGAACTAAATTATTCACTTAATCACCTAATATACCGACCCTCATTGCGTTTTAGGTAAATTAGGTTTTAGTGTCGTTAATATGTCACATTCGATAGGGTTTTAGGTTTGGTAAGTTTTACCAAAGTCATTTACTTTTTTATTGAATTTTAATGCAAATTCTCGATTCCGAACACCGGTTTGACCTAACCGGACGATCTAGTTCCCTCAGTTTTCGGTCTCGGTCAAAACTACAAACTTGTAGATCTAGGTCTTATTGCACGCGGTGCAAAATTTCAGGTCAATCCGAGTTAAGTAGACCAAGTTATGGTCATTACACTATTGCTGGTCAAGTGGTACCATTTTAGGTCAATTTTAGGTCAAATTGGTCAATTCTGGTTCGGCCAGTTTTTGGACCCGAACTTGTGCAATTTGTTTGACTTGCTTATGGTCATTTCTGGGCTTTGGTGTCTTCATAAGACTTGTAGGTATGGGTCTTAACTATTCTTGGTCAAAATTTCAGGTCAATTGGACCTGGTTTGAGTGAGTTATGGCCTAAACACTCACTGCTGCCCAATTGGTCATTTTTCAGGTCCTAATTGCACCTAATCCGAATTGGTCATTTTTTTAGGTCACCTTGCAAGCAGAATTTTGGCATGGTTTCTCAATGAAAGTTGGCACATTTTGTGCCTAGTTTCACCTCAAATTGGTCTCATACCAATTGAGGTTACACATTTAAGGTTATAGGCTAAAATGTACACTGCCCTCACTATGCCTTTCACACCCCACTTCAAACACACATTTAACTTGCAAAGTTTACTTCCATACCCTACCAATCTGTTTTGGTACATTACCAAAAGCATTATCTACTTTACATTAACATTATTTTGGGCAGATTACCATTACCCTCAACACACCAAATATCATTCATAATTACAATTTCTAATTACCATTACAAACACACCTAACCATTACAAATTTTACATACACTTTACAATATCAATCTACATACATCTCATCAACCTTCTAGGTCAATATTCTGCCCACACTTCCTTCAATATATACCATTACTCAAGTGTCCCCAAGCTGCCGCAAAACATTCTTCAACATCAAAGTGCCATCCAATTTACCAATTCCCATCCAAGTGCATAAATCACCATATAAACATGAAATAATTCACTAGGTTACTAATTCATCATGATCAACACCATTTCTCATCAATTATATGCACAAATATCTCATCAAAAACGTGACTCATGGCTGTCCAAAATGAAAACAAGAATAACCCTTCAAACTCAAAATTTTCCTTCACCAAACCAACACCCATAACATGAACATAAACTTTAACAAAGAAATTCTCAAAAATGCAAACTTACCTTTAATTGTAACTTGCTAAACCTTCACCAAACTTCTCAAATTTGGTATCAATATCTTCCTTGTGATGTGTAGACCATTTTTTGTGAAGCTACCTAGGTGATTAGAAGTGAAATAAAGGACAAGATCAAGCTTGAAGGCCAACGGCAATGGAGGATTTTCTTTTCCTCAATTCGGCATTGTTGAAGAACTTGGAAGAAAAGAATTTTCAGATTGTTTAATGAACCTACACCTGCCCATTTTATGTTTAATTTATCCCTTTAGTGGTCCACTTACACTTATTAAATCATATAATAAGTTAAATGTTTTATTTACACATTTTTACTCCACTTTTGGCTATTTATATTAGGTATCCCCAAATTATTTTTTTATTTTATTTTCTAAGTGTAATATTATTTATTTTTAATGGACATTTAGGTCAAAAGACAATTCGGGGTGTCAAATGACCATAATGCCCCTGTTCGGGTCTCATTCCCGATTTTTCTGTAACACCGGGTTTTGTTCGATTTTCGATTTCTCACTTTTCTTTGTACTAATTATTTAATTTTTCTTTGATATTTCTAATGATATTTATACTTCAATAAATATTTATTAGAGTCCTAAAAATATTTTTTAGGGTTCCTCGCAGTCCAGGGCTAGTCAACGGTCCACGCCGTGACTTCCCGGTGCGGTCACCCATCGCTAGGGTTCTCGGCTCGCTTAACTTGGTTACATTTCTTTGCTATTATTTTTCCTTTGTTTTTCTTGTATTTTCTTTTCTTGTATTTCATTATTTTATGTCTCCTCACTCACCTTGAAGTGTGGTTCTAGGCATCCTAGCTGTCCGGACAGCACTGGTCACCGGAACAGCAGAACGCACTACCAAACTTAGGGGTGTTACAGCGTAGGTATTGGAGACATAGCTGGGGAGCCCAACAGACCTACGACCGATTGAGACATCAGATCTGCACAGGAGTCCAGAGTCATCTGCACTACACTGCATACATGGTAGGACTTAGAATATCTTGTATTTTGTACTTTTGTTGTATTTTTGAAATTCGGCCTTGTATTTTGTAATGTTATGAAAGCTCTAAAGTTTGTAACATTTTGTACATATTAAATAACATGGAGATTTTCTGGATATATTTAAATTATTATGCACTTTATTATAGAACTTTTTAATGACTGTAAAAGTCTATTGACTTTACTGAGAAATGGAGACTGTGAAATATTTGAGATTTTGATATTATCATATTAAACTGTTTTCAACAGGTTTGGAAGGACAGTTTGTTCGAAATACAGATGGCACCTTGCCAAATTTTTATTACCATTTTTGAAACACTGATTTTATCAAAGTATGAAAATAGTATCAGCATGATATGAATATTACATAAAACACTTCTTAAAATCAAATTGAGTTCAGGAAATGAAATAATCACAGACTAGGTGTTTCGCCACGCCGTGTAGCACGCCTTGCTCAGCTATACTATAGATGGGTAAGGGGTGTTACATTTAGTGGTATCAGAGCATGGTTTAGGCGTTTCTGGACCTAGATAGTTTGCATATCATGCATTGCATTGTAAGTGTTAAGATGACTCTAGTGCAGATCTTTTGATATGTTATTTTGATCAGAATATTGACTCCACATCACAGAGAGCGGTCGATGAGGAAGTAGAAAGTCATGCTCCATCTATGACTAAACCAGGAGACAGGAGGGAACCTGCTCCACCAGTACTAGATGCAACAGCCACATTTCAGCAAATGGCTGAGTTCTTTAGACAGATGGCAGGAGTTATGCCACCACCACCACCTCCACATCAAAAATCTCATATGCAGAGACTTAGGAAGTTCGGAGCAGTGGATTTTCTGGGCAAAAGGGAAGATGATTTTGTCACAGCTGAAAACTGGTTGGATAGAACTGGAAGAGTCTTGAAACAACTTCATTATACTCCAGAGCAGAATTTGGAAGCTGCTGTATCACTACTGCAAGATGATGCATACCAATCGTGGGATACAGTAACTAGTGAGGTGCCACCAAAAAAGATAACTTGGGATTTCTTTCTCACTGAGTTCAGAAAGAAGTATGTGGGCAGTGTACACTTGGAAGAAAAGAGAAGGGAGTTTATTACCCTACGCTAGAGACAGTTGACAGTGGCTGAATATGAAAGAGAATTTGTCATACTGAGCCACAATGGGGGGGAAATAGTCCCTAATAAGGCCGAGAGATGCAAGAGATTTGAGGAAGGACTCAATAATAACATTAAAGTAATGATTACACCCTTGGGAATTACAGAGTTTATCAAGTTAGTGGAAGCCGCACTAAAGGTTGAAAAAGTTAGAATGAATGAGCAGAATAGAAGGGACAGACAGCAGAAAAGAGGTCAGGGTCAGACCAGTACATCTTCTGCCCTAGCAAGAAATTCAGAGGTTCACCTACTCAAAGTTTCAGTAGAGCACCAAGTCAGGGTCAGCCACAGAGGCCTAAATCTCAGTTTGCATCGAGGAGAGGCCAGTCCACACCTTCAATAGCTAGCTCTCTAGGGACAGGATTCAAGGGACCAGCCCCAACAGTATCTGTTGCTTGCCCACATTGCCAAAAATGGCATAAGGGCGAATGTTAGAGGATGAGAGGTGTTTTATTTATGGTGTGGATCTACAGACCACCTAGTCCGAGATTGTCCTCGCAGAATTGCTACATCTACTCTGGTATCAACTGTTAGGCCTACCCCTCTAGCTCCAAGGGGAAGAAAGCCGGGTTAGGCTGAGGCAGCCGGTACATCACAGAAACCTGTATCAGAATCTGTGGAGAGAGCAAAAGATAGAAAACCAGCCAGAGCCTATGCTATAAGGGCACAGGAGAAACAGGATGCTCCAGATGTCATCAAGGGTACGTTCCTCCTCTATAATGCTTCTGTGCATGCATTAGTGGATCTTGGATCTACTCATTCATATATTTGTATCTAGCTGCCCGTTGAAAGGGGAACACCAGTAGAGGAAAGTGACCAAGACATCTTGGTCACAAATCCGCTAAGCCATAGTGTGGTAGTAAACAAGGTGTATAAGGGCTGTCCATTGAAGATTTAAGGGAAAGAGTTCTCAGCAGAATTAATCGAACTGCCTTTCCATGAGTTTGATGTATTTTGGGAATGGACTGGTTATCCCATCATCAGGCAATAGTAGATTGTAAATTGAAGAGAATCTCTCTAAAAACTGCTGAAAAAGAAGAAATAACAGTTGTGGGTGAAAGGATAAATTTCTTGTCCAATGTCATCTCAGCTACAGTTGCAAGGAGATGGTTGAGAAAAGGGTGTAAAGCCTATCTGGCACACGTGGTTGACACTAGGCAGGGTAAACTTGACTTGTCTGATATACCCACAGTAAGGGATTTCTTTGAGGTATTTCTTGAGGAATTGCCAAGTTTGCCACTAGAAAGAGAAGTTGAATTTGCAAATTAGATTACGCCTGGTACAACTCCAATTTTAATTGCTCCATATAGGATGGCACCTGCTGAATTGAAAGAGTTAAAATTCCAGCTGCAAGAATTATTATACGAGGGGTTCATACGCCCCAGTGTGTCATCGTGGGGAGCTCCGGTACTGTTTGTTAAGAAGAAAGATGGGACACTGAGTTTATGTGTTGACTATTGGTAGTTAAACAGAGTAACAGTGAAGAACAAGTATCCGTTACCTAGAATTGACAATCTATTTGATCAGTTGAAGGGAGCCAGTGTGTTTTCTAAGATTGATCTCAGATCAGGGTATCATCAGCTAAGGGTTAAGGATGCAAATTTTCCTAAGACTGCATTTAGAACCCGGTATGGGCATTATGAATTCCTGGTGATGCCATTTGGGTTAACAAACGCTCTAGCAGCATTCATGGACCTTATGAACCATCTCTTCCATCCATACTTAGATCAGTTCGTAGTGGTCTTCATTGATGACATCCTGGTGTATTCCAAGGATAAAGCAGAACATGATGAGCATTTGACAATTGTTCTGCAGACTCTAAAAGAGAAGAAACTGTATGCTAAATTGTCCAAGTGTGAGTTTTTATTGAATGAGATTGCATTCCTTGGACATGTAATATCAGCTGAAGGGATTAGAGTTGATCCTAAAAGGATTGAAGCAGTGATGGAATGGAAGCCTCCCAGAAATACAACTGAGATTAGAAGTTTCTTGGGGTTAGCTGGATATTATAGAAGATTTGTAAAGGGATTTTCCTTGACAGCTGCTCTAATGACCAAATTACTACACAAGAATACGAAATTTGACTGGAATGACAAGTGTCAAGCCAATTTTGAAAGGCTGAAGGCTATGTTGACAGAGGCACCAGTGTTAACACAATCAATGTCTGGAAAAGACTTTGTAGTCTACAATGATGCCTCACACAAGGGGTTAGGGTGTGTACTCATGAAAGAAGGGAAAATAGTCGCATACGCTTCTAGGCAGTTAAGGCCACATGAAAAGAATTACCCTACTCATGATTTAGAGTTAGCAGCAATAATCTTCGCTTTGAAGATATGGAGGCATTACTTGTATGGAGAAAAATGCTACATATGCACAGACCATAAGAGTCTGAAGTATCTGCCAACCCAGAAGGAACTTAATTTGAGACAGAGGCGATGGATTGAATTCCTAAAAGATTATAATTGTGAGATTGACTACCACCCTGGGAAGGCAAATGTAGTCGCTGATGCTTTAACTAGAAAATCTATTGTAGCATTAAGATCTCTAAATGCCCAACTGTCCTTAACTCATGACAGAGTTATTTTGGCTGAGTTGCAAGTGAAGCTGAATCTGTTACAACAGATACAAGATAGGCAGAAGACAGATGAGAAATTAATGGATGTTATGGGAAAAATCACTGAGGGAAAGGAAACTGAATATAAAGTGAAAGAAAGTGGGTGCCTGTACTATCAAGAAAGAGTGTGTGTACCAGATGATAAAGAGTTGAAAATTAGTATTCTGAGAGAAGCACATAACAGTCTATATGCTATGTACCCAGGAAGCATAAAAATGTACCATGACCTGAAACTCCGATACTGGTGGCCAGGTATGAAGAAGGACATAGTTGACTATGTAACTAGATGCTTGACATGTCAATAAGTCAAAGCAGAACATCAAGTTCCATCAGGTTTGTTACAGCCCATAAACATACTTGAATGGAAATGGGACCGAGTCACTATGGACTTTGTCAGTGGTCTACCTCTCACTCAGAAAAAGTATGATGCAGCATGGGTGATTGTGGATAGGTTGACCAAATTAGCACATTTTCAGCCAGTCAAAACTGACTACTCACTGGAAAAGCTAGCAGAATTGTACATCAGTGAAATAGTTAGACTACATGGAATTTCACTTTCCATTATATCTGATAGAGACTTAAGGTTTACATCTAGATTTTGGAAGAAATTACAAGAATCCTTGCGCACACAACTCCATTTTAGTACGGCTTTTCATCCTCAGACGGATGGACAGTCAGAAAGAATAATCTAGGTAAATTTTGAAACTCATTGAGTTATTGTAAACAATAATTCAACTGATAATGATAATAATAACCGAACATATATGATAGGTCCTCGAGGATATGCTGAGAAGTTGTGTTATTGAGTTTGAGGAAAGCTGGGATAGATACCTTCTACTAGCAGAATTTGCATACAACAATAGCTATCAAGCTAGCATACAAATGGCACCCTATGAAGCACTGTATGGGAGAAAATGCAGAACACCTGTATGTTGGACTGAATTGGGTGAAGATAATCTAGTGGGGCCAGACCTGATAAAACAGACAGAGAAAAAGGTGAAATTGATAAAGGCTAATTGGAAAGTTACCTCAGACCGACAGAAATCTTATGTTGACTTGAGGAGGAAGGACATTGAGTATGAAGTTGGCGAGAAGGTATTTCTCAAAGTATCACTATGGAAGAAAGTGTTGAGATTTGGGAAAAAGGGAAAATTAAGCCCTAGGTTCATTGGCCCATATGAAGTTATTGAACGTAGGGGACCAGTAGCCTACAGATTAGCCTTACCACCTCAGTTGGATAAGATACATAATGTGTTCCATGTCTCGATGCTCAGAAGATACAGATCAGATCCTTCACATGTCATCTCAGCAGAAGAAATTGTGGTACAACCTGACCTAACATATGAAGAAGAACCAATTAAAATCTTAGCACGAGAGGTAAAAGAGCTCAGAAACAAAACAATTCCACTAGTGAAAATCCTATGGAGGCACCACAACACGGAAGAGGCAACATGGGAGAGCGAGGAGACAATGAGGCAACAGTTTCCCCAGATCTTCACATCAGGTAAATTTCTAGGACTAAATTTTTATTTATAGGGGAAGAGTTGTAACATCCCCACTGTACGTATTCTGTACGTTCTATTGCTCTAGTGGCCAAATATCAGTCCAAGAAAATCAGGATGTCTGGAACTGCACTTCGGTTACAGTGAATAGACATGTAAAAATGAAATAAATAAAAAGAAAATACAAGAAAAATCAAAGAAAAATGAAAGAGAGAAAATGAAGCTAAGTTAAACGAGCCAAAGAATACACAAAGAATGGATGATCAGACTGGAAGGTCGTTTAATTCTGTGATAGCGAGAAATCCTCGAAATTAAATTTTCAGATGTAAGTAAAGGTTTATTGAAATATAATTGACACTAGAATTATCAAAGAAAAATTAATAAATTAGTATAAAAAAAAACGAAAAATCGAGAAACAGACAAAAATCGGTGTTACCGAAAAATTTTGAATATAACCCGAAGTGGGGCATTTTGGTCATTTGACACCTAGAGCTGCCTTTTGACCTCAATTTCCATTAAAAATAAATGATATTGCACTTAGAAAATGTCATGAAAAATTAAAATGAGATACATTATGTAAATAGTGAAAGAATTGAGATAAATGAGCAAATAAGGAAACTTTAACTAAGTAAACATTAAATGAACTTAGTGCTCCACTAACTTGAATATTGGGACACCAAAACAAGCCTTGGGAAAACAGATTGTACTCATTATCATCTTCTTCTTCATCCAACTTCATCTTGCTGAAATGAAATTTACCATGGAAACCACCATTGCCGCCCCACATGCAAGCTTCATTGGTGCATAATCAAGCCATCATTTCCACTTGATTCCTTCATTAAAGCTTGCATACTTACCTTGGGGAAGATAATGGCAATAAGAAAAACAAGATTTGGTGAAGTTTTGATAAGCTCCAAATGTTGTAAGTGTCCAAAACCTCTCCCTTGCTTTAGTAAACCTTGTGTTTAGGTTGAGGTGAGTATTTTGGTGAAGAGAAATGAAGAGAATAGTGAGATATGTAATTGTCCATTTTCGGCAGCCATGAATATTTGTTGTATTTGACTTTTTCTTACCTCTAATGGATGGAAATTATGGTTGATTAACTCAAATGGAAGATGTAGTAAGTTAAAATCTAAGTATATGCTTGTTAGTGCTTGAATTAAGGGTTTGATATGGGACCTTGACACTTTGGCAAACTACCATGTTTGATAGCCTATAATATCATGAATTTGTGTGTGAATATGAAGTTTATTAATGAAACATGATATTGTTAAATTGTGGGCAGCATGTGTAAATGATATCAAAGTATGAGTATATTGAAGTGTATGTGTAATATTGATATTGACATATGTTGAATTTTGATGGAAGTGAATGTTGAACTTGAATGGTGAATTGTGTGCATTGAGCACTTGAGTGTTCTACCCAATATGCTTGCTAGAATTGTGTACAATGTATATATGGAAGTGCCATTGATTGAATATTGAAGTAACGAGGAGGAGAAGGAATATCAAATTGGAAGTGTAAGTGTCTTGTGCAGGTTATGTATTGATGGCAGTACATAAATTAGGTCATAAGTGCCAAACTGTGAACCCAATTAGTATGAGACCAATGAGGGGTGAAATAGACACCAAATAGGCCAACTTTCACGTAGAAATGTTGCCAAAATTCTGCCTAGAAGCTGACCTTAAAAATGACCAAATCCGGAATGGCAACCTTGCAACCCAGATTTTTGACCATATGAATAGTAATCATTAGGATGACCATAACTCACTCAAAACATTTACATACAATGATGCTTAAAGCAATTTGGCAATGAATGCCAACTTATAAAAATGGTAAATTGCACTATATTGGCAGCATATTGAATTACAATATATGACATGTTGATGCTGGAAACAACTTATCCATAGTACCTAAAAAGTTCAACATATGCATTGACTTATGAATTACATAATAGCTAGTAAACTCTAAAAAAATTGATGAATTAAACAATTAATTTATAATGTGCCCTAGTTTGCCTAGTTGACTAGTTTTGATAGGTTGGCATGCCAATAGGATTCTGACAACCGGTTTGTTATTGGCTTCATGCCATACTATGTTTTTATGGCTTATTATGCCGCACTGTGACTTTAATAGACTACGGCTATATATATTGTGTATTTATTCTTGGCTTATCGCCAGATTGACTATATGGCTTTTTAGCCACACTATTTGCACACCAGGAGACACTTTGTGACCGATGGTGTGATGGCCCGAGGTACTAGCTACCCAGTGCCAGTATATCCATTTATCTAGTCTGGTCAGTATATAGGCTACACGTGCAGTAATTCAAGTACTATTAAATTCAAATAGCTAAATCCAGCCTACTGACATACAGCACTACCAAAAAAATTAGCAAATGTTGAAATGTTACCAAATAAAAGTAGAATCAACAACTGTAAAAAATATCGATGTAATAACTTCATTTACTTTATTTTAGTGTATATTTCTTTATATTTGGCACCACTAAGCAAAATTGCTTAGTGCATTGCTTTTGTAACGCGTAGGTATTGGAGACATAGCTGGGGAGCCCAGCAGACCTACGACCGATTGAGACATCAGATCTGCACAGGAGTCCAGGGTCATCTGCACTGCATTGCATACATGGTAGGACTTAGGATATCTTGTATTTTGTACTTTTGTTGTATTTTTGAAATTCGGCCCTATATTTTGTAATGTTATGAAATCTCTAAAGTTTGTAATATTTTGTATATATTAAATAATATGGAGATTTTTTGGATATATTTAAATTATTATGGACTGTATTATGGAACTGTTTAATGACTGTAAAAGTCTATTGACTTTACTGAGAAATTGAGACTGTGAAATATTTAAGATTTTGATATTATCCTATTAAATTGTTTTCAACAGGTTTGGAAGGACAGTTTGTCTGAAATACAGACGGCACCTTGCCAAATTTTTATTATCATTTTTGAAACACTGATTTTATCAAAGTATGAAAATAGTATCAGCATGATATGAATTTTAAATAAAAGACTTCTTAAAATCAAATTGAGTTCAGGAAATGAAATAATCATAGACTAGGTGTTCTGGCACGCTGTGTAGCACGCCTTGCTCGGCTATACTGTAGACGGGTGAGGGGTGTTACAGTGGAAGCCGCACTGAAGGTTGAAAAAGTTAGAATGAATGAGCAAAATAGAAGGGATAGGCAACAGAAAAGAGGTCAGGGTCAGACTGGTACATCTTCTGCCCCTAGTAAGAAATTCAGAGGTTCGCCTACTCAGAGTTTTAGTAGAGCACCAAGTCAGGGTCAGTCACAAAGGCCCAAATCTCAATTTGCACCGAGGAGAGGCCAGCCCACACCTTCAGTGGCTAGCTCTCTAGGGACAGGGTTCAGGGTTTCAGCCCCAACAGTATCTGTTGCTTGTCCACATTGCCAAAAATGGCATAGGGGTGAATGTTGGAGGATGATAGGTGCTTGTTTATGGTGTGGGTCTACAGACCATCTAATCCGAGATTGTCCGTGCAGAACTGCTACATCCAGTCCAATATCAACTGTTAGGCCAGCCCCTCCAGCTCCAAGGGGTAGAAAGCTGGGTAAGGCTGAGGCAGTCGATACTTCACAGAAACCTGTATCAGAGTCTGTGGAGAGAGCAGAAGGTAGAAAACCAGCTAGAGCCTATGCTATAAGGGCACAGGAGGAACAAGATGCTCCAGATGACATCAAGGGTACGTTCCTCCTCTATAATACTTTTGTGCATGCATTAGTGGATCCTGGATTTACTCATTCATATATTTGTATCAAGCTGCCCGTAGAAAAGGGAATGCCAGTAGAGGAAAGTGACAAGACATCCTGGTCACAAATCCGCTAGACCACAGTGTGGTAGTAAACAAGGTGTATAAGGGCTGTCCATTGAAGATTCAAGGGAAAGAGTTCTCAGCAGACTTAATTGAACTACCTTTCCATGAGTTTGATGTGATTTTGGTAATGGACTGGTTATCCCATCATCAGGCAAAAGTAGATTATAAATTGAAGAGAATCTCTCTGAAAACTGCTGAGAACGAAGAAATAATAGTTGTGGGTGAAAGGACAGATTTCTTGTCCAATGTCATCTCAGCTACAGTGTAACACCCCTATGTTCAGTAGTGCATTCTACTGTTCCGGTGACCAGTGTCTGTCCGGATAGCTAGAATGCCTAGAACTACATTTAAAAGTTAGTGATGAGACATAAAATAATGAAATACAAGAAAGGAAAATACAAGAAAAACAAAGGAAAAATAATAGCAATGAAATGAAATTAATTTAAACGAGCCAGCACCGCAGCGATGGGTGACCACACCGGGAAGTTGCGGCGTGGGCCGTTGACTAGCCTTGGACTGCAGGGAACCCTGAAAAATATTTTTGGGACTTAAATAAACATCTATTGAAAAATAAATGATATTAGAAATGTCAAAGAAAAATTAAATAATTAGTACAAAGAAAAATGAAAATTTGGGAATACAACCCGAAAAGGGGCATTTTGGTCATTTGACACCTAGAGTTGGCTTCTGACCTAAATTTCCATGAAAATAAAGTGGTATTAAATTTTGAAAATTTCATGAAAAATGAATTTGGAATGAAATGTGATTAAGGGAAATTAAAGGGATAAAGTTTGGGATAATTAAAAGTTTAATTAAATTATTATTATTTTAAAATTAGTGGACCTTAGTGGGACATATATAAGCATATGAGACAAAGTGGACAGCCATATTTCATCATCTTCATCTCTTTAATCTCACTTTGCCGAATTCATTTTTCTTCTCCATGAAAACTCCATGGCCATTCATGCATAAGCTCAAATCTACTATGATCCAAGCCATATTTCTTCAAACTCCCTTCGTTAAAAGTGGTCCTCACACCATGGGCAGTATATGGGTAGCAAAAAAAGAGAGGAAATTCCATGGATTTTTTAAGCTCAAGTTGAGGTTAGTGCTTAATCTTTCCATTTTCCTTCAATAATCCTTGTGTTGAGCTTTGGGTAAGTTGAATTGGTAAGAAAAATTGAGGAAATGATGAGTATTGGTGAACCTTAGTTTTGGCAGCCATGGAACTTCATATTATATAGATTGCTTATGCATGTAGATGGTAGTTTGAGATGTTGAATTAAATGTTTAATTGTATTGAAGTTGAATTCCATGTGTGAAGTTGAATGGTAAGCTTAAAAAGTGAAAACGGAAGTTGATGTGTATGTATAATTTTTGGGCAGCCTCATAATGGAAATTTGTAATGTTCAAAATCATGAAATGTTTTTGAAATATTGTACAAAAATTTGGCATAATATATGTGTTTGAAATAGTAGTGATAGGTATGTTATTTGATGATGGAAGTTTGTGTGATGATTAGAAGTATTTATGTGTATACATTGTTGGGATTGAAATTTGTGAATGGTGACTGCATTTGGTGTATTTGAAGTGGTTATATTCTGTCCAAGTGAACTATAATGTAGAGAATGGAATGGTTTTGGTTAGTGCCAAATGCAGAATATGGTGGGGAAATAAAGATGTAATTAGTAAACTTGTGTTTGGTTTGGTGTTTGAAAAGGGTGTAGCAGGGCAGTGTATGTTTTAGCTTAGAACCTTAAGTGTGTGACTCCAATTGGTATGAGACCAATTGGAGGTGAAACTAAGCACAAAATGTGCCAACTTTCATGAAGGAAGCTTATCTAAATTCTGCCTAGAAGATAACTTGAAAAATGACCAAATCCGGATTAGTGACTTGAAAGCCTGGAAATTGACCAATTGGCCAGCAGTTAGTGTTTTGACCATAACTTACTAAAAAAAGGTCCAAATGACCTAAAATTTTTACCATGAATAGTTTAGACATAGATCTACAATTCTTATAAAGACACCAAAACCCAGAAATGGCCAGAACCAAGCCAAATAGCTTGCAAAAGTTCAGGTACCAAAACTAGCCGAACCAAAAGTGACCTAAAAATGACCTAAAGTTACCATTTTGATGTATTCTGTCCAGCATTGGTAAATTGACCATATCTTGGTCTACACAACTCAGAATGACCTGAAATTTTGCCCTGCATGCAATAAGACAAAGACCTACAAGTTTGTAGTTTGGACTGAAACCCGAAAACTGAGGGAACTAGGTCATCCGGTTAGGTCAAAATAGTACATTGAAATCCGGTAAATTGCAATAAAACGCAATACACTTGGAAATAAAATTGGTAACATATACCAATACTAAAGAGCTATAAAATGTGACATATTGGTAACATTAGAATTGACTCACTTAGAGTGCATCAAGGGTCAACATTATAGATTGACTAATGAAATGAACTGAAGGGAATAGTATTAAGAAAATTTAAATATTGGATTTTATGGTTAGAAACAAATTCATTGAGTACTGAAACACTTTAAGTTGTGTGTTTCAGTTGATAAGGATATTGAGAAGCATAAAGAACATTGAGTCAAGGCCTAGGAGTGACTCAAATCAAGTTTGTGCACAACTATTTTTTTTTAACTGATTTTGTTCTGAATATTTCATATGATTAAATGACATATTTTTCTTATGTATTATGTTTAACAAGCATTGGATTTAATTCAATGATTATTAAAATTGTTATAGTATGTATGAATTTAGCTTTGTGAAATGGTATTTTCACAAGTATTAAGCATTGTTGTGAATTGAATAAATTATGTTTTGGAAAATTGTGATAGAACATGTTTTGAATTGTGATGGGCAATTTGCATGGAAAAATGCAAATTTATGATTTGAATTATGATGAGAATAAAAATTATTGGATATTGGAATTGACTTTGAATCGAATTGTATTATGATTTATGCTCACTAAAAGGATTGTGATATTGTTTTATATCTCACTATATATGCTTGACTAGGTTATTAGCCGTCTCTCTCATTTGTTGAGAAGACAATGGAGTTAGTTGTGTTTTGATTACCATGGTATGTGCACAGGCTTAGATTCTCCTCTTATTAGAGGTTAGATCTAAGTTCTTATTTGTTAAGGCCCTTTCGGAAGATTCATTATTGTGATGTGTACTGTGCACGATGATTTGAACTCCCCGACCATAGGGAGTTAGAATCTGATTCGACCTCCCCGACCATAGGGAGTTAGAATCACCCCAAAGATGGCCCTTTCGGATTAGTCTTGCATAGTTAGTGAGATAAATAATGGTTTTTGAGATAAAGAACGGTTTTCAAGATAAAGAATGTTTTTAAATAGTAAAGAATTGTGATTTTAATTATGATTTATGTATAATTAATTTTATTGGAATAAATCTGTCTTTCCAATAAATTGTTGGAATTACCTTAAATGGTTATACAAATGATTTATATTATTGGCAATGAATATTTTGAGTTTTGGAATTTGATGAGTATCCAGATTTCCAAATTATTTGTTGTAATTTTTGTTAAGGTATATTGTACTATATTTTAAATTATAGTTGTGCACCACTGAGTTCACCACTCAGCGATAGCTTTGCATGCTGTCGCAGGTGAAAAGAGCATAGAGCAATTGAGTAAGCTTCTTTGAAGAGACATTCAAATCAGCTCCAGGTATATCATAGGTATACCCATGTACATAGGTTTTGATGTATGCATGTAATAATATGCATGTAAATTATTTGAGCAGTTGTATAAAAACTCTTGTAAAATATTTTGGTATGTAATTAAATATAAATTATTATAAATATAAATTTAAGATTTCATTTACTTGAATAGTTTTATAATATAAATTTTGAGTCTTGTAATCAATGAAATGTTTCTTTATGATGAGATTGGTTTGAAAATGAATTGATTGTTTATTGAGATTTGAATTGTGAAATGAAATGAAGTTATTGGAGTTGTATTTGAGAAAACATATTGGGAGTATTTTCTTTTGCAGGATTGAAGAGCTGTTTTCTCAAAATATAGTCGGCACTTTGCCAAAATTCTGAAAAAATTTTATAACACCAGATTTTAATCGATGATTTAAATTTCATGAAAATTGCTTTAAAATCCCTTGTAGTATATCTAATGGGTTATCGGTAGGCAAAGTACGATAATTCATTAGGTATACTACAAGATCATGTTACATCTTACGGGGGAGTAGGGTGTGACATACAATTGCAAGGAGATGGTTGAGAAAAGGGTGTGAAGCTTATCTGGCACACGTGGTTGACACTAGGTAGGGTAAACTTAACTTGTCTGACATACCCACAATAAGGGATTTCTCGGAGGTATTTCCTGAGGAATTGCCTAGTTTGCCACCAGAAAGGGAAGTTGAATTTGCTATTGAGATTATGCCAGGTACAGCTCCGATTTCAATTGCTCCGTATAGGATGGCACCTACTGAATTGAGAGAGTTAAAAATCCAGCTACAAGAATTACTAGACAAGGGGTTCATACACCCCAGTGTGTCACCGTGGGGAGCTCCGGTACTATTTGTAAAGAAGAAAGATGGGACACTGAGGTTATGTGTTGACTACCGGCAGTTAAACAGAGTTACAGTGAAGAACAAGTATCCGTTGCCTAGAATTGACGATCTGTTTGATCAGTTAAAGGGAGCTGGTGTGTTTTCTAAGATTGATCTCCGATTAGGGTATCATCAGCTAAGGGTTAAGGATGTAGATGTGCCTAAGACTGCATTTAGAACCCAGTATGGGCATTATGAATTCCTGGTGATGCCATTTGGGTTAACAAACGCTCCAGCAGCATTCATAGACCTTATGAACCGTTTCTTCCATCCATACTTAGATCAGTTCATAGTGGTCTTCATTGATGATATCCTGGTGTATTCCAAGGACAAAGCAGAACATGATGAGCATTTGAGAATTATTCTGCAGACTCTAAAAGAGAAGAAACTGTACGCCAAATTGTCCAAGTGTGAGTTCTGGTTGAATGAGATTGCATTTCTTGGACATGTAGTATCAGTTGAAGGGATTCGAGTGGATCCCAAGAAGATTGAAGCAATGATGGAATGGAAGCCTCCCAGAAATACAACTGAGATCATAAGTTTTTTGGGGTTAGCTGGATATTATAAAAGATTTGTAAAGGGATTTTCCCTGATAGTTACTCCAATGACCAAATTACTACACAAGAATATGAAATTTGACTGGAATGACAAATGTCAAGCTAGTTTTGAGAGGCTAAAGACTATGTTGACAGAGGCACCAGTGTTAACACAGCCAGTGTCGGGAAAAGACTTCATAGTCTACAGTGATGCCTTACATAATGGGTTAGGGTGTGTACTCATGCAAGAAGGGAAAGTGATCGCATATGCTTCTAGGCAGTTAAGGCCACAAGAAAAGAATTACCGTACTCATGATTTAGAGTTAGCAGCAATTATCTTCGCATTGAAGATATGGAGGCATTATTTGTATGGAGAAAAATACTACATATACATAGACCATAAGAGTCTAAAGTATCTGCCAACCCAGAAGGAACTTAATTTGAGATAGAGGCAATGGATTGAATTCCTGAAAGATTATGATTGTGTGATTGACTACCACCCTGGGAAGGCAAATGTAGTTGCTGATGCTTTAACCAGAAAATCTATTGTAGCATTAAGATCTCTGAATGTCCAACTGTCTTTAACTCATGACGGAGTTATTTTGGCTGAGTTGCAATTGAAGCCGAATCTGTTACAACAGATACAAGATGGGTAGAAGACAGATGAGAAATTAATGGCTGTTATGGGCAAAATCACTGAGGGAAAGGAAACTGAATATGAAGTGAAAGAAAATAGGTGCCTGTACTATCAAGAAAAAGTGTGTGTACCAGATGATAAAGAGTTGAAAACTAGTATTCTGAGAGAAGCACATAATAGTGTGTATGCTATGCACCCAGGAAGCACAAAAATGTACCATGACTTGAAACTCTGATACTAGTGGCCAGGTATGAAGAAGGACATAGCTGACTATGTAACTAGATGCTTGACATGTCAGCAAGTCAAAGCAGAACATCAAGTTCCATCAAGTTTGTTACAGCCCATAAACATACTTGAATGGAAATGGGACGGAGTCACTATGGACTTTTTCAGTGGTCTACCTCTCACTCAAAAGAAGCATGATGCAATATGGGTGATTGTGGATAGGTTGACCAAATTAGCACATTTTCTGCCAGTCAGAACTGACTACTCACTGGAAAAGCTAGCAGAATTGTATATTAGTGAGATAGTTAGACTACATGGAATTCCACTTTCCATTATATCTGATAGAGACCCGAGATTTACATCTAGATTTTGGAAGAAATTACAAGAATTCTTGGGCACACAACTCTATTTTAGTGCGGTTTTTCATCCTCAGACGGATGGACAGTCAGAAAGAATAATCTATGTAAAATTTTAAAACTCATTGAGTTATTGCAAATAATAAATTGAACTGATAATGATAATAATAACCGAACATATGTGATAGGTCCTCGAGGATATGCTGAGGAGCTGTGTTATTGAGTTTGAGGGAAGTTGGGACAGATACCTTCCAGTGGCAGAATTTGCATACAACAATAGCTATCAAGCTAGCATACAAATGGCACCTTATGAAGCATTGTATGGGAGAAAATGCAGAACACCTGTATGTTGGGCTGAATTGGGTGAAGATATGCTAGTAGGGCCAGACCTGATAAAATATACAGAGGAAAAGGTGAAACTGATAAAGGCCAATTTGAAAGTTGCCTCAGACCGACAAAAATCTTATGCTGACTTGAAAAGAAATGACATTGAGTATGATGTTAGCGAGAAGGTATTTCTCAAAGTATCACCATGGAAGAAAGTGTTGAGATTCAGGAAAAAGGGAAATTAAGCCCTAGGTTTATTGGCCCATATGATGTTATTGATCGTGTGGGACCAGTAGCCTACAGATTAGCCTTACCACCAGAGCTAGATAAGATACATTATGTGCTCCATGTCTCGATGCTTAGAAGATATAGATCAGATCCTTCACATGTCATCTCAGCAGAAGAAATTGTGGTACAACCGAACCTGACATATGAAGAAGAACTGATTAAAATGTTGGCACAAGAGGTAAAAGCGCTCAGAAACAAGATAATTCCACTAGTGAAAATCCTATGGAGGCACCACAACACGGAAGAGGCAACATGGGAGAGCGAGGAGACAATGAGGCAACAGTTCCCTCAGCTCTTTATATCAGGTAAATTTCGAGGATGAAATTTTTATTTATCGGGGAAGAGTTGTAACATCCTCCCTGTACGTGTTCTCAGACGCTCTGTTCGGTCACTTAATGTCACCGGAAGTCAGATGTCCGAACTACACTTCGGTGATAGTGAACAGACATATTATGATGAAATAAATAAAAATAAAATACAAGAAAAATCAAAGAAAAATGAAAGAGAGAAAATGAAACTAAGTTAAACGAGCCGACACCGCAGCGAGGGGTGACCGCACTGGGAAGGCCGTTGCCGACCCCAGGACCGCAGGAAAACCTCGGAATTAAATTTTGGGATGTAAGTAAAGGTTTATTGAAATATAATTGACACTAGAAATATCAAAGAAAAGTTAATAAATTAGTACAACGAAAAAAGAAAAATCGAGAAATAAACAAAAATCGGTGTTACCGAAAAATCGAGAATATAACCCGAAGTGGGGCATTTTGGTCATTTGACATCTAGAGTTGTCTTTTGACCTCAATTTCCATTAAAAATAAATGATACTACACTTTAGAAATGTCATGAAAAATTGAATTGTAATACATTATGTAAATAGTGAAAAAAAAAGGAGATAAATGTGCAAATAATGGAACTTGAAATAATTAAACAATAAAAATAGGATGAGTGCTTCACTAACTCCTAACTTGGGAGACATATTGGACCTTGGGACAGCAGGTTCCATTCATTGTCATCTTCATCTTCAACCTCACTCTCACAAGCCGAAAGGAAACCTTCATGGAAGCACCATTGTAGCCCCACATGCAAGCACCCTTTATTAAAACGTGCCTACTCACCTTAGGGAAGATATTGGCAATAAGAAAAACAAGATTTGGTGAAGTTTAAAGGAAGCTCCAAAAGTGTAAGTGTCCAAATCTTCTCTCTAGCTTTAGCAAACCTTGTGTTTAGGTTGAGGTGAGTAATTTGGTGAAGAGAAATGAAGAAAATATTGAGAAATGAACTTGTCCATTTTTGGTAACCATGAAGGTTTGTTGTATTTGAGTTTTGCTTACCTCTAATGGATGGGATTTAAGGTTGATTAACTCAAATGGAAATTGTAGTAAGTTAATATCCAAGTATGTGTATGTTAGTACTTGAATTAAGGGTTTAAAAGTGGAACTTTGATGCTTTAGTAAACTGTCATGTTAGGAAGCCTTAAATATTATGAATTTGTGTGTGAGTTTATGAAATTTTTTAATGAAATATGGTGGTGTTGAATGGTGGGTAGTTTATGTAATTGCCATGGAAGTGTATGTGTAATATAAGTGTTGATGTACATTGATTTTGGGTTGAAGTAAATGTTGAACTTAAATGGTGTATTGTGTGATTGAACACTTGAGTGTTTTGTTCAAAATACATTGTTGGAATTTTCTACCATATATATAGAAGTGTCATGATTGAATATTAAAGTATTGGGAGGAGAAGAATTGTCAAAAATTGGAAGTGTAATGTTCAAATGCAGGTTGTGTATGTTGGCAACACTTAAATTAGGTCAAAAGTGCAAAGCTGTGAACCCAATTGGTATGAGGCCAATGGGGGGTGAAACTAGACACCAAATACGCCAACTTTCATGCAGAAATGTTGCCAAAATTCTGCCTAGAAACTGACCTTAAAAATGACCAAATCCAGAATGGCAACCTTGCAACCCAGATTTTTGACCATATGAACAGTAATCATTAGAATGACCATAACTCACTCAAAACAGGCCCAATTGACCTAAAATTTTTACCATGGATAGCTTAGACATAGAGCTACAATTATTATGAAGACACCAAAGCCCAGAAATGGCCAGAACCAAGTCAAATAGATTGCTCAAGTTCGGGTAACAAAACTACCAGAACTAAAAGTGACCTAAAATTGACCAAATTTTACACTAAAGGTGCAATCTGTCCAGCTTTAGTAAATTGACCATATCTTGGTCTATACAACTCAGAAGGACCTGAAATTTTGCCAAGAGTGCAATAAGACATAGAGCTACACTTTTGCTTCTTTGACCAAAAGCTAAAAACCAAGAGAAATATGACTTTAAGCTCAACCAATCTAGCACACTAAAATTGAGAATTTGACATTTACATATAATGATGCTTGAAGCAATTTGGCAATGCATGCCAACTTGTAAAAATGGTAAATTGCACTATATTGGCAGCATATTGAATTACAATTTATGACATGTTGATGCTAGAAACAATTTATCCATAGTACCTAAAAAGGTCAACATATGCATTGACTTATGAATTACATAATCGCTAGTAAACTCTAAAAATTGAAGAATTAAACAATTAATTTATAATGTGCCCTAGTTTGCCTAGTTGACTAGTTTGGATAGGTTGGCATGCCAATAAGATTCTGGCAGCTGTTCTGTAAATGGCTTTACGCAATACTGTGTTTCTACGGCATATTATGCCGCACTGTGACTTTAATAGCCTACGGCTATATGTATTGTGTTATTGTACTTGGCTTATCCCTAGATTGACTATATGGCTTTTTAGCCATACTGTTTGCACACCAAGAGACACTTTGTGATCGATGGTGTGACGGCCTGAGGTACTAGGTACCCAGTGCCAGTATATTCGTTTATCCAGTCTTGTAACACCCCTATGTTCGGTAGTGCGTTCTACTGCTCCGGTGACCAGTGTTGTCCGGACAGCTAGGATGCCTAGAACTATATTTTATATGAGGGAGGAGACATAAAATAATGAAATACAAGAAAAGAAAATACAAGAAAAACAAAGGAAAAATAGTAGCAAAGAAATGTAACCATGTTAAGCGAGTCGAAAACCCTAGCGATGAGTAACCTCATCGGGAAGTCACGGCGTGGACCGTTGACTAGCCCTGGACTGTGGGGAACCCTGGGAAATATTTTTAGAACTTAAAGAGACATCAATTGAAGTATAAATATCATTAAAAATGTCAAAGAAAAATTAATTAATTAGTACAAAGAAAAGTGAGAAATCGAAAAACAGACAAAACCCGGTGTTACCGAAAAATCGGGAATGTAACCCGAACAGAGGCATTATGGTCATTTGACATCCCGAATTGTGTTTTGACCTAAATGTCCATTAAAAATAAATAATATTACACTTGGAAAATATAATGAAAAATTAAATTGGTGGTACCTAAAGTAAATAGCAAAAATTATGGGTTTAATGTGGGATAAATGAAAGTTAAACTTATTATATGATTTAATTTGAGTAAGTGGACCACTATAGAATAAATTAAGAACAAAATGGGCAGGTGTAAGTTCATTAAACATTCTGCAATTTCATCTTCTCCCATTTCCCTCAACCATGCCGAAATGAAGGAATGGAAATCCTCCATTGCCGTGTAGCTTAAAGCTTCATCCTCTCCTTTATTTCACTTCTAAACACCTAGGTTGCTTCATTAAAAATTATCCCCACTTCACAAGGAAGAATTAGATACCAATATCAAGAAGTTTAGTGAAGGTTTAACAAGTCCTAACAATAGGTAAGTTTGTATTTTTAAATATTGCTTTGTTAAACTTTGTATACATGTTATGGGTGTGTGCTTTGTGAAGGAATTTTTAAGTTTTGAGGAGTTCTTGATATATCCAGTTTGGACAGCCATGGAGTTGTATATTTGATGATTTATTCTTACATTTATTTGATGGGAAATTATGTTGAGTAGGGTGATTAATGTCCTAGTAAGTTATTCCCATGTATATGTGATGATTGTGCATTTGAAATTAAAGTGGAGGAAGTTATGTGAAACTTTGGCAAGGTGGAGCAATTCGGCAGCCTTGGGACTCTTTAATGAGTGTTTTAATTTATGAAGATATTGGGTGAATTGTGACATTAAGGATTGATGAAAATGTATGTAAATTGGTTGTGGAAATTGTATGTAATAATGAGTAGTGTTTATGTGAGTATATTATTGTATTTGGACTTTATGAATTAGAGTTTTATTTGGTGTATTGAGGATGTTTGTATTCTGCCCAAAATGATCTTAATGTGAAGTGGTAAATGGTTTTGGTAATGTACCAAAACAGAATGGGGTTGAGAGGTGGATTTGTAGCAAGGTAAATGTGTAATGAATAGATGTTTAAGCAATATAATTAAGGGCAGTGTGCATTTTAGCCTATAACTTTAAATGTGTAACTCCAATTGGTATGAGACTAATTGGAGGTGAAACTAGGCACAAAATGTGCCAACTTTCATGAAGGAAACATACCAAAATTCTGCTTGCAAGGTAACTTGAAAAATGACCAAATCCGGATTAAGTACAAGTGAGACCTGAAAATTGACCAATTGGGCAGCAGTTAGTGTTTAGGCCATAACTCACTCAAAACAGGTCCAATTGACCTGAAATTTTAACCATGAATAGGTAAGACCCATATCTACAAGTCTTATGAAGAAACCAAAGCCCAGCAATGACCATAAGCAAGTCAAACAGCTTGCACAAGTTGGGGTCCAAAAACTGGCCGAACCAAAGTTGACCAAATTTTACCTAAAATGACCTAATTTGATGCCATTTGACCAGAAATAGTAAAATGACCATAACTTGGTCTACAAAACTCAGAATGACCTAAAATTTTGCCCCGCGTTCCATAAGACATAGATCTACAAGTTTGTAGTTTTGACCGAAACCCGAAAATTGAGAGAACTAGGTCGTCCTACTAGGTCAAACTAGTATACCGGAATCCAGCAAGTTGCAATAAAATGCACTAAACAAGGAAATGAAATTGGTAACGTGTACCAACCCTAAAACACTATCGAATGTGACATATTAGTGACACTAAAACCTAATTTACCTAGAACGCATCGAGGGTCGGTATATTAGGTGATTAAGCAAATAATAGCTTTCAGTGAATTACTTATCAAGCATTATCAATAGAGACAGTTTAATTTAGTACTGAAATACTTTAAATTGTGTTTCTCAGTTAGTAAAGACTCAGGAAAAGGGAAGGAAACACTGAGTCTAAACCAGGAGACAGTTATCAGAGGTTTGTGCACAACAGCTATTTCTTTTGAATTATTTTCAATTGAAATAAATTATGACTATTTGTATATTGTTGTTTTGAATTGTGAAACTGTGAAAAATTGTTTGAATGATATTTGATGGATATTTATTGCTTGAAAAGCATTGTAAATGGTTTGAAACTATGAAAAATTGTTTGAATGATATTGATGGATACTTATTGATTGAAAAGCATTGGAAATGATTTGAAACCACATCTATCATGTATATTGATTGTATTCCTCGCTAGCTTGTCTAGTGGGACGAATTGAATTCCCTCTCTGGCTGAAGTGTTGAGGTGTGTGCCTGTTGAGGACGAATCGAATGAGTACTCATATTTTTGCTAGCTAGCTATGTTATTCCTCATTAGTCATCGACTTTTGGGACGAATTGAATACCTCATTAGCCATCGGCTTTTGGGACAAATTGAACTTTGGAACATGATTAAGCTGTGTGTGGTTTATTGATATGTATTGTGAAATTGTGAAATGGAGTTTAAATGCTTATTGACATTCACTGTCTTTTAAATTTAACTATGTTTTGATTTCTGAGATTTAATGTGATATTGTGTTAAATTCTTTATGACATTTATTGTCTTGAATTTAACTATGGTTTTAAGTATCCACTATTTATATGATTTATGAATTGTGATTTAAAGATGTATTTGGTTAATGTTGTGCACCACTGAGACATTGTCTCAGCGATAGCTTTTTATTGCTGTCGCAGGTAGACAGATAGACAGGGCAGCAGACTAGGCTGCTAGTACACCCAGCGAGAGATTTTCGGGTATAATGAGTATACCACATTTTGCATTTTGTACTGTAATGTATGACCACTGTATGTACATATTGTTTTTGGTTTTGAGCAGTTGTAAATTAAAATTGTACATTGAAGTTGTAAGGTAAATTATGAGTTATTTTGACTTGTAAAAATTGTATTATATTTCTTTTATCTCAGTCTTTGAAAAATCACTGTGGATTTAAGTTGATAAATATGTTGTGTTGAGAAATATGTTGAAGATGAGATTTGGAAAAATATTGAAGTGCTTTTTACAGGTTTTCTGAAGAACTGTTTTATCCAAAATACAGATGGCACTCTGCCAAAATTTTTACAGAAACTCCAAATAATTCAAATGTGTTAGTTCTATCACTTCAATTCAAAAAGGTTTTTAATACTTGTAAATAGTGCTCACCACTGTAAAAGAAGTAAGAAAAGTTTTTAAAATCCCTTGTAGTGTATTTAATGGGTTATCAGTAGACGGAGTTGGTAATTCATTAGATATACTACGGGATCATGTTATGCCTTACAGAGGGCTAGGGTGTGACAAGTCTGGTTAGTATATAGGCTACACGGGCAGTTAATTTAAGCACTACTAAATTCAAATAGTTAAATCTAGTCTACTGACATACACCACTACCAAAAATTAACAAATATTGAAATGTTAGCAAATAAAAGTAGAATCAGCAACTGCAAAGTATATCGATATTATAAATTCATAAATAATTCATTTACTTTATTTTAGTATATATTTCTTTATATTTGGCACTATTAAGCAAAATTGCTTAGCGCGTTGCTTTTATAATGCGTAGGTACTGGAGACACAGCTGGGGAGCCCAGCAGACCTACGACCGGGTGAGACATCAGATCTATACAAGAGTCCAGAGTCATCTGCACTACACTGCATACATGGTAGGACTTAGGATCTTGTGTAATGACTATCAGTTGTATTTTGATATTTTATTATGTAATATGTATAGATATCATAAAACTTTAAAGTTTGTAATAATTTGTATATATTAAACTCCTATGGATAGTGTTTGGATGAATGTAAATTATGATGGATTGTATTTTGCAACTATGAAATAGTTTAGATTTTGAGATTATCATATTGAACTGTTTTTAATAGGTTTAGAAGGACAGATTGTTTGAAATACAGACGGCACCTTATTGGATTTTTATTATCATTTTTGAAACTCTGGTTTTATTAAAGTATGAAAATAGTATCAGCATGATATGAATATTACATAAAAGACTTCTTAAAATCAAACTGAATTTAGGAAATGAGTTGATTACAGACTAGGTGCTCCGGCACGCCGTGTAGCACGTCGTGTAGCACGCATTACTCGGCTATACTGTAGACGGGTGAGGGGTGTTACATAATTATTTTGTTGGAGAAACTAATGAAGTTTCCCCTCATTTCTTAATAATTCGACGATTTCCCACCTATGTGAAACAATTATTTTTATATATATTCTCAAATTTGTTTTCTCATTCAGAACATCAATAAGTTCTACTCATATAAATACATAAGAAATTCAAATCATTTCCATACATACACAATTCAAATATGAAATTTCAAACTGTATTACTTTACATCACGTGCTCATTTAATGTACAAAAATACATAATTTACATTACATATCCAAAATTTAATTATAATGATAAAAAATAAACTACAAGCTGTTGGACTCTACCAAAATATGCACTGCTGAGGAGGTGACACTCGGGACCCAAATGCAGATCAAAACTTCTAACTCCTAGCCTATGGTTTACTGGGTTCCCTGACCAAAACTTCAGTACCTACGCATTACGAACAGCGATGCGCTAAGCATAAAGCTTAGTGGTGCTAATATAAAATGCAAATAAACTGAAATAATTAATAATGTAGATATTATGTTGTTATTTTATGCAAACTAAGATTTTTGGTAATTATTAACATTTTTGTGTATTTAGTGCTTTTATGTTCATTATTTGATAATAATGTATTTAGACTTATTTTAGTTGCCCAACTAATTTATACAAACTGACCGGACTGGATAAACAGGTAAACTGGCAATGGATACCAAGTACCTCGGGTCATCACACCATCGGTCATAAAGTATCTCCAGGTGTGCAACAGAACAGCGAATGAGCTGTAATAATCATTGGGCACAAGGCCAAGTGTATCAAGTATAGCAGAATGGCCTTAGGCCATAATATCACAGAATGGCACGAAATGTCATAAATCACATAATGGCATAATGCCATATGCAGTACTGCTAATAGAACTCTATTGGCATGCCAACCTATCCAAACCAATCATACTAGGCATACTAGGGCATGTTATAAATTTAATATATAATTCTTTGTATTTAATATTCATTGGTTACTATTCATTTTACTAGTCAATCAAAATATTGACTTTTTCATACATAATAGGTAAGTTGGTTCTAATAACACTAACATACCACATTTTGTATTCTATAAATATTAGCATTTGTTGCCAAATCCATTTCAAAGCTTATTGCATGTTATTTCCATTTTTCAGATTTCTTGCTTTAAGTTTACTATTCCATTAGTCATTTCTACAGTAAAAATTTGGCAAAATTCTCTTCATCAAAGTTGTTCCTTATTGTGTCTTCTTTAATTATCTTTTTGAATCACTCCATTTGGAGTTTTCTAAGTCAAGTTATGCTAATTTGAATAAGGCTGGCCGGATTAGTATCTACCCAGAATTTATGGGCAGAAATGGTTAGGGCAGTTTTAGTGCCCTAAATTCAACTAGCATTTCGGATGGCTTAAGGTCAGAATTTGGGTTGGTGTTCTCCATAAAAGTTATTCTAAATTGTCTAATCTTTCCATTGATATAAAATTTAGGTCAATTGGACCTTTTTACACTGAGTTATGACTAATTGAACAAACACTGTTTATTTAGTCATTTTTCCAGGGTAGCATGTGTATTACCCAAATTTGGTCAATTTTTAGGCCAACTTAGGTTGGTTTTCTGGGCATGGTTTCTTCACCAAAAATGTTACATTATATGTCTATTTTCATCTTTAATTGTCCTTGCACCAATTGGAGCTACACAAATCCAATTAAGGCTGTCCAAACACACTGGACTCCAATGGTCCAGAATTCATCACATAGGGCAGCCTACACATTTCAATATTCAAAGCCACAATTTGTCTCATTTTAAGGTCAAACAACTTCAAATAGTCACTAATTGACCTTAATAATGTCAATTCATTAACAATTTAACAAAACCCCCAAATTAATTACAAAATCCTAACTTCAATCCCTAATTCATGCATACACCATACAATTCATGTGATTTTTCCATTTCAACTCCATTATACACATCTTTGGCCTTAGTAGACATGTTAATTTCAATCAAACTCATCATTTCTTAAAGTCCATCATGGCTACCAAAATTTGTATGGTCCTCTAGCATGTTTATTTTTGTTCAAATTTCACAAATCCTAACTCAATTCATCATCCTAACAAGAAATTTACAGAGAGAGATGAAGAATTGGTCACTAACCTTTATGTGAGCAATTCCCTAGCTTGCAAAACTTCTTGATTTTTCTTTGCTTTTGCTGCCTCAAGCTTGCTCTAGTTGCAAGGAGGAGTTTTAGTGAAAGAAGCAAGTAATTTTAGGGGGTGTTTATAAGGAAAGTTTAGTGAGAAAGGAAAGTCATCAATGGAGTTCTCTCTCTCACAAGCAATTCGGCCAGCTGAAGATGAGGAAGGAAATCTGATTTTTTTTTCTTTAATTTTTATCTCTTTTAATGGTTTTAAGATGGCTTATTGCATTGTGATTGGTGGGAGCTTTTTAAATGACATCATTATGATATCTTAATTAGGTATTTAATTCATTTTCTTTCTCTTTCTTTTCTATTCATTTTTAATTAAATTTTTAGCAATATTTATTCATATTTTATGTCATATAATTTATTTACTTAATTGGACAAGTTGGTTAAAAATCATCTCTAAAGGTGAAATGACCAAAATGCCCTTCGTTTAGCTTGTTGAGCTAAAATTGTCTGTACCGATTGATAAAATTCTCTGAGCATTTTCTTGGCATTCTAATGCCATCAAAGGGTCAATAACTCTTCACTAGAGTCCCAAAAATTAATTCACAGGGTTTTCCCACGAGTATAGTGGTGACAACTGTCTTCACAGTCACTTCTCGTTTGGTCACCCATCGCTGTGGCCATAGCTCATTTAACCTAATGGCATTTCTTTTCTTAAATTTTTCCTAAATTTTTCTTGTTATTATTTGGACTATTTATGACTCCTCACTCTAGTCTAAATATAGTTCCAAACTTCTGGCTGTCTTGACCGACATTGATCACCGAAACAGTATAATATACGGACTAGCTAAAGTGAGGGTGTTACAGTTTCTTCCATAATTTCTTTAGGAAATCAATAGAAAACCCTAAATTGAAGCTTGATTTGAAGAAAGCACATCAAAATTTCAAAGAATTTGGAAGATTGGGTGAAGGGGAAATTTGACCAAATCTAGGTAAGTTGGATTTCATGCTTCAATAGCTATTAGCTCATTGAATTCAAGTTGAATATGAAGTGTTCTATGGAAAATTGATTGAAATCTTTGGTATGTTGAAGAAGGGAATTTCAGCCAAGGGTGGATTCAAGTTGAAAAGTCAAGTTTGGTTGGATTGGGAGGTTGATTTGAGTTGGTTAAAGCTAAGCACAAAGGTTACTGCTATGATTTTTAATGAATTTCTAAGTTATAGTAACTTGAAATTAGGGTTTCATGAAATTAGGATTTTCATTTCTTATGCCCTATTTGATGTGTTTATGCCTAAATTAAAACTATTTTGTGTGCAATTATTGTGAAATGTTAATGGAATGTTAAAGCAATTGAGTGAATATGGAGTGGTGGATTCAGACTGCTCCTAAACAGCCGAGTCTAGTGAGTTCAAATGCTCATAACTTAAGCTAGACAACTCCAATTGATGTCCAAAAAAAGCCAAACTAAATATAAGACAAAATACTAAAATTTTCATGAAGAACACTTGACCTAAAACTGATTGGAAGTCACTTGAATTCTGAGTCGAATTCGGAAATGAAAATCTAGAATTTTGAAAATATGACCAAATAAATAGTACACACCAAAATGAGCATAACTTGTACTAGGGAACTCCAAATGAGGTGATTTTTATTTTGTTGGAAAGCTGAGACATAAAAGAACAACTTTCATGAAGAACAAACTACCCAGTTCTAATTGTAAATTGGTCTAGAGTAACTCTGTATGGCTAAAACTAGAATTCCCTGTGATTCCAACAAAATTCCCTATAAACCCTGTGTAGTAAACAGGGCATATCTCTCATTGCATAATTCCAATTGAGGTGATTCAAATTACTTTGGAAACCTAAGACATAGGCCTACAAATTTATTCCTGAGGCCTTACACAGATTCTGGGTGTAAGACACTTGAATATTAAGTGCAAACTGACCTGAAAACCTGGAAACCTAGAAATCACAGGATAATGTATTTATAACCAATAACTCACTCTACAAAATCCCAAATTGAGTGATTCTTGAACCTGTGCAATCCTGACACATAGGGAACAATTCATATGAAGAATATGAAGTCAAATTATGACTACAACCTATTCAAAATAGCTTGACAAAATTAGTCCAGAATCTATCTAGATTCTGGAATACCCTGAAAATAAGAAATTGGTCATTGGACCAGTTTTGGTAAATTGGCCATAACTTAGGCTACACAAATATAAATTCAATAATTCCAAAGCTAAAATAAACATAAGACATAGATCTAAAAATCTCATGGAGGAGGTATAGCCTAATTCCTTGTATACCTTGGTCAAATTGTTAAAGAAGTTGAGGCATTAAATCCAGAATTTATGTAATGTCAACAAAATGGTTCAAAATATGGAAGGTAATGAATGTCAATGGCATGAAAAACATGAAGGACATGTGAAATTGTATTTTGGGACTTATGCTTCCATAATGAATAAATGTTGAAATAATGAGAATGTTGACTTGCTAATAATGATAATTAGCACGAGTAAGCCTATACAATAGTATAAGGGTTGGATAGATTGGCATACCAAGAAGGGATAAGATTAACAGTACCGCATTTGGCTTTTAAGCCAGGATACCATTGGCAGACACCGAGTGTCTGATGTGGTTATCCTTTGTTCATGTTACTTTGATGGCTTTTATGCCTAACTACATAGCATACCTGGTAGGCACTGATGTGTCTGACGGTATGACGGCCCAAGGCACTGAGTGTCCAGCGCTAGTATAACCTGCATATCCAGTCCAAATAGTCTGATTATAGGTTACTTGAGCATTGAAATAAATTAAAGAAGCTGAATATCAAGATAAAGAAAAAGAAAGATGAAAAGAAATAAATGTTCCCAAAAATTAAAAAAATTTTACATTACAGGTTTTATTTTCTTTTAAATAATTCCTGATTAAATTAACTGTGTGTTCTCTTATATTGCTTCAACTATGAATCATTATTTTTATTTGTATATTGTACTTTCATTTTACTATTGTACCACTAAGTAGAATTTCTTAGCGCGATGGTTTTTCCTCGTGCAGGTACTGGAGATAAGACCCAGTAGATATCAGACTAGGATTTTGAGACAGATCTGCAGTAGGGATTGTTGTCACCTCAACATACCACTTGGGTAGGGCTCACGGTTCCAAAGAATTGTATATTTTGCATATTTTAATTAAATGTAAAGCCTGTGATTAAATTTTGAGTTTATATAAAAATTATGTAAACTATGTATGTAACACCCCTATGTTCGGTAGTGCGTTCTACTGTTCCGGTGACCAGTGTCTGTCTGGACAGCTAGAATGACTAGAACTACTCTTAAATATTGATGAGTAGACATAAAATAATGAAATACAAGAAAAGAAAATACAAGAAAAACAAAGGAAAAATAATAGCAATGAAATGTAACCAAGTTAAACGAGCCGATAACCCTAGCGATGGGTGACCGCACCGGGAAGTTACGGCGTGGACCGTTGACTAGCCCTAGACCGTAGGGAACCCTAGAAAATATTTTTAAGACTTAAATGAACATCTATTGAAGTATAAATATCATTAGAAATATCAAAGAAAAATTAATTAATTAGTACAAAGAAAAACGAGAAATCAGGAAAACGACAAAACTCGGTGTTACCGAAAAATCGGGAATGCAACCTGAATAGGGGCATTGTGGTTATTTGACACCCCAAGTTATCTTTTGACCTAAATTTCCATTAAAAATAAATGATATTACTCTTGGTAAATGTCATGAAAAATTAAATTGGTGGTACCTAATTTAAACAGCAAAAGATAGGAGCTTAATGTGAGAATTTGAAACTTTAGAATAAATAAATATTTAACCCTCACTTAGTGCTCCATTTACTCCACTTAAGTGGACCACTACACCTTCATTTGGGCAGAAATTATTCATCTTCTTCAACCTTGCTAAGACCAGCCGAGACCAAGGAGGAAGAAAACCTCCATGGCCGCTTGTTACAAGCTTCATGCAAGCTTCATCCCTTCACCTCCAAGCCAATTTTCTTATATTTTCCTTCATTAAAATTGTTCTACACAACTTGGGCAGTAGATAGGCAGCAAGAAAATCAAGTTTTAGCTAGGTTTTGAAGAATTTCATAAGTGATAAGTGTGTTATTTTAGTTATTGTTTCATTAAACTTTGAATGATGGTTATGGGTAGTTGAATTGTGGAAGGATTTTTGAAGTTTGATGAGTTAAGGGAGAGGTATATTTTTGGCAGCCATGAAACTTCAATAAGAGCAATTTATCCTTGCATATAAATGGTAGATTAAAGTATTGATGTAAGTATTTATGTGTGTAGGAATAAATTGGATAATGTATACTAGATGTATGTGATAGTACACTTGATTTTGGAAGCTTGGAAGTTAAATGAAAGGGATGTACAATTCGGCAAACTTAAAGTGTAGACCAAAATATGTTATTTCATGGTTTGGTTTATGAAATTATATTATTAAATTATGGTGCTTGTTATGGCAGCTTGTATATGTGTATAAAGGTTTGAGTTTGAACATGTAAATGAGCTTGTCATGTGGTTAAATTGTTTGTAATTTGAACTTGGAAAATTCTATACTATAATATGCATATTGAGTGTGGTTACAAGCTGCCAAGATGACCAACAATGTGAAGTAAAATGTGTTTATATTATGGTACAAACCAGAATTGGCGTGGATGTGGAACTTGATAAGTGTTGAATGTGTAATTGGTAAAGGGTGAATAATATGCAATAGGGCAGTGTGTGTTTTGGCTTAGAACCTTTAGTGTGTGATTTCAATTGGTATGAGACCAATTGGATGTGAAACTAGGCACAAAATGTGCCAACTTTCATGAAGGAAGCTTACCAAAATTCTGCTTGGAAGGTAACTTGAAAAATGACCAAATCCGGATTAGCGCATTGAAAGCCTGAAAATTGACCATTTGGGCAACAGTGAATGTTTTGTCCATAACTCACTCAAAATAGGTCCAATTGACCTGAAATTTTTACCATGAATAGCTAAGACCTATATCTACAACTCTTATGAGACACCAACACCAAGAAATGACCATAAGCAAGTCCAATAGCTTGCACAAGTTCGGGTCCAAAAACTGGCCGAACCAAAAGTGACCTAAAGTGACCATTTTGATGCATTCTGACCAGCATTGGTAAATTGACCATAACTTGGTCTACACAACTCAGAATGATCTGAAATTTTGCCCTGCGAGCAATAAGACATAGATCTACAAGTTTGTAGTTTTGACTTAAACCCGAAAATCGAGGGAACTAGGTCATCCGGCTAGGTCAAATTAGTATACCGGAATCTGACAAATTGCAATAAAATGCACTATACATGAAAATGAATTGGGTAACATGTACCAACACTAAAAGGCCATAAAATGTGACATTTTGGTAACATTAAAACCTAATTCACCTAGAGTGCATCGAGGGTTAATATTTTAGGTTGACTAAAGGAAATAATAGAATTTAATAAATTAAGTATTAAGCCTTATTGTTAGAAATAGTTTAAATGAGTACTAAAACACTTCAAATTGTGTTTCTCAGTTAGCAAAGACTCAGGGAAAGGGAAAGAAACATTGAGTCAAGGCCTAGGAGTGACTCAAATCAGGTTTGTGCACAACTAGTTTTTAACTGATTTTGTTCTGAATATTTTATATGATTAAATGACGTTATTTTCCTTATGAATTATGTTTATCAAGCATTGGATTTAATTCAATGATTATTGAAATTGTTATAGTATGTATGAATTTAGCTTTATGAAATGGTATTTCAATAAGTGCTAAGCATTGTTACTGATTGAATAAATTATGTTTTGGAAAATTGTGATAGAACATGTTTTGAATTGTGATGGGCAATTTGCATGGAAAAATGCAAATTTATGATTTGAATTGTGATGAGCATAAAAACTATTGGATATTGAAATTGACTTTGAATTGAATTGTATTGTGATTTATGCTCACTAAAAGGATTGTGATATTGTTTTATATCTCACTATAGATGCTTGACTAGGTTATTACCCGTCTCTCTCGTTTGTTGAGAAGACAATGGAGTTAGTTGTGTTTTGATTACCATGGTACGTGCACAGGCTTAGATTCTCCTCTTATTAGAGGTTAGATCTAAGTTTTATGTTATGGCCCTTTCGAAAGATTCATTATTGTGATGTGTACTATGCACGATGATTCGACCTCCCCGACTATAGGGAGTTAGAATCTTATTCGACCTCCCCGACCATAGAGAGTTAGAATCACCCCGAAGATGGCCCTTTCATATTAGTCTTGCATAGTTAGTGAGATAAAGAATGGTTTTTGAGATAAAGAATGGTTTTTGAGATAAAGAATTATGATTTCAATTATGATTTATGTATAATTGATTTTGTTAGAATTACCTTAAATGGTTAGTTATGATTTGATAAATTGAATTTTGTGATCAAAGTCATTTTATACAAATGATTTATATTATTGGCAATGAATATTTTGAGTTTTGGAATTTGATGAGTATCCAGATTTCCAAATTATTTGCTGTAATTTTGTTAAAGTATATTATATTATGTTTTAAATTATAGCTGTGCACCACTGAGTTCACCA
Source organism: Hevea brasiliensis (assembly GCF_030052815.1). Lineage (NCBI taxonomy): Eukaryota > Viridiplantae > Streptophyta > Magnoliopsida > Malpighiales > Euphorbiaceae > Hevea > Hevea brasiliensis. The sequence continues at coordinate 38,617,061 of NC_079493.1, forward strand.
CTCAGCGATAGCTTTGTATGCTGTCGCAGGTGAAAAGAGCATAAAGCAATTGAGTAAGCTTCTTTGAAGTGACATTCAGGTCAGCTCCAGGTATGTCATAGGTATACCCATGTACATAGGTTTTGATGTATGCATGTAATAATATGTATGTAAATTATTTAAGCAGTAGTATAAAAACTCTTGTAAAATATTTTGATATGTAATTAAATGTAAATTATTGTAAATCTAAATTTGAGATTTCATTTATTTGAATAGTTTTGTAATATAAATTTTGAGTCTTGTAATCAATAAAATGTTTCTTTATGATGAGATTGGTTTGAAAATGAATTAATTGTTTATTGAGATTTGAATTGTGAGTTGAAATGAAGTTATTGGAGTTATATTTGAGAAAACATATTGGGAGTATTTTCTTTTGCAGGATTAAAGAACTGTTTTCTCAAAATACAGCCAGCACTTTGTCGAAATTTTGAAAAAAATTTTATAACACCAAATTTTAATCGATGATTTAAATTTCATGAAAATTGTTTTAAAATCCCTTCTAGTATATCTAATGGGTTATCAGTAGGTGAAGTACGGTAATTCATTAGGTGTACTATGGGATCATGTTACATCTTACACAGGAGTAGGGTGTGATATATTTTGTGGTATCAGAGCAATGGTTTTAAAGTAAATTTCGAACTGTGAATTTGAAATCTTTTTGTCGGTAACTACAACTGCTCAAATGTTTGATACATATAGTACATTTACATTATAAATATGAACTAATGGAGAGAAATCTCCTTATGTTGGTTGTACAGGAATAGAAAATCTTGTAAAAAGATATGGAAGAGAAGAATGAGATAATATAACAGTATGTGATGGCAGAAGTACAAGTTGAGGCCCTAGCTCCACAACTTGTCGAAGGCCCGACTATACCAGTTTTACCAATATAAATTACTGCACAAATGGCCCAACAAATGGCCACTTTCTTTCAATAAATGGCTGATACTTTGTTAGCTTAAGCTCAAGTACAAACCCAACCCCCACAAAGGCAGTGTGAAATAGAGAAGAGGGAGAAATCTATGGGTCAGAACTCGAGCAGTAATTTGGGGAAGAGAAAAGAATTTGAGGAGCCTCGAGCTCAAGAATATGATAGAGGCGAATCATCAGGGCAGATACCACCAAGACCTAGTTGTCGAACAACTAGAAGTTCCTATCCTCCTCGTATCTGTAACTCTTGTGGAAACCTACATGGTGGTATTTATCGTAAGGCCTCTGGAGCCTACTACAACTGTGGAAAGCTTGGACACTTTGTTAGAAATTTTACTAGAGTACCTCGATCTGCTCTCGAAAGTTCACAGACAGTCAGTAGAGGTCAAGATAGAAATAGAGTTGGTACCCCTCACAACCATAACACAATGAATCAACCCAAACATAGTAGCCCATCAGTTAGAGCATCCACTATGCGCCAAGGGGAAACAGCAGAAACTTTGGATGTAGCTGCTGGTAAGTTCTTAATTTTTGAAAGAAACAATTAGTTATTATTTTATCCCAGCACTACTTAGTTGTGCGCTAGTTTTGAACTATATGTTCTGTTGCTATTCCTTTACATGGGAATAAATTTTGATGTATTAGTGACTAGTCCTTTAGGATAAAAACTATAATAACAAGTATGATTGACATTAATTTTGGAAGAATTGTTAGCTAAAAGTATTTTCTAACACACCATAAATTATAAAGCTAATTGGTGAGCCTACTTAATGTAAGGTAAAAGGACCTAAAAGTAAATTACAGTAATAGAATTGCTCTAGATGAGGGCAAAGATGTTACTGCTAGTAATTGTCAAGGGATATTGTAATCAGAATCGATTAGGATATTAGTGGATTTGAGAAAGATAAGATGTTAGAAAACCTAGTCCATGAGGTTATAACGTAGTGACTATGTAATGTTCTCGATGTTTATATTGTAAGCTGCAGATTACAGTACCGACACGGGATTATTATGTAGAGCTACGTGCTTCCTCGTGGTACAATAAAATAAGAATTTGTAAGTAATCTATAAATTGATACAATTACGCCCAAATAGAGTGCTATTACTAAAAATAAATGTGAAAATTTTTGTCAGAAATTTAAAACTTCGGAACTAGCCTGTCGAAAGACTACACTTATAAGGTAGCTAGAGTCAGTAACTCGGTTACAATAATGTGAACTACATGTACCATAGTAATTGCTATAAGCTTAGAGATATCAGTATGACTTATCATCCTCAGACAGATGGACAGTCGAAATGAGTAATTCTGGTAAATTCTGAAACTCATTGAGTTTCTATAAATAATGAAATGAAATGATAATAAGAGCCTGTAAAATGTAATAAGCCCTCGAAAATATACTGAGAACTTGTGTCCTTGAATCCGAGGGGAGATGGGACAGATACCTCCCACTAAAAGAATTTGTATACAATAATAAGTGTCAAGCTAGCATACAAACGGCACCCGATGAAACATTATAAGGGAACGGATGTCGCAAGGTATTTTATGGTCATCTGGACGAACACTCACCGATGTGGGAAAGAGTGAGGAGTCACCACTTTAATTTTGAGGGAAATTAAAGAAAACCATTCATGAAAATAAATTCAAATGAAACCACTTCAAAAACAGAGATTCTAGGTTCAGGGTCCATATACGGGCGGGGAAGGTGTTAGGCACCCCGCCTCGTCCCTCAGTGAGGGTAAACATATTTAATTTTATGCTCTTTCATGAATTAAAAGGGTAATTAGGGGATTGGGATAATAATGATGTTAATCCTTTGTGCAAAATAAAGGAATGTTTGATATTTCACTCATTTTGGGTTGCCCAGGAACACAAGTTCGTGAGATGGCCCTTTGGTGAGTAAGTGTTTGAGTGAAGTTACATTGTGTATTAGGGTTATGTCATTGAGTTTGAATTTTGTTAAGAGAGCTCAGGCAGGGAATTTCTCCTGATCTCTAGATATATTTATTACGAGTTGGGAGATTTCGGATAAGAACTCTCCTCCGATCTCCCTGTTTTAATTTAAGCGAGAATCAGGTAAGAACTCTCCCCCGATCTCTTTTGGTTTAAAATTTGGTGAAGGATCTCGGATAAGAACTCTCCTCCGATCTCCACATTTTATTTGAATGAGGATTGGGTAAGAACTCTCCTTGACCTCTTAAAATATTCGATTTAAGATTTTAAAGAGGGATCTCAGATAAGAACTCTCCTTCGATCTCCACATATTTAATAAATTTTTTGGTTGAGGATCGGATAAGAACTCTCCTCTGATCTCTTTAAGTATTTAATTTAGGGTTTAGCGTGAGGAATCTCGAATAAGAACTCTCCTCTGATCTCCACATATTTATTAAAATTTTTTGTTGAGAATCAGTTAAGAACTCTTCTCCGATCTCTTAAAATTTCATATTGTACAATCTTATGAGTTAAGGAATCTAGTGACCGAGGGCGTAAAAGACCCACGTGTAGATTTTTGAACCCACTGAGCCTTATCTAGAGGGTAGACACGACACCAAACTTCTTGTCAATCTCTTATGTGATCGCCTTATCAAAACTCTTTAGTTCGATCTCTTTGGTTGCTCGCTCAAAATCCAAACTTATCGGATTCTCGATTTATTACATCATCCTTTGGGTTCACCCCATGGCCCGACTTCTAGACTTATTTGGTTTAACCCACTATTTGACCTTTTGTTACAACTTTTCTTTTTGTCATTTTTATTTGTATTGAAAACTCTCATATCGAAATACCCATACCTACGCTCTGGTGAATAGTTATAAGTTGCCTACGGGATGAATGTCTACTGTTGAAGAAAATAACAACCAGATGATGATAAAAGGGATTTGCAAATAAAAATAAGAGAAAATACAGGAAATGACTACTGGCCTAGACAACTTATTCTGAAATTTAATGTGACTGGATATGAAAGAAACCTTTATAAAAAAAACTGGGGAAAACCAACCGAGGGTATTCAACTAAATAACAGTTTACTGCAACTATTTTGGGATTTTAACGTAACTGAACATAGAAGAAATTTTAGAAAGAAAAGCTGGAGAAGAAAGACAAAGGCATTCAACAAAATGACAGTTGAAACACTTACCTGTGGAAGATTAAGGCTATTGAACTAACTCTGGAGCCACAAATATTGCTGCATTGAAGGCTAGTGGTACAAGGACCAATGCTTACTTTGAGATTGGGAGAACCAGGTTGAAATGCAGTAGAACCAAAGTGACGGAAACCGGGTCAGAATAAGATCAAGCTAAAAGAAATAATGGGTTGAGATTGGGGGGTGATGCAGATGAGACCGAATGAAAATGGTAATAGCAGAGTGATGAACAGACTGAAAATGGAGAATTTCAGGGTTTGTAAACTCTGTCAATGGAGATACTCAAGAAAACTAGTTTCTGAAATTCCTCAATTTTATGTAAGCTTAAAGTAGCAAGACCGAATTGAATTTCTAAACCTTTCCACTATAATCACCACCACCTTTTTTTTTTCCCCCTCAACAGTATTGCATGCAGGTATTTATAGGGAACGGGTGCTCCTAATAAAGGATCAGGATCTCTTCTGGGAAGATGGAAGGTTTGGATTTAGAAGGACATAATCTGATGCCTGAGAATTAAAAAGAATCAAAATGGACGGCTGAGATTCTATTCAGAATATTTGTCCTTTCTCTTTTCCAATCCAATGGCTCAGGATCTTCCTGTTAAGATGGATCCGAAGGCCAGGAACAAAAGGCGCCGATCCTGTCGTCTACCTTTTTATCCAAGGGCTCCGGGTTTGTCCTTAAGAGTAAGATCAACGGTGGAGATTGAGAATCACAGAACTGTCATAACTGTCCTGGCGTCTGTCAGCATTGTGGGCGATTCTGCAAAAGAAGCGTGCGGTGAAGATTTGATCTTGCCTGCAACGCTTTAACTACCTTGGCTCTAATTATGAAGGAAGTTATTGGAAGTCTTTTGTCTTCTTTTCTTATCTCCATTCCTTCCATTCTCTTAGTCATGACTCTTTTCCGATCTCTCATATCGGGCCCCTCTGCCGATCTCTCCCATTCTAGAACCTTCCCTTCTATCCGATCTGCCTCAATCAAAGCATTTAATTCTTCGGTTACCGATGTGTCTGCTTCGGTTTCTGCCAGTAATAAATGCTCAGGCCCCCTATATATATGCCTCAGCAGGGAATCTCTCCCACATTCCATTTCTTCTCTTCCCATTTTTCACATCTCCTGTCCAAGTTTCTCTGATAATAATTCCAGCCATGGTAACCGCTTTTGATCTTTTTCTTATTAATCAAAATTTATGATCCCGGTGATTGGAGAATCATAAGAACCACATCTGATGACAGTGAAAGAACCGGACTAATTTATTAATCAAAATCGAAAATGTCGATCGTCCGATCTCGAATTAGTCTACCGATATAATCGATGAACTGATTTCGGGTGAGAGGACTGCTAATTTCCCTCTAAATATCGGTGATCGCCTTTTGAAGTTCATTTGGCTCCTCATCACATCGGGCATCCCCACTGCAGCTCAGTTCTGGTCGATGACATCGATGATGACTCCTCATCATCATGAGAGTCATAGTTACTCCATCTGAGCTGCACATCTATCTGGTGCCTATGGCTGGCTTTCTGATCAAACACATCTTTTGATTCAGCTACTAGACTAGGCTTTGACATAGGTTCTTACTAGGTAGGACGTAGTGCCGATCTTTAGAGATCGCCCCAAATGATGTAATCTGACCTTTAATGATGTAATCCGATCTCTTGAGATCGCCCAAATGATGTAATCTGTCCTTTAATGATGTAATCTGATCTTTTAAGATCGCCCAAATGATGTAATCCGACCTTTTGGAAATGAAATGAAATTTTATTAGACAATTATCATTTAATTATTGCCTTGATTAATTTCTGATCTCTTATGTGAATATCCGATCTGGTTCCTAACTAAATCACCCTTAGCCGATCTGTGACTCTGAACAGTTACCTTATTTCGATGACCTTAGCTAGCCGATCTCATTTTATTTTATTTATTGTGTTTCTGGAATCTTCCTGCGACGTGTTAGGAAAGCGAGTGGATTCCGCTAACCGATGCACTACTTGGGACTCTATGAGCATTGAATGCTCACACGGGTATAAATAGGGGGAGGGTCTCTCAGTTGCTCCCCTATGCCATTTTCAGCACTCTGCTCCCAATTTCAACTTTCTCTCATTTCTTCAAGTTTTTCTGGCACCGATCACACTCCGGTAAGGACTTTAATCCTTCTCTTACTTAAGCTTTTTTATTTCTTTAAAAATGAGTGGCGTCGAGGGTCAGAGATCGGCGAGCCCCCCTTCCATCCATGTCTCGTGGTCATCAGATGAAGTTGAGGTGATTAGGTCGAGTGGGCGACTTAAGCCTCCTACGACCTCTGCTTCAGCCCATGGTCAAGCGGCACAATCAAGACGAACACATTCATCTGGGAGAGAAAATCTTCCCATGGATGAACTACCGTCAATCCTTCAAGAAACCGATCTGCAGTCCATTAGTCAAGAATACAACCTTTGAACCGACTCCTTCGAGCTTATTAGATGTGTAACACCCCTCACCCGTCTATAGTGTAGCGGAGCAAGGCATGCTACACGGTGTGCCGGAGCACTTAGTCTGTGATTATCTCTTTTCATGAGCTCAATTTGATTTTTAGAAGTCTTTATGTGCTATTCATGGCATACTGGTTCTATTTTCACACTTTAATAAAATCAGTGTTTTAAAAATGATAATAAAAATTTGGCAAGGTGCCATCTGTATTTCGGACAAACTGTCCTTCCAAACCTGTTGAAAACAGTTTAATACGATGATATCAAAATCTCAAATATTTCACAGTCTCTATTTCTCAGTAAAGTCAATAGACTTTTACAGTCGTTAAACAGTTCCATAATACAGTCCATAATAATTTAAATATATACAGAAAATCTCCATGTTATTTAATATGTACAAAATATTACAAACTTCAGAGCTTTCATAACATTACAAAATACAGGGCTGAATTTCAAATATACAATAAAAGTACAAAATACAAGATATCCTAAGTTCTACCATGTATGCAATGCAGTGCAGATGACTTTGGACTCCTGTGTAGATCAGATGTCTCACCCGGTCGTAGGTCTGCTGGGCTTCCCAGCTGTGTCTCCAATAACTACGCGTTACAAAAGCAACGCGCTAAGCAATTTTGCTTAGTGGTGCTAAATATAAAGAAACATACACTAAAATAAAGTAAATAAAGTTTTTACGAATTTTTAGTGGTGCTGTATGTCAGTAGACTGGATTTATGTATTTGAATTTAATAGTACTTGAATTACTACCCGTGTAGCCTATATACTGACCAGACTGGATAAACGAATATACTGGCACTGGGTACCTAGTACCTCAGGCCGTCACACCATCGGTCACAAAGTGTCTCCCGGTGTGCAAATAGTGTGGCTAAGAATCCATATAGTCAATCTAGCGATAAGCCAAAAATAAATACACAATATGTATAGCCGTAGGCTATTAAAGTCACAGTGCGGCATAATAAGCCGTAAAAACACAGTATGGCATGAAGCCATTTATAGAATAGCTGTCAGAATCCTATTGGCATGCCAACCTATCCATACTAGTCAACTAGGCAAACTAGGGCACATTATAAATTAATTGTTTAATTCTTCAATCTTTGGAGTTTACTAATATTATATAATTCACAAGTCAATGCATATGTTGACCTTTTTAGGTAATATGGATAAGTTGTTTCTAGCATCAATATGTCACAATTTATATCTCAATATGCTGCCAATATAGTGCAATTTACCATTTTTACAAGTTGGCATTCATTGCCAAATGCTTCAAGCATCAATATATGTAAAATGTCAAATTCTTAATTTTTGTGTGCTAGATTGGTCTAGCTTAAAGTCCTATTTCTCTTAGGTTTTAGCTTCTGGTCAAAGAACCAAAATTGTAGCACTATGTCTTATTGCACGCAAGGCAAAATTTTAAGTCATTCTGAGTTGTATAGACCAAGATATGGTCAATTTACTAAAGCTGGACAGATTGCACCTTTAGTGCAAAATTTGGTCAATTTTAGATCACTTTTGGTTCGGTGGTTTTTGTACTCGAACTTGTGCAAGCCATTTGACTTGGTTCTGGCCCTTTTCTGGGCTTTGGTGTCTTCATAAGAATTGTAGATCTATGTCTAAACTAACCATGGTAAAAATTTCAGGTCAATTGGACCTGTTTTGAGTGAGTTATGGTCATCCAAAGGACTACTGTTCACATGGTCAAAAACCTGGGTTGCAAGGTTGCTAATCCGGATTTGGTCATTTTTATGGTCAGTTTCTAGGCAGAATTTTGGCAACATTTCTACATGAAAGTTGGCCTATTTGGTGTCTAGTTTCACCCCCCATTGGCCTCATACCAATTGGGTTCATAGTTTGGCACTTATGGACTAATTTAGGTACTGCCTTCAATACACAACCTGCACAAAGCACATACACTTCCAAATTGATATTCCTTCTCCTCCTCATTACTTCAATATTCAATCAATAACACTTCCATATATATATTGTACACAATTCCAGCAACAATTTTGGGCAGAATATTCAAGTGCTTAATGCACACAATTCACCATCAAGTTCAACATTCACTTCTACCAAAATTCAACATATCTCAATATCAATATTACACATACACTTCAACGTAATCATACTTCAATATCACTTACACTTGCTGCCCACAATTTAACATTAGCATATTTCATTAATAATTACATGTTCACACACAAATTCATGCTATTAGGGGCTGCCAAACATGGCAGTTTGCTCAAGGCATCAAGGTTCCATTTCACACCTTTAATTCAAACACTACATGCACATACTTAGATACAAACTTACTATAACTTTCATTTGAATTAATCAACCTTCATTTCCATTCATCAAAAGTAAAAATAACTCAAGCTCAATAAAGGTTCATGGCTGCCAAAATGGACAAGTCCATTTCTCACTATTTCTTTCATTTCTCTTCACCAAAATACTCACCTCAACCTAAACACAAGGTTTACTAAAGCAAGGGAGAGGTTTTGGACACTTACCACTTTTGAAGCTTATCAAAACTTCACCAAATCTTGCTTTTGTTGTTGCCAATATCTTCCCCAAGGTGAGTATGCAAGCTTTAATGAAGGAAAGAAGTGGAAAGGATGGCTAGAACATGCTTGCATGGACGTAGAGCAAGGTGCGGCAATGGAGTTCTCCCATGGTGGAAATTCGGCTGGTTTGTGGAAGGTTGAAGATGAAGTGGTTTCTGCCCACTAATGGCTTAGATAAATGTCCCAAGGCTTGAGTTAGTGGAGCACTAACTCTAAATTAATTGTTTAATTAGTTAAACTTTCATTATTTGCACCTTTAGCTCAATTCTTTCACTATTTACATAATGTATCACCATTTAATTTTTCATGACATTTATAAAGTGTAATATCATTTATTTTTAATGGTGATTGAGGTCAAAAGGTAACACTAGGTGTCAAATGACAAAAATACCCCACTTCGGGTTATATTCCCGATTTTTCGGTAACACCGATTTTTGTTTGTTTTTCGATTTTTCATTTTTCTCTGTACAAATTTGCTAATTTTTCTTTGATATTTCTAGTGTCAATTACATTTCAATAAACCTTTATTTATGTCTCAAAATTCGATTCAGAGGGTTTCCATGATCCGGAATTAAACAGCGGCCTTCCAGTCATCTGATCACCAATCGCTGCGGTGCCAGCTCATTTAACTTAGCTTCATTTTCTCTCTTTCATTTTTGTTTGATTTTTCTTGTATTTTCTTTTTATTTATTTCATCATTATACATCTGTTCACCATCACCGAAGTGTAGTTCCGGACATCCTGACTTGCCTGGACTGTTATTCGACCACTGGAGCAACAGAACGTAAAGAACACGTGCAATGGGGATGTTACAAGATGCCATGGCGATCTCTGAGCTAATCACTTTTTCGATGAAAATGATGTGATCATGGTGTATGAAGAGCAATTAAAAGCCGGGCTTCTGTTTCCCCTTAATGACCTCTTCAAGGATGTTCTGAAGTTTCACGATGTTTCGATAGCCCAAGCACATCCGAACTCGTGGCGAATTCTGGTAACTTTCAGAGGCTTATGCCAGGCCAAGAAGCTCGATCCTACCACGAAGGTTTTTGTCAAGCTGCATAGGCTTACTTGTCTAAAGAACGACGAGTACTGGTTCTTCCAGGCAAAACTGCACTGTGGGCTTTTTACCGATCTCCCCTCTTTACTGAAGAGTTGGAAAAATTGCTTTTTCATGCTGAGGAGCAAGATTCCGAACGGTTTCGAGGGTTTCCCCCATAGCTGGCAATATCTGGTCCCGCCAATTCTGAAGCTTGTCGCCCTGAGTAGGGACGAGGGTGCCATGGTGATGAAACTTAAGCATCTGGCAGCCACCCAGAAGTTCTCTTGCTTATATGCGGTGATGGCCGAGCTCAAACATTGGATGATGCGACTGGTCACTGATGAAGGATACGAGCTCTAGCTCTTTGACCTTGGCCCTGGTACCTTCCCTATCTTTGATCTTTGAACCTTAGCGAACTCACCAACTTTTCTTTGTGTAGGCATGTTGGGCGGCGAAGCTTCCAAGGAGAGCCGTAAGCGGAAGAGGGAGGTCTCCAGAAAGGTGTGGGAAATGAAGATCGCCGCGGCATCACAGATACCGAGGCGAGATTCAAAAGAAGTGCCAGGAGACTCATCCCGAACTTCGAGACAACCGGTCCCGGAAGTAGAAGTAGCTCCTTCTCCCCCTCGACAAGAAGAGCCACCACCTCCACCTGTTCCTTCGAGTGCTGAAGGGGGGTCTTCCCAACCTACCATGAGGACCCTTTCCCACAGCGCCCAGGTCCTCATTCACTCTCTGGAGAAGAACTAATCTATTCGGGAGAATTCAGGCTTGGCCAAAGTTCTGGGCGCTACCATATGCCTTCAGGAGGATCAGAATAGGCTGAACCGGGGTAGCATTAACGATCTTCTGGCCCAAACAATGAGTTTGAGCATAGAGAGCTTGGTGAACCAACATATAATTAGGGAAAAAGCTCATCTTCTGAGGTAGGAAATTCTAAAAGTGGTCAAGGACGCATCCTCTGCCTAAGCTCAACTTTCATCCACCCAAGATTATATTGCCGAACTCGAAGGTCTGATGAAGTCCTGCAAGGATAAATTGGCCGAACAGGCTCATGAACTCGGAGAGGCTTGGGCTCTCCGAACTGCTGATGTCGCTCGCCTCACTGAAGAACTCAGAGTGAAAGAAGAAGAGGCTGTGACCAGGGAAGCTGGTGCTTATGTGAACGCCCACAGTGACCTTTTGGCTGAGCTCAGGAGGCGTTATCCTGAGGAAGACTTCTCTTGGATGGTGGACCTGGCTCCTCGAGACGAAGAGGAGAGCGAGGAGGAATCAGAAAGAGAGAGGGAGAATGAGCGAAATGTACCTATGGATTAGGCTGGGGGAGATCCTCTAGCTGAATGACTTGTAAATGTTTACTTTGGAATGAAATGAAGTCTTTTCGCTCAATTTCTTATTGAGATCGGAAGACGTATAAATTGTATGAGTACTTAATTGTTTTGCATGCACTAGACAATAAACTTTAAAAATGATCATTAACCAAAGTATGAGAGATCAGAAAAACATTACAGATAAGCTTGAGATCGGGCTGAGCCCCGACCAAGCACCCGGTAAATCTTTAGAACATTGAAAGACTTGATTTGAATTTTAGGATCGGGATTATCAATAGACCGGACATAAACCCTTAGCTTTATTTTGAGAAATAGATCGGGCATAAACGTTTTAACTTTATTTTAAGAAATATCTGGAACACACAAGTGCGGGACCTGATTCTAGCATTAGCTAAATGATTTTCCACTACATTTGTAAAGGAAGATTGAAATTGAGACCGAATGGCATGGAGGCTTGATATTGGTTTGAGAGATCAGGACTAAGGTTGAACGACATGGAGACTTGACATTGGTTTGATCTCTCTAGTGAGAGATCGGTAATGAATTGAATGACATGGAGACTTGGTGTTGGTTCGACCTTCTTTGGCGAGAGATCGAAAATGAGATTGGATGGCATGGAGACTTGATATTAATGTGATCTCCTTTGTTGGGAGATGGGAAATCATTTGACTAGGTGCGGGATCTGTTTATTTCCTAATCAAGTTACTTGTAACCGAAGAATGTCGGTTGGGGTCAATTAATTTTGTTGATCGGCCAAAATATAGTGTCGACAGCTACCCCTCTTTACATAATTTCTATTGAAGGGAATAAAATTTTACCGTATAGGAATTATGTAAAGATTCAGACCCATATTTTGGGCGATCGGGTTTGAGAATCAAGAATTTGGCTTGAAAGTCAAAGTCAGAAACTAAAACCAACTTAGGTCAAGGACCCTGAGGTTGATAACAGAAATTTAAATACTGAAAAATTAAAATCAACTTAGATCAAGGAACTAGAGGTTGATGATAGAAATTTAAATGCTGAAAAATTAAAATCAACTTGGATCAAGGAACCAGAGGTTGATAACAGGAAATTTAAATGCGAGAAAATTAGAATCAACTTGGATCAAGGAACCAGAGGTTGATGACAGAAATTTAAATGCTGAAAAATTAAAATCAACTTGGATCAAGGAACCAGAGGTTGATGACAGAAATTTAAATGCTGAAAAATTAAATTCAACTTGGATCAAGGAACCAGAGGTTGATGACAGAAATTTAAATGCTGAAAAATTAAAATCAACTTGAATCAAGGAACCAGAGGTTGATAACAAGAATTAAATGCGAGAAATTAAAATCAACTTAGATCAAGGATCCAGAGGTTGATGGCAGGAAATTAAATGCTGAAAAATTAAAATCAACTTGGATCAAGGAACCAGAGGTTGATGACAGAAATTTAAATGCTGAAAAATTAAAATCAACTTGGATCAAGGAACCGGAGGTTGTTGACAAAAATTTAAATTATGAAAAATTAAAATCAACTTGGATAATGGAACCAGAGGTTGATAACAGGAAATTTAAATGCGAGAAAATTAGAATCAACTTGGATCAAGGAACCAGAGGTTGATGACAGAAATTTAAATGCTGAAAAATTAAAATCAACTTGGATCAAGGAACCAGAGGTTGATGACAGAAATTTAAATGCTGAAAAATTAAATTCAACTTGGATCAAGGAACCAGAGGTTGATGACAGAAATTTAAATGCTGAAAAATTAAAATCAACTTGAATCAAGGAACCAAAGGTTGATAACAAGAATTAAATGCGAGAAATTAAAATCAACTTAGATCAAGGATCCAGAGGTTGATGGCAGGAAATTAAATGCTGAAAAATTAAAATCAACTTGGATCAAGGAACCAGAGGTTGATGACAGAAATTTAAATGCTGAAAAATTAAAATCAACTTAGATCAAGGAACCAGAGGTTGATAACAGGAAATTTAAATGCTGGAAAATTAAATCAACTTACAAAGCAAGCCTAACCTGACACGAGAAGTTCTTCCGCGACGAAGTGTACTGAACAGGATCCCGAAGATAAATGATTAATGGAGGACAAGTCGCAAGATTTAACCTACCACTTCCCATTTCTTACTCACTTCCCCGGATCACCTTCCTTTTCTCGACTTTCTTCTTATTTTGCAGAAAGCGCCCTTGCGAGTTTTCACTTTCCCCTCTGCCTATTTGACTAGAAGCGCCCTTTTGGGTTTTCACCCTTAGTTTTTTTTTTTTTTTTTGATCGTTTCCTACAAATCTCTTAGCAAAGTGCATGAGGTTATCAATATCCAAATCCTAATCTTATGACAAAATTTTAACGGATTAATAGTGCACAAAATAAAGATGTAGAAAAAAACAGTATTAAAGTGTGAGTATACGAGAAAGATAAACCTGAGTTTAAGCAAAAAGATAGATTAAAATGCAAATGTGTGAAGAAGATAGATTGAAGTGAAAGGATGATTTTATTATGGCTTGAGAGATAAAGGTACAGTTTCAAAGAAAAAGGGTACGAGGATAGATCTCACAGATTCCTTGTAGTTGACTTCGAAGTCCCTTAACTGCCATTATTTCAAGTACTCTATTGACGAAGATTCATGCCGTGGTGGTTTATTTCCATTCTTGGTCCCGTGTCCCCTTCCTTATTTCTCCATTTTCTGGTTCCAAGGGCGCCCTTTCGAGTTTTCACCCCCAGATTTTGTTTTCTTTTTTCTTTTTTATTTCTTTTCTTTTTCAGGGTGCCTTTTCGGGTTCTCACTCTTCACTCATTTTACAGAAAGTGCCCTTCTGGGTTTTCGCCTTCATTCGCACATTTTGCTAGGAGAACCCTTTCGGGTTTTCACCCCTACCCTTTTTTTTTTTTAGGCATAATATCTTTTGACAGTGTCAGCATTCACGGGTTTTGGAAATTCTTCAACATCCATATGGGTCAAAATCAGGGCCCCACCAGAAAAATGCCTTTTTAACCACGTAGGGTCCCTCATAGGTTGGCAACCATTTGCCCCGAGCGTCGTTTTGATTCAGAAGCACCTTTTTCAGGGCCAGGTCTCCTGGTTGGAATTCGCGTAGGCGAACGCCTTTGTTAAATGCCCTAGCCATTCTTCTCTGGTATAATTGCCCATGACACGCTGCCGCTAGCCTTTTCTCGTCTAGCAAATTCAATTGGTCTAACCTTGACTGGATCCATTCTGACTCATCAATTCTTGATTCTTTGAAAATTCTCAGGAAAGGAATTTCTACCTCAATAGGCAAAATAGCTTCCATTCCATAAACCAATGATGGAGTTGCCCCGGTTGATGTCCTTACGGAGGTCCGATAAGCATGAAGAGCGTAGGGAAGCATATCATGCCAATCTCTATAGGTGACTGTCATCTTCCGGATGATTTTCTTGAGATTTTTGTTAGCGACTTCTACCGCTCCATTCATCTGGGGACAGTACAGTGAAGAATTGAGATGTCGGATTTTGTATTGATCACATAAACTCTAGACTTTCGGACCATTCAAATTCTTGGCGTTGTCAGTGACGATCTCGCTGGGGAGGCCGTGTCGGCAGATGATATTATTTCGGAGGAATTTGAGGAATGTGTTCTGCGTGATGTGGGCATATGATGTCGCTTTAACCCATTTAGAAAAAATAGTCAATAGGTACCAGGATAAACCTATGCCCGTTGGATGCCTTGGGGTTAATGGGACCAATCATGTTGATTCCCCACATTGCAAAAGGCCATGGTGAGACGAGGTTGAACAATTGGTGAGGCAGAACATTTATCGGATTCGCATAGATTTGACATTTATGAGATTTCTGAAAGTACTCAATGCAATCTCTCCATGGTAGTCTAGAAGTATCCTCGTCTCATGATTTGTTTGGCCATCATGTGCTCATTAGCATGGGTCATATAATTCCCCTCATGAGTCTCAAAAAGGATCCTCTTTGCTTCTTTTGCATCCACGCATCTCAACAGTTCGCCATTGGAGCTTCTTTTGTATAGAATTTCACTACTGGGGAAGTATCCCAAAGCTAATCTCCTGATCATTCTCTTTTCGTTTTTGCTTGCCCCTGGAGGGTATTCCCTGGTTTTGACATAGACCTGGATATCATGGTACTAGGGTTTGCCGTCAATTTCTTCCTCGGCCATAAAACAGTAAGCTGGCTCACTCCTTGCTTTGATTTGCAATACCTGAGTTGTTGGCCCTTCTTCCATTTGAGCCATGACAACCAGGGTGGCTAAGGCATCTGCAAATTGATTCTTGTCCCCACTGAGGTGAGTGAAAGAAATTTGTTCAAATTTCTTGATTAATTCAAGTATGTACTTCTGGTATGGGATCAACTTCGGATCCTTAGTCTGCTATTCTCCCTTGACTTGATAAATGATGAAGGCTGAATCTCCATATACCTCCAACTTCCTGACTTTCATTTCGATGGCAGCCTGTAAACCCATCACACAGGCTTCGTATTTCGCGATGTTGTTGGTGCAGTCAAACCTTAACTTGATAGCTATCGGAAAGTGTTTTCCGTCAGGGGATACTAGCACAGCTCGGATTCCATTACTAGTCAAATTGACCGCTCCATCAAAATACATTTCCCATACATCAGCTAGCTCTTTTTCCTCGCTGTCGACTTCGTTAACATGCTCATCAGGGAATTTAAAATCCAAGGCTTCAACTTGGATGGGGTTTTCTGCTAGGAGATCAGCGATTACGCTACCTTTTACTGCTTTTCGGGTCATATAAACAATGTCATATTGAGAGAGTATGACCTGCCATTTGGCTATCATCCCTGGCACAAATGGGCTTTCAAATACATCCTTGATAGGATCCATCCTGGAGATGAGCCATGTCTTAAGATTCAACATGTAGTGTTTAAGCCGCTTCGCCGTCTAGGCCAATGCGCAATAAGTTTTCTCTAGGAAAGAGTACCTTGACTCGCAATCATTGAATTTCTTGCTCAGGTAATAAATGGCTCTCTCCTTTCACCCTGTATCATCATGCTGCCATAAAACACATCCCATTGAATTATGTTGGACTACCATGTATAAAATCAATGGTCTTCCCGCTACCGGAGGGACCAATATCAGCGGGTTTGACAGGTACTGCTTAATTTTCTTGAAAGCCTCTTGACAAACTGGATCCCATTGAGAGGTGTTATTCTTTCTGAGTAGTCTAAAGATGGGTTCAGCTTTAGCAGTGAGGTTGGAAAAAAATCTTAAAATGTAGTTCAGCTTCCCCAGGAAATTGCGCACCTCCCTTTCTGTTTTTGGGGATGGCATTTCTTGAATGGCTCGAACCTTGTCTGGATCCACTTCTATTCCCTTCTCACTCACTATGAATCCCAACAACTTTTCAGATCTAGCTCTAAACACACATTTGGCTGGGTTCAACTTCAGCTGATACTTTCTGAGTCTCTCAAATACTTTCCTCAGCACCTGTACATGGCTTTCTCCCTCCCTAGATTTGATGATCATGTCATCCATGTACACCTCCACTTCTTTGTGCATCATATCGTGGAATAACGTGACCATAGTGCATTGGTAGGTAGCCCCAGCATTCTTTAACCCAAATGGCATGACTCAATAACAGAATACCCCCCACTGAGTGATGAAAGTGGTTTTCTCCTTGTCTTCTTCATCCATGGGGATTTGGTTGTAACCCTACGCCCCATCAATACATGAACATCTACCCAATCCTGCAGCATTGTCTACTAGCACGTCTATATGTGGGAGAGGGAAATCATCTTTCAAGCTTGCTTTATTAAGATCCCTGTAATCAACACACACCCTGACTCTCCCGTCCTTCTTTATTACCGGGACAACATTGGCTATCCACTGAGGGTACTTGACCACTTCCAAAAATCCGGCATCATACTTCTTTTTTACTTCATCCCTAACCTTGAGCAAGGTGTTGGGATTCATTCTTCTTAACTTCTGCTTTACCGGAATTGTCCCGGGAACTAGGGGGATCTTGTGCATTACTATCTGAGGATCTAACCCAGGCATATCGTCGTAACTCCATGAAAACACATCCAAGAATTCTTTGAGCAAACTAATCATATGTTCTAATTCCCCACTCCCCATAATCTTGAGTTCCCTTTTCATTTCTTTTGTGCCTAGATTGATGGTGTGTGTTTCATCCCCGCACGGCACCAAGGAAGGTTCATCTTTCTCACCTCTTTCTTCTATCAGTTCTTCTTCAGAGTCACTTGAAGTAATGGCAGTCATGGGAATTTCAAAATTAACATGAGGAATTTCTGAGTCTATTGAATTATTAGGCATTAATTGATGAATGGTCCTGAAGAAATGAAAGTGGAGTATATTATAAGAATGGATTTCGAGAGAAAAAGATAATTGGATGCAAAATGCGCTATTAGTTCATTAATATTCATATCATAAGAAAAGGGTCCATTTACAGTATTACACTTGTCGCCATGGACAAAATGATCAAGTGTAGATAACCAGAGGTACTTTACTCGAGATTGAGTATAGGAATGTCCTCTGCTATCTAGTTTTCCAGCTCTTGCCCTTCAGCCATTGGCGAGATCAGGGCTTCATACAATGAATCAAGATGGATGACATCAATGGATGGTTCGTCAGGAGATTCTTTAGCTTCCACTGGATTTTCAATGACCGGCTTGGTGAAGATGTCTGTGATCTGTGGGAAGACTCTCGTTTTTTCGACTCTCCGATCAAACCTCTAATCCTGGAGCATATTTCTCATCCAGAATCACCCATCCATGAAGGCGTCTTCCTCATAACCCAAGCCAAAGCGACCGTTCTTCTGAATGGCTGGTATGGGTTCGATGATTCCCTATAATGTGGCTGTCAATCCCTTGCCTATCTCATATCCATTCGTCAGCATCACTTTTGCAACCATGGCTGTAGCCCCTTTATCTCTCAGGGTAGTTTCTTGCAATTCTAAAGCCTGGAAAGAACTTTCCAAGGACTTTTCAGTTGCTTCCACATAAGGAAGTGATTGCGGCTTGGTAACTAGCATGGCTTCTTCCCACCTTACAGTGATGATTCTGCCATCCATGATGTATTCAATTCATTGGTGCAGGGTTGAAGGTACGACATTTGCTGAATGGATCCAAGGTCTCCCTAACAGCATTGTGTATGCAGGTTCAATGTCCATCACTTGGAATGTGACGTTGAAAGTGCATGCCCCGATTTGAAGCGGAAAGTCGATGTCTCCCAGCACTTCCCTCCTCGTGCCGTCGAAGGCTCTTACTACCATGGCACTTTGATGTATGTTTGATTGGTCGACAGGTAGCCTTGCCAAGGTGGCATTGGGCAAAAAATTAAGGGTCGATCCGTTGTCGATCAAAACCTTGGCGATTATACACCCTTTACATTTGACTGTCATGTGTAAAGCCTTGGTGTGCCTCAAGCCAGCTGGGTCTATCTCCTTTTCCGAGAAAGTGACAAAACTGGATGCCTAAAGTTGTCCCACTATCTTCTCGAATTGCCCTGGTGTGATATCGAGGTTTACAAAGGCCTAATCCAGAATCTTCTGTAGGGCTTGGCGTTGGACTTCTGAGCTCAAGATCAATAACGAAATCCGAGTAGGCGTCTTCCTCAGTTACTCAACAACGTCATATTCCCTTTGCTTCATTATTTGAAGCAACAATTCTTCTTCCCCATTTGATCCCGCAGGTTTTCCCCTCGTAACTTTCTCAACCTCCTCTTCCATGTTCTCTTGTAGCTCTCCCATTTTTACTTTCCCTTTCTTATTTTCCCTCTCATCATTCCCGTAACATCTCCCAATTCAGGTTATAAATTCTATCTCTTGCTCAGGTGGATAGGAGCTACTGGTTGTGACAGGTTTGGGCTTTGGTTGGGGAGTAGCATTGCCGGAGGGTCCGGTGTAAGTCATTCTAAAGTGCTCATGGGGGGCGAAGCACGGTTTAGGGGGCGTCAAGGGTGAAGTATAGGCGAGGTTAGGAGCTAATGTACTACTGGATGCTTCTTGAGTGAAGACTTGGAAATTGTAGTTCCAAGGCACAGCATGAGTATTTGTGATCGAGAGCTGAGGAGGGGTTCGGATGACTGTTACTGGTGGTGGTGGTGTTGGGGTGTTGGGGGCAGAGAAGGTTAATCTAGGATTGGGGGTTAAGGCATTCTAGGCGAATCTGGCATTATTTACTTTGCCCTCCACTTTCTATCTTTTTTAGCATCTTAAAATTTTGAGGGACAGCAAGTTCTGGACCTCTTGCCGGAATCCCTCACTGTCTTATAGCTCATGATCAGCTGCCCCTCCATGGTAGGGACATCCCGTATCCATTTATGATCCTGATGCCTAAGGGTAAAGGTAACCCTCCCTTACTGCCATAACAAAAATTTCCTCAAAGTGAGGAATCAGTCGATCTATCTCTGTAGTTGACTTTTCATCCCTGGACCCTATCATGTTCATACCACTGCTCGTACCATGATTGGGCAGAGGGTTTGAAGTGACGTTGGGGAGGGAGCCATTCCCTTCGATCTTCAACCACCTATTTCTAATTAGCGCCTGCACTCTTCCCCGAAGGGCCCCACAGTTGTAGGTTGAGTGCCCGAGTGCCCCTCCATGATACTCACATCGGGCACTGGCATCATACCACCTGGGGTATGGTGGCTGGATTGGGTCAAGGGGAATTGGCACTATTTAGTTTATACCAATGAGGTATCGGTATATTTCACTGAGCGGGAGGGGAAGAGGTGGATCAGGATTTCTCTGTGGTCTAGGGTTGTTTTGGGGTGGTCTTAACTGAATAGGTTGAGGATGTGGTCGAGGTTGGTAAGTTATTTGGGGTGGATACTGTGGGCGTGGGTGAGGATAATTTGGAAAAGGGGGTGGAATGTTGGCAATTGTTAGGCCATAAGGGGGAAGATATGGCCGGTAATTATTCTGAGGAAATGGGGATTGGTTTTGTCGGGTGATGGAGCGCACATCACCTTTTTTCTTCTTACCAAAATTGGCAGTCTTCTTCACAGGAGTCTCAGTCGACTCCTGCAACCGTCTTAACCTGAGGTTAGCTTCTATTCTCTCGCCAGCTTGAATGATGTCTGAGAAGCTGTTGGAGGTGTTTCCAATCATCAGATTGAAATAGGGAGCTTTTAACGTCTCAATGAATAGAGAGCAGAGTTCATTATCAGTAATTGGAGGATACACCTCCGCCGCTTTCTCTGTCCACCTCTGGGCATACTCCTTGAAGCTCTCCCTTTCTCTCTGCAGTAGATTTTAAGGTCTCTCCTTGTGGGGGCGATGTCATAGTTGAATTTGTACTGTTTCCGAAAAGCGTCAGCCAAATCTTTCCAAGAGCGTAGTTTGCTCCTGTCTAACCGAATGCACCATCTCAAGGCTGCCCCGGAGAGACTTTCATGGAAGAAGTGGACCCGGAGTCTATCATCATCCATCAAGGCAGACATCTTGGCAATGTAAGTAGCCAGGTGAATGCGAGGGTCTGACTTCCCGGTGTATTTATCGAAATCGGGGACTTTGAATTTGGGTGGCACCACCTCGTCTGGCACCAATCTTAGTGACGCCACATCAATTGAACCATACATGTTCTAGCCCTCTACTGCCCTTAATCTTTCTTCAAGGGTGGATAACTTCTCATTCTCTCTTATTTTACTTTCTCCTCCTACTGCATGAGCTATTCCCCCAGTTGGGAAATGAGGGGCAGGATGAACCGGAGAGATCGTGATTAAGGGGTGTGGCTCGGCATTTGGGACAGCTGGGTAGTAAGAGAAGGGTAGGTCATTATTCAAAGGAGTCGGATTGACTGTGATGGTCAGATCCGGAATAGGCGATTGAAAAGTAAAAGAGGTTGAAGCTTGGTGAGAATCAATCGTCGTAAGAGGTGGGGGAGGTAGTGGCAAGTTTGGCTCTGATGCAGGCTTATTTTGGGACATTTCCCTCATCAGTTTCATGAGCTTTGAGACTTGGTCTCTTAATTCAGAAACTTATCCTTTTAGGTTCTGGACTTGTTCCTGATCTTCCATTAGTTTCTTCATTCGGGATCTTGTTAAGTACACTCGCCTTGGTTGAACTGCTTGTTTGGTCAGGCTTGCTTTGCTTGAAGCAATGTTGATTTCCTATGGAAGAAAAAAAAAAGGTTTTTTTAATGAATTTCGAATTTTGTTGAAATCTAAAGGTCCTGATTTGGACAAAGGATACGGTGGCATCTGAAAGCCAGGAATGGGATCTGCAGAAGAATAATTACATCAATTTTATCATGGCATCGCTTGATAATCCGATGGTGAATGACTGGATTGAATGCGTGTCTATGATACTTGTCCATATGGCGCATTCAGTTTTTCGCATAACCCTAGCGAGGGTAGTTCCTACGGCAGTCGTACTATTCATTCACAATTTTGCTAAACCATGACCCAAAGCTATTTTATTAATCAAATAGTTCATACATAGCACTTTTTACATTGGCCTAAGCTCAGGGAGACTCTTTATAATGTAATGACATCTTTTGAGATATTCATAAAGTCTTTCTTCTTGTCTGGTGGGGTCGAACATGTCTAAATTGTATGAGTACTTAATTGTTTTGCACGCACTGGATGGTAAACTTTTAAAAAGACCATTAACCAAAGTATGAGAGATCGGAAAAACATTATAGATAAGCTTGAGATCGGGCTGAGCCCCGACCAAACACCTAGTAAATCATTACAACATTGAAAAACTTGATTTGAATTTTAGGATCAGGATCATCAATAAACCAGACATAAACCCTTAGCTTTATTTTGAGAAATAGACTAGGCATAAACCTTTTAACTTTATTTTAAGAAATATCTGGAACACACAAGTGCGGGACCCGATTCTAGCATTAGCTAAATGATTTTCCACTACATTTGTAAAGGAAGATCAGAAATGAGACTGAATGGCATGGAGGCTTGATATTGGTTTGAGAGATCGGGACTGAGGTTGAATGACATGGATACTTGACATTGGTTTGATCTCTCTAGAGAGAGATCAGTAATGAATCGAATGACATGGAGACTTAGTGTTGGTTCGACCTTCTTTGGCGAGAGATCGAAAATGAGATTGGATGGCATAGAGACTTGATATTAATGTGAACTCCTTTGTTGGGAGATCGGAAATCATTTGACTAGGTGCGGGATCAGTTTATTTCCTAATCAAGTTACTTGTAACCGAAGAATGTTGATTGGAGTCAATTAATTTTGTTGATTGGCCAAAATATGGTGTCGACAACGGATAACTATGGATTTTGTGATGAGACTTCCGAAGACACAGAATAGTCATGATGCAGTATGGGTCATAGTTGATAGACTAACCAAGTCTGCTCACTTTTTGCTAGTCCGGATGGTCTATAATTAGAGAGATTGGCCAGATTGTACATAAATGAGATTGTAAAACTGCATGGAGTGCCAGTATCGATTGTATTAGATAGAGATCCTAGGTTCACTTCTAGATTCTGGGGTAGTTTTATGAGAGCCCTAGGAACTAGATTGAACTTCATCACGGCATTCCCCCTACAGACAGATGGCCAGTCTAAAAGGGTAATTCAGATATTGAAGGATATGCTATGGGCTTGTGTGATTGAGTTTGAAGGTAGTTGGGATACACACTTGCCTTTGATTGAGTTTGCTTATAACAACAGCTACCAATCAAGCATTGGGATGCCTCCATATAAAGCTGTGTATGGCAAGAAGTGCAGAACTCCCCTATGTTGGGATGAAGTAGGTGAAAGGAAGATGATTGGGCTAGAAATTATTCAGCAGAAAGAGGAAAA
Source organism: Hevea brasiliensis (assembly GCF_030052815.1). Classification (NCBI taxonomy): domain Eukaryota; kingdom Viridiplantae; phylum Streptophyta; class Magnoliopsida; order Malpighiales; family Euphorbiaceae; genus Hevea; species Hevea brasiliensis. Next base: position 38,640,339 of record NC_079493.1, read on the forward strand.
GATCAGCTTGATCAGAGATCGACTCAAGGCTGCATCAGACCGTCAAAAGTCCTATGTTGATCTGAAGAGAAGAGATATTGAATATGCAATGGGTAATAAGGTATTCCTTAAAGTTTCTCCTTGGAAGAGGACATGAGGAGACAGTACCCACAGCTGTTCAGAAACTGATGCCAGATAAAATTTCGAGACGAAATTTATTTTAAGAGGGGGGGGGGGAGAATTGTAACACCCCTATGTTCGATAGTGCATTCTACTGTTCCGGTGACCAGTGTCTGTCCGGATAGCTAGAATGCCTAGAACTACACTTAAATATTGATGAGGAGACATAAAATAATGAAATAAAAGAAAATAAAATACAAGAAAAATAATACCAATGAAATGTAACTAAGTTAAACGAGCCGAGAACCCTAGCGATGGGTGACCGCACCGGGAAGTTACGGCGTGGACCGTTGACTAGCCCTGGATTGCAGGGAACCCTGGAAAATATTTTTAAGACTTAAATGAACATCTATTGAAGTATAAATATCATTAGAAATATCAAAGAAAAATTAATTAATTAGTACAAAGAAAACGAGAAATCGGAAAAACGACGAAACTTGGTGTTACCGAAAAATCGGGAATGCAACCCAAACAGGGGCATTGTAGTCATTTGACACCCCGAGTTGTCTTTTGACCTAAATTTCCATTAAAAATAAATGATATTACACTTGGTAAATGTTATGAAAAATTAAATTGGTGGTACCTAATTTAAATAGCAAAAGATAAGAGCTTAATGTGAGAATTTGAAACTTTAGAATAAATAAATATTTAACCTCACTTAGTGCTCCACTTACTCCACTTAAGTGGACCACTACACCTTCATTTGGGCAGAAATTATTCATCTTCTTCAACCTTGCTAAGACCAGCCGAGACCAAGGAGGAAGAAAACCTCCATGGCCTCTTGTTACAAGCTTCATGCAAGCTTCATCCCTTCACCTCCAAGCCAATTTTCTTATATTTTCCTTCATTAAAATTGTTCTACACAACTTGGGCAGTAGATAGGCAGCAAGAAAATCAAGTTTTAGTGAGGTTTTGAAGAATTTCAAAAGTGGCAAGTATGTATTTTTAGTTATTGTTTCATTAAACTTTGAATGATGGTTATGGGTAGTTGAATTGTGGAAGGATTTTTGAAGTTTGATGAGTTAAGGGAGAGGTATATTTTTGGCAGCCATGGAACTTCAATAAGAACAGTTTATCCTTGCATGTAAATGGTAGATTAAAGTGTTGATGTAAGTGTTTATGTGTTTAGGAATAAATTGGATAATGTATACTAGATGTATGTGATAGTACACTTGATTTTGGAAGCTTAGAAGTTAATTGAAAGGGATGTACAATTCGGTAAACTTTAAGTGTGGACCAAAATATTTTATTTCATGGTTTGGTTTATGTAATTATATTGTTGAATTATGGTGCTTGTTATGGCAGCTTGTATATGTGTATAAAGGTTTGAGTTTGAACATGTAAATGAGCTTGTCATGTGGTTAAATTATTTGTAATTTAAACTTGGAAAATTCTATACTATAATGTGCATATTGAGTGTGGTTACAAGCTCCCAAGATGACCAACAATGTGAAGTAAAATGTGTTTATGTTATGGTACAAACCAGAATTGGCATGGATGTGTAACTTGATAAGTGTTGAATGTGTAATTGGTAAAGGGTGAATAATATGCAATAGGGCAGTGTGTGTTTTGGCTTAGAACCTTAAGTGTGTGACTCCAATTGGTATGAGACCAATTGGAGATGAAACTAGGCACAAAATGTGCCAACTTTCATGAAGGAAGCTTACCAAAATTCTGCTTGGAAGGTAACTTGCAAAATGGCCAAATCCGGATTACTGCATTGAAAGCCTGAAAATTGACCATTTGGGCAGTAGTTAATGTTTTGGCCATAACTCACTCAAAACAGGTCCAATTGACCTGATATTTTTATCATGAATAGTTAAGACCTATATCTACAACTCTTATGAAGTCACCAATGCCCAGAAATGACCATATGAAAGTCAAATAGCTTGCACAAGTTCGGGTTCAAAAACTGGCCGAACCAAAAGTGATCTAAAGTGACCATTTTGATGCATTCCGACCAGCATTTGTAAATTGACCATAACTTGGTCTACACAACTCAGAATGACTTGAAATTTTGCCCCACGTGCAATAAGACATAGATCTACAAGTTTGTAGTTTTGACTGAAACCCGAAAACAGAGGGAACTAGGTCATCCGGCTAGGTCAAATTAGTATACTGGAATCTGATAAATTGCAATAAAATGCACTATACATGAAAATGAATTGACTAACATGTACCAACACTAAAAGGCCATAAAATGTGACATTTTGGTAACATTAAAACCTAATTCACCTAGAGTTCATCGAGGGTCAACATTTTAGATTGACTAAAGGAAATAATAGAATGCAATAAATTAAGTATTAAGCCTTATTGTTAGAAACGGTTTAAATGAGTCCTGAAACACTTCAAATTGTGTTTCTCAGTTAGCAAAGACTCAGGGAAAGGGAAGGAAACATTGAGTCAAGGCCTAGGAGGGACTCAAATCAGATTTGTGCACAACTAGTTTTTAACTGATTTTGTTCTGAATATTTCATATGATTAAATGACGTTATTTTCCTTATGAATTATGTTTATCAAGTATTGGATTTGATTCATTGATTATTGAAATTGTTATAGTATGTATGAATTTAGCTTTATGAAATGGTATTTCAACAAGTGTTAAGCATTTTTGCAAATTGAATAAATTATATTTTGGAAAATTGTGATAGAACATGTTTTGAATTGTGATGGGCAATTTGCATGGAAAAATGCAAATTTATGATTTGAATTGTGATGAGCATAAAAACTATTAGATATTGGAATTGACTTTGAATCGAATTGTATTGTGATTTATGCTCACTAAAAGGATTGTGATATTATTTTATATCTCACTATAGATGCTTGACTAGGTTATTACCCGTCCCTCTCATTTGTTGATAAGACAATGGAGTTAGTTGTGTTTTGATTACCATGGTACGTGCACAGGCTTAGATTCTCCTCTTATTAGAGGTTAGATCTAAGTTTTATGTTATGGCTCTTTCGGAAGATTCATTATTGTAATGTGTACTGTGCACGATGATTCGACCTCACCAACCATAGGGAGTTAGAATCTGATTCGACCTGCCTAACCATAGGGAGTTAGAATCACCCCAAAGATGGCCCTTTCATATTAGTCTTGCATAGTTAGTGAGATAAAGAATGGTTTTTAAGATAAAGAATGGTTTTTGAGATAAAGAATTGTGATTTCAATTATGATTTATGTATAATTGATTTTGTTAGAATTACCTTAAATGGTTAGTTATGATTTGATAAATTGAATTTTGTAATCAAAGTCATTTTATACAAATGATTTATATTATTGGCAATGAATATTTTGAGTTTTGGAATTTGATGAGTATCCAAATTATTTGCTGTAATTTTGTTAAAGTATATTGTATTATGTTTTAAATTATAGTTGTGTACCATTGAGTTCACCACTCAGCGATAGCTTTGTATGCTATCGCAGGTGAAAAGAGCATAGAGCAATTGAGTAAGCTTCTTTGAAGAGACATTCAGATCAGCTCCAAGTATATCATAGGTATACCCATGTACATAGGTTTTGATATATGCATGTAATAATATGTATGTAAATTATTTGAGTAGTTGTATAAAAACTCTTGTAAAATATTTTGGTATGTAATTAAATGTAAATTATTGTAAATGTAAATTTGAGATTTCATTTATTTGAATAGTTTTGTAATATAAATTTTGATTCTTGTAATCAATGAAATGTTTCTTTATGATGAGATTGGTTTGAAAATGAATTGATTGTTTATTGAGATTTGCATTGTGAGTTGAAATGAAGTTATTGGAGTTGTATTTGAGAAAACATATTGGGAGTATTTTCTTTTACAGGATTGAATAACTGTTTTCTCAAAATACAGCTGGCACTTTGCTGAAATTTTGAAAAAAATTTTAAAACACCAAATTTTAATCGATGATTTAAATTTCACAAAAATTGTTTTAAAATTCCTTGTAGTATATCTAATGGGTTATCGGTAGGCAAAGTACAGTAATTCATTAGGTGTACTACGGGATCATGTTACATCTTACAGAGGAGTAGGGTGTGACAGAGTAAATTAAGGGAATGAGATAAATCAACTTAGGGAATGGATGTGAATGACATGAAAGCATGATTTATGATATTGAGTAGTTATAAAATTAAGATTATATTATTGAAATATTTGAACAGGTAAATATTTTAACAGGACAAAATGTTAATAAAACAAGAGAAACTCTTGCATTTCTCACTTAAAATTTCCATAATTAAATTATAACAAACCTAAAGTGACAATTAATTAAAGGAAGATAAGATTAGGTGCTCCAGTACAAGTTGTGACATTACTTTGCGTGGCTACACAGTAGTTCGGGTAAAGGGGTGTTATATTTAGTGGTATCCAATTGCTCCAGGGATATCCATTGGATAGGAAACCTATCCCACATCGTAATGGGAGTGGAAGGTAATGATATATAAAATGGGGGAACTAATCACTAGAGGTGCCTTTTGGTGGAATAGCCTGGAGAGTTGGAAGAACTCTGGGGTTAAGCATGCTTGCTTAAGAGAAATCCTAGGATGGGCAACTCCCTGGGAAGTTCTCTATTCCACCTATGGGACAAAACCATGAGGCTTATGGCCAAAGCGGACAATTCCCCTAGTGGTTAGAGCCTAGCCATTACAATTGGTATCAGAGTCGGAAGCTCCCCCAATACGGTGCAATGAGCGAGGACACTAGTGGTGGAAGTTGGTGGGTAGCAACTGGCCCAGGGATATCCATTGAATAGGAAACCTATCCCACATCAGAATGGGAGTAGAAGGTAATGATATATAAAATGGGAAAACTAATCACTGGAAGTGCCTTTTGGTAGAATGGCCTGGAGAGTTAGAAGAACTCCGAGGCTAAGCGTGCTCGCTTGAGAGAAATCCTAAGATGGGTGACCTCCTGATAAGTTTTCCATTCCACCTATGGGACAAAATCGTAAGGCTTATTACCAAAGCAGACAATTCGTCTAGTGGTTGGAGCCTGGCCGTTACAACCTGGGTCGTGTAAGTAAGAGACTTAACCTGTGTAACCTTCTAGCAATCAAAACCTGAAGAACCATGGAGAAATCACAATACACAGGCCATGTGAATTGCCCCGTGTAACCTCCCTACCCCTATGTAACTTACTATCTCCCTCAAATGCAAAGCCTAAAAGTGTCTGGAAACTTACATGGCACAGGGCCGTGTAGTACCACATGGGCCGTGTACTTTACCATAGATAGACTTCTCTTTTGACCTGAATTCTCCTGCACTCATTTCAAATAGACTTCTAAGGCTATTGTGACTCTGAAATGTGACTTTTAGGCACCTGATATAAATACTAGAAGATCAAAACAAATAGGCAGGAGGACGAAGAGTCCATTTTACTTTCAAACCCTAGTTTCTAAGTAATTTGGAGAGAATCTACATCAAGCTCAAAGAAAAGGACTCTAAGCTAAAGTTACAAAAGTTCAAGGCTACAGATTTTTATTCTGGGTTCTTTTATTTTATTTCTTCATATTGTATTATTTTGTTTTATTTTAATTTTATTATATTTGTTAAACTCACCATGATTAAGTAGTTTCTTTAATTTACAGAGTAGCACTTTCAATTTCTATTATGGATATATATTAAATTTATTTAATGGATTTGAGTTTTGTTCTTTGATTCAATATTCTGTATTCTTAATGTATGCTATGTTTTAGTACCCACTTAGTGATGATATAAGATACTAATTGAAGAACTAAAAGGTGAATATTAGTTTAGAAATTAGGATTTTGAACCTAGGAAATGTGACCTAGAAATAGGTTGAAATCCTTTATGGCATTTCATAATTAATCAATACGCTTAAAAGGTTTTAATTAAGATTGATCGCCACGAAAGTAAGGTTCAAGTTAATTAAAATACACTTTCGGTTATTTGAGAGGGGACTTAAGATATCTTAAGATTAATTTCCATCAAAGTAACAGTTCTCAATTTCTTAAGCAAGTAAGGTTAACTCCATAATAAGGTTGAAGTGTGAAATCCTAAATCTGGAATGTTATCATCCATCGGTATTTTAGTTTATTTAATTGTTTAGATTCTATTTCTTTTAATTTAGATTTAATTACTATTTTGCTACAACTCGATCATCTAAATAATTAAAGCCAATATAGTTAGGTACTCAACATTGTCCTCATGGGAACAATACTCTACTCATCACTAACAATCCATGAATTTGTGAGGTTGTAAAGTAGTAAACAATTTTTTTTTTCTTATTTTTATTTTTCTGTCTAATTTTGTTTTTACTTATTTTTCTTATGAGAATCATTGAGATGTTTCATTAGCAAGTCTTCACAAGTTTTATTCAATAACACAATGAACCTTTTTATGATTCTTGGAGAAGATTTAATAAATTGGTAAAGCAATTTGCCAATCATAATCTTTCAAATTATGAACTCACTCTCAATTTCTATAATGGTTTGGATGATGCAATAAGGAATTGGGTGGATTGTGGAGCTTGGGCTACTGGTGATCACATTCTTCAAAGAGACCATAAGGATGCCATTCATTTATTGAATGACACGGAAAATTTTTATTACCATCGATATTGGGATCCTTCATTGTAGGGTTAGAGTCACCAATATCCTCCACATATCTATCAACCTAATATTTTACACCAACTTCTCAAGCTTCAAGAAGAGAAAGGGGTAGGACTTAAAGAGGCAGTATCTCAATTGAAAAATTTTGACAACTTAATGGTGAACAATGAGCTATCACTTTATAAGGAGGAATTAAACAAGCAAGGAAGGGACAATGAGTTGAATGGTGAAGAAGCTTCATTAGAATTTGAACCTATAAAAGAAATTGGGCCTTAATTGGAAGAATAACATTCCTTTAAAGATGATTTACAGGTATAGTTTCCACTAGAAAAAAAAGTTAATTAAAGAAGTGGTACCTAAATCTGAAGGAAATAACTCATTTATAGTTGGGGGTTCATGAAAAGGTGCTTACACGAAGATAAGTCAGAGATAAAGGTGGTGGATGAACAAATTGACGAGACTATTAATTTAGATTCATTGATGGTGCTTACACATACACCACCAAAAGATCCTTTTCTATCATGGAAAACTCCTACATCATCATATGTCCTGCATGAGCTAAAGCAGCCCTCTTCCTAAGCATATCATTCTAAGCCATGTGTTGTTCGTTCTACATGCAATCATGTTTGAAATCTTGCCAATCTTAAGGGTACCATGAATCAAGACCCATATGTGTTGTTATATGACAACTACTATGGGCAAAAGCCACTTTTGGACTAGCACTTCTGAAAGTGGTTAAACTAATAGCCTTAAATTAGTGCTCCTTGGGAGGCAATCCAAGAATTTAGAATTTTTCTTTAAGTTTATTTTGTTTTTACATTCTTTTATAATTAAGTTATATAGGCATCCCAAACTTTAACCTTAGACATTGTAGGTAAATGCAAGGAGTGGAGAGCAAGGAATGGATGGAGACAAAGAGTCAAAATTACACAAGATGGGAAATTTTCAAAATTAGGTAAGCACATCTATTGCTAATCTCTATTATGCATTTCATTCATATATTTAAAAACAAGTTAGCGTGAAAACTTGAAGGGATAGGAAAAAGCATGCATTTAAAGTACCTTGATTTTTGATCCAAGAAGTTATACGGGGTACCACATGCTATGAAGCATGCCTCGTGTAACCTACTGAGCGCAAAATATACACACATCAAACACTCCAAAAAGTTACATGGGGTGACCTGTGGAAGGATACATGGCCCGTATAACACAAGCAGGAGAAAGGAATTGGAAATTTAAGGGAATAAAAACTTACACGGGGTTGCTCATGCA